>NC_056729.1:45948810-46293810 GCF_019279795.1 Protopterus annectens | reverse complement strand
TGTGTGTGTGTGTGTGTGTGCGTGTGTGTGTTTTGCTATGTGAGAGAGTAGGTGTGTGTGTGTTCTGCTATGTGAGAGAGTAGGTGTGTGTGTGTGTGTGTGTGTGTGTGTGTGTGTGTGTGTGTGTGTGTGTGTGTGTGTATGTGTGTTTAACATACCTCTCGACTGTCCAGATTTAGCCTAATAGTTTTGGTCTGTTTCTCCCCCCTCTGTATATTTAATATTGCTGTGTCAGTTGTGGAATCCTTCACGTTTTTGGGATCTATAATCTCCCGGGACTTTAAGTGGAAGACCAATGTAGGGTTCATCTTTAAAAAGACACAGTGAATGTACTTTCTACAACAGCTGTAGAAGTTCAACCTCCCACAGGAACTGTTGATTCAGTTATATACAGCAGTCACTGAGGCTGTTCTCAGGACCTGTACTATTCCAGAGTCATGAAAAGGGCAGGGAAAATCATCACCGACCCTTCACATCCAGGCCACCATCTTTTTGAACTATTACCATCAGCCAGGCATTATAGATTAATATGCACCAAAACAAGCAGATATAAGAACAATTTTTTTCAACAGGCCATCAAGTTCATAAACAGTTAGCTCAGCTTATTAGGTTGGAGTATTCTTTTTCCCAAGCCTCTGTTGTATGTATGTCATTTGTCTTGTTCTTAATAGTTGTATGTATGTCATTTATATAATTCATACTTGGACAGTCACTGAAACTGGAGTCAAATTTCTGGTATGCGTGCACACTTGGCCAATAAATGGGATTCTGATTCTGATTCTTATTATTTCATGCTTTGTCCAGATTCCTTGCACTAAGAGGTTGAGACCTTTTAACTGTCCAGATTTTTGCAGACTGTCATGATATTTGCCTCATATTTTTGGCCTGTTCTGCAACATTTGTGGTTTTCTGCTAAAGCATTGAAGATTACAATAACTAAATAATGTCATACATTTGAGTTTCAGACTTCATTTCCTTCAGAAAATGCATGCTAAGACCAATGCTGTTATTCTAGCAACATTCTAAGTCTGTAAGAGCAATATTTAAAATCTGTCCCTATGTTTGGACCTTTGTCCCTCATAATTTTAGGCTTTGTCCAGATTCTTATGCTAAGAGGTTGAGAGGTATGGAGGTTTGGTATGTAATGCCATAGTTTGGGGGGGGGGGGGGGCAGGAAAGTTAATTAACTTGATCAGACTTGACCCTGTAACTTGGTTACAGGAGACAAGAACCTGAATCCTCTACACCAACTAACAGACTGCTGAACAAATTTTGTGAGCTTCAGTGGAGACAAGAGCCTGAATCCTGAACACTGACTACCTGACTGCTGAAGGAATTGTTAGCTTCAGTGGAGACACAGTCAGAATCCTCTACAACTACTACCAGACTGCTGACAGAATTGTGAGTTTGAGTTTCAGTACATTTTCAGGGAATTATGAGTTTCAGTACTTTTTCAAAGGATTATGAGTTTCAGTTCATTTTCATGAAATTGTGAGTTTCAAGGGAAGAAAGCTTACTGTTGCTCATTCTACATCTGTTCTCAATGTGCAACTAACTGTTTTGTTTATTAAATGTCAGTCACTGTGTTGAAGAATTTGAAAGCAGTGTTAGTAGCATAATTAAATGTGGTGCAGAAGGCTGTAGATTATACTCCCACATTTTTTTTAATTTCTCCAAGTCTTTTAGGTTTCTAATACCATGGTTGGAATGGACCCCATTACTAAGTCAAAGTATTATTAAAGTTTATAAAATTAGTATTGTTTCAGTCTTTGATGTTAGCCAGAAATGCTCTTTGCAGAACCCGCAATGTGCCCAGTAATGACTCCTTCTGCAATTCGTACAGAGTTACATGTATCAGTAACATATCTAAGTACGATTGTAAATTATTTTTTATAAGGCCTGTTGCTCCTAATACTATTGGCACTGTCTGGGTATCCTTATTCTACATTGTTTCTGCCTGCAAGATCCTGGTATTTTATGACTTTGTGTCTCTCTGTACATAACACACTATAGTCACTGGGTGTAGCAATTTCAATGAGCAATGCTACTTTTGTCTTCTTTTCATGGACTACTATATCTGGTTTTCTTGCATCTATTTTTTGAACTGTTGGTAATGGGTAAACCCATGCAATATAACCTTCATCATTTTCTATAATGCTTTGTGGCTCATGTTTCCAGTGTGTTTCAGCTACTTCAATATTATAATGTTTGCACAATCCCCATTGCAACAGCCTTGCCACATTACTATCCTTTCAGTATGCAGTCCTTCTGCCATTAGTATATCACAACCAGCAACAAGATGTCTGACTGTTTCCAATTCTGTTTTACAAAACCTACATTTGTCTGCTTCTCTCACATGTTCAATGAACTTTGTAAACAAATGTGTATGTAGTCCACTGTCGTGGGCCACCAATATCAACCTTTCATCTTTTGCTTTAACTTCACCTTTCCTTAACCATTCCTGCATTTGATCCTGATCAACATGAGGTTGTTCCAAGAGTTTTCTATACTTGCAACTATATTTATGCATTTTCCACATTTCTTGCTTTCTCATCTGATCATTCACCTTATATTCTTTGTTTTGTTTTTGGCACTGGATGTGACAATGCTAGGTGGACCAAGAAGGCAGTTAAGGTTAGAATACTGTAACATTTGGGGACATACCTTGTGCCAATAGCTACGCCAATGCTGTTATGACCATATGGGAATGCAAATTTCTAGTGAGTTCGAGATGGTGGGGTCATCAAATAAATTTTACCTATGGTTTGTGGATGACATTTTTATGGGTTGGACTGGCACCATAGTGGAATTAGATGAATTAATTTGCTATCTTCATTCCACTACAGACTTTTTGTGGTTCACTGCCACTAAGTCCCATACTGAGATACCCTGTTTGGATGTTATGGTGAAGAGGGAGCTTGGTAGTAATAGACTTATTGCAAACCTTTATAGGAAGGATTGTTACAAACCGAGTTTTCTCCATCATAGCAGAATGCATCCTAACCATGTGTTTGAGAATGTTGTGAAGGGAAAAATGTTAAGGGGCTCTAGGCTACACATTAAAGACCAGGATTTTGAGGAATTTATTGTGACCCTGAAGGATGATTTTGAAGCTAGGGGGTATAAGGGGACTGAGACAGCTAAGGGTATGTGTGGTGCCTGCCAGCATTGGAAGGGTGTTGGGAGACCCTATTTTTCGACCCCCACATGGGACCCACATAAACAAGTTAGAAGGGACAATATTTTAAGAGTCCCTATGACTTTTTCCAGTGACATAAATAAGGTCACTAATGTAATTAAAAATAATTGGCATATTTTAACCTCTGATTTATCTGTTGAAGCGTTAGTTGGCACATCTCCTAAGTTTGGAATATGGCGAATTTAAAGAGGTTGTTGTGTTACCCAGATAAGTATTGGTTATGGACAATGGGGACAGAGTACCAAAAAGTGTCAGTATGTTAGAGAGGGTAATGAGTTTGTTCATCCACAGACAGGGAAGAAATATTTTTTAAATGTTATGGCTAACTGTGACACCATAAATGTTGTTTATTTTAGCCAACTGTGAGCAATGCAGCTCATCAATGAGCTCATCATCAATGATCTTCAGAAACTCCTCTCTATAACCCAAAAAGCCTTCCATACCACTGAAAACTGCTTTATTATTAAAAACCTAATACTAAATCCAAAAAAAAAAAAACTGTTGCTATTTACACCTAACAAATCTACCGCAATACCCAGCCCATTTAATATTATGTCCAAGGATGGGAATGTCACTTCCCCTGACACTCACACTAACTTGCTAGGAGTGACCATTGATAATAACCTCAAATTTGATCAGCATATAAATCAAACCATTAAAAATATCCACTAAAAACTGGGCAGTCTATATAAAAATAAATAATTTCTTACAAAACCTGCTAGGATAACAATTGCTCAAACTCACCTCCTTTCCACACTATTTTATGCCTCACCCATTCTCACCAACTTACCCAAAACCAAAATTGTCAAACTCAACACCTGTTACAATAAAATTGCAAAATTTGTTACCGGTGCCCCCTACCGAGCCCACCACTGCCACTCTTTAAAATAACTTGGCAGGCTTGAATTCCCTAATCTCCTAAATTATCATCAACTTTCCTTTGCCCATAATCTCCTACTTCTCCCAGACAAAACTCCAGCTCTGACCAATCTACTAGAAGTACAAGCTAAAACTAGACAACTTCGCTCTAGCAACAAAAAATTAATCAAGGTCACCAAGACCAACAACACAGCAGGGGACTCCCTCTTCCCTAGCTACACAGGTAAAATTTGGAACACCCTGCTTACTTGTATTACCTCAGCAGGCTCAAAGAATACATTTAAAAGACTACTGAAAGAACACTTAAAGCACACATTGATATGTACATGTTCCCCACCTGGCTGACCCTCACCCTCTCCCCTTACTCTTGCCCTCTGACTTCAGCTTCATCATCAAAACAATGCAACTTCTCTAACTTCTTTTCAGTTCCACCTCGAATTCTAACCCCTTAGTCAGTACCCACATGTCACTGCTAGGACACACTGGTATCTGTCCACTACACTTTTCTTGTTACACCTCTGCTGTTACTCTGTACTTAAGCTACTTACTCCTCCTGCTTTTCTTACTTAACCTGTTATCCAGTTTCCTATCCCTGTCTGTTCTCCTGCTACTTCACTCCCTATTATGTCTAATCTTTGCTCTCCTTGTTGCTATACTCCCTACTGTGGCTAACTTGCTCACAAGTCAACTGTATAAAGCAAAAAATGCAACCCCAACTAACAATGTTCACCATTATGTAAAGTCTTAACCTAAAACTGTAAAAGATTGTTCAGTCTATGTAAATATGTTAAATCTTAAGATTCAATTCTATGTTACCAGTCAATGTTAAGTCTGGTACTATGTAAATTTGAATGCTTCTGTATACACCTTATATTTTCCTTAAAATTTAACTGTGGAGATTTTCTCCCCGGGCCTCTGCTGAAAATGGACATGTATCCAATTGGACTTTCCCGGTCAACAAATGTAAAATAATAAAATAATAATAATAAATTTTATGTTGAAAAAACCAACCGTCGGTTTTGTGAACATATTAGGGACCATATATATTGTATACATAAAGGTAACACTGTCAATGCCTTAGCTAAACATGTTCAGATGCAAGGTAGTGCACATAGGTTTTATTTTACTGCGTTAGATGTTATATATGAGAATGCTAGGTTGGGTAACATTGAAAATGAAACAGAAAGATGTAAAGCAAGATGGATAGCCAAACTACATTCTCATAAGGGGTTAGGTTTAAATGAATTTGTACCTTTGAAACCTGTTTTAAAAGCCGGAATGAAAAGGGAAACGTAATGTCTATTTCCTTTTGCTGGGTTCACTTTTTAGTGAGTTCAGCTTTAACAATTTAATTGTTTTATTAGTTTTAGTTTTTGATTGGTCTATGTATTATGACAGTGTTATATAAATGTTTAGTAAAAATGTTGTTTCATTAGGGTCTGAAGAAGCTATGACTCCATACCGAAAGCACTTACTAGTTTGTATATGTATTAAACTTGGACTTATTTTACCTGCTACCTGTTGTTTGCTGCCTACTTTATCTTTGGATATTTTAAATTGTGACTGCTCTGTTTCCATACTTGGATTTATTTTACCTGCTGCCTGCTGTTTGCTGCCTATTTGACCTGTGGATATTTTGAACTGTGACTGCTGTTTTTTGAAACTGTTGCTTTTCTCTGCATTTAGTTTTGATTTCTGGCTACTAGTGTGGTTTGTCTGCTGGTGGAAATTTTGTGTTTTACATTATTTACTTTTTGCAATCCTCATAAAATGCCGGAAAACTACATCTTATGAGGAACAGACTAAAATATGACACTAAATCAGGGACAGTCAAATGTACGTTCGAATCTCTCAATCTCTTAGGGCAAGAATCAGGAGAAAGAGTGTGAAAGGCTGAAAATCATGGGCAAATTGTAAGCTTTACTACTGTCACCAAAGCAATGGATGAAGGTAAAACAGTTCACACCACCTTGCCTTGACTGGGCCAAGCCTTTTGACAAAATCCCCTACTAGAGTATAGCAGGAAAACTGAATAAACTGGGAATAAGTCCTTACATCACTACCTTGACTGCCAAATGGCACACAAGATGCAGGAGATCAAAATAGGGGAGGCTACCTCTAGGAAGAGACTAGTTACCCAGGGTTTGGTTCTGAAATGTTTCCTATTTGGCATCTACTTGGAAGTGAAAGCAAATACCAAAGGGCTTTGGCTGACTAAGCTTGAGATGACTGCAAGCTAAGAGTAGTTATTAAATCCCCAAATGACTTAACCAACATGCAGGAAAGTTTGACCCAAACAATAGCTGGTGTCAGAAGCATGATTTGAAACTAAACTCCAAAAAATACATTATCATATCTTTTGGAAAGTAATCTGACCCAGGGAATAAAAAAATTGACAATACCCCCCTGGGAGATGACCCAGTTGTTTGGCATTTGGGAACTTGTATGGACAGTGACCTAACTTTCGATGAACATATGCCCAGTATCATAATAAAGTATTTCTATATTGCACAGCTTATGAACAAATTTGTTGTGACTAGCTCCAGAGATGTTATTGTCCCCCTTTACAAAGCTCTTATTAGGTCAATCATTTTGTATAATGCCCACTTTGGCATGTATCTGTACAGACACATGCAACAACTGGAATGCCCAGAATGATACCTTACTAAAAGGATGCAAGTCCTAAACAATAGGTCTTGCATGGATCACCTCAAAGCCTTAATGCTATACTTGGTATCCTACAGAGTGCTACAAGGTGACCTATGTACCTACTGAACATCAGCAGGTCAAATTGTATCAGAAATGCTCAGTCCAGGTATCTAAATAGAATGGTGTGGAGAGATGGATATATATCACATAGGATACCACTGTTCTAGAACAGACTCTCCATTCAAGTAAAACAAAGCTCATTCCTGTCCACATTCAAATGCAACTTGGATCTAACGATGGGTAATAGAAAATGCACCCCAGGATTGCCCTTCATGCCACTATTGGGTAGAGGCAGTTCCTAAATGCTGCATCCTTTACATAGGTCCCCTCAATTATCTACGGTATGGTCGCAGTTATTCTAACTGGAGCTAATATACAATTATCAGCTATGGGATGGGTAAGACGAATCAGGAAATGTTAATTCAAGCACCAAAAGGGAAATTGGCTAAACTTAAAATGTCCTCCAGGTGAGCCTATATTGAAATACTAAATAGTTTTAAAAAATTGCCCTTTTTAGATCACTAAGTGCCCCTCTCATCCTCTGACCCCAGCCTTCAACAGCTTCTGGTGCCTCTGGTGTACAGTTGGAACAGAGGACTTACCACCTGCACTGTAACACAGGCAACAAGAGGAACACACACAGGCACTAAACTCCCCTCCATTTTCCCCTACACATATTCCTTATGTTGGAAGACATGGGTGTATCCTGCAAGACTGCAGTACGCATGTAACATCTTTGGATCTCTGCCATGCCTAGCACTTTTGTAGTTTGAGTGCCTACATTCACTCAGCTACATAATACTGTAAATGGGCAGCACATCAGGAAATTTACATAGACCCCTCCCACAGAGTACTGCTTTTGCATGTGGGAATCCACCTATCATTGTCTAGAATGCAAACTGGTGATTCTAGACACCAATATGGTCTGTGACTCAGAACTGTCTAGGGTTTCCACCCCTCTGTTTTTTTCCAGACTATCCAGAAATCAAATTGATTCTCCGGTAGTCTGGAAAACACTGTACAAACTCTGGTATTCTGTTTCAAAAAAGGAAACAGACTATCAGAGTTTGTTAAATCGGCTGAAAGCTGGCATCAGGAATGGAAAAAGAGGGCGTTCCCTGCCAGGTGATGTCATGGTGACATCATAAAACGGGCGAAACATGAGCAGGAGAGAGGGTGGGAATGGGCAGGACTGCATGTGGTGCGAAGGGTGTGGCCTGACTCTGGTTTTAGCCACAACAAGAGGTGGCAACCCTAGAATTGTCTTACCAAGTAGCGAAGACAGCTAGAACTCATCTTGCATACTTCACAAATTACTATGAATTCTAACCAAAACAGCACTCATATATAAATAATAAAATATAAAGAATAAGTAAGAAACACTGCAGTAGATTAAAAAATAGTGGAGTCTGAGACACTGTAGCCTTTCTATCAGTTAATAATATACTTATTAACACATGTAATACATTGAGAGAAGGAAGAATTAAACAAAATTGTAAGCACAAATACTGTAGTAAATGTTGTTGTTTGCCTTTCGGATTTTCCCGGGTAGGGGCCACCACAGCGGAACTCTGGTCCGCTAATGATTGGCAGTTGTTTTTTATGGTGTCGAGTTGCCAGCCCGATGCCCAACCTTCAACAAAGGCACACCCATTCAATGCAAGTCTTTCGAATGCCCACTCAACCGCGGGGAGGACATGCAGACTCCACACAGAAGGCGCTCCTAACCCAAGCCGAGAATCGAACGGGAAAACCTCTTGCTGTGAGGCAACAACGCCACTGCTGCACCACCTTGGCATTTTAAATAAGGTGGGAAAAATAATTAACATCATAAGCCCAGTAACATGAGTAAATAAGGTGGGAAAAAGAATTAAATATCATTGTAAATACAGTAACATAAGGCCACAGGTGTTTATAGATATATTAGGAAAGATGCAAAACTTGGTCATGGTGGTGCAGCTGTTAACGTTGTCGCCTCACAGCAAGAGGTTCTCCCGTTCGATTCTCAGCTGGAGCGCCTTCTTTGTGGAGTCTGCATGTCCTCCCTGCAGTCGATTGACATTTAAAGACATGCAGGTAGTTGCATGCATGAATGGGTGTGCCTTCGTTGAAGGTTGGGCATCAGGCTGGCAACTCGGCACCGTAAAAAATCTACTGCCAATCATTAGCGGACTGGAGTTCCATGGTGGCGACCCCTAACCGGGAAAAGCCGAAAAAGAAAAAATGCAAAACTTAGCTATGTTACTAGTTGTGAGATTTAACTTGAAAGTGGTGATCGAGCTGGTTAGCATTTTTTGGTATACCACATAGCTCTCAATCTGCAGACATTGAAAACAGGTATAAGGTACATGCAGCCAAAAATCCGGAAATCTAATTAGCATAAAATCTGAATACCAAATACCACATACCTCTTCCAGCTTCCAGAAGAAATATGGGATGCTGCTCAGAATCACATATTTAAAAACCAGAGTATCAAAAATTGGGGAAAAGTATAAACATATCAAAGATACCATGTAAATATCTCTAGATTTTAATGAACTGTATTGCAAAATTTTGCAACATAAGTTTTATTTTATTTTGCTTCTGAAAAAGAATGTATGACCTTTTTCTTTAAGTTACTGGTGCAACTAGTATGTTGGTCATTCAGTTTGGTTTTCTGTTTACTTGACAACTACAAGAATCACTTGTTATGAGCCCGGATTCCGAAAATTGTGTTAAGGGGTAAGTGAAGCCTGAAAACAGGGACTTACTTCCAAAAATGGGGAACAACTTCCAAATATAGGGGCGTCCTGTACAGAAGTAAAATTAAGCCTGAACATAAGGTGTTCTTCTAAAATAGGGTCAGTTGAGAGGTACAAGCTTGATTGGTTCTGTTACAAAATCTATAGTACCCATATGCAGATGTATGGACACACACATACACACAGACACACAGACACACACACACACACACACACATATATATATATATATATATATATATAAACACGCACACACACACACACACACACACCTATATATATATATATATATATATATATATATATATATATATATATATATATATGTGTATACACACACACACACACACACACACACACACACACACACACACAGATAATAAAGAAAAGAATAATGATTTAGAGTTGCTGGAAGTTGATGTTACAGAATATGTGTTTTATATACATACATATATATACACACACACATATATATATATATATATATATATATATATATATATATATTAGCAAAAAAGACAGCAGAAAATACCTCAAGTAGTGAGAGTCTATCAAGTTAAGTTCATAAACAGTAAAGAATGTAAGGGTTAAATAGTGATTTTTTTTAATAAACTAATAGATATGATAATGGAATATGATAATTAGTTTTGGCAAATAGGTTTAAGACCGATTAGACAGCAGAATAAGAAATATTTATTGATATTAGTTAAAATGTGAGAGATCTATTGATTTAGTTTAAACCGTAAGAATAAAATATTTTGAAGAGTTGGGGGTTTACTTTTGTTAAGTTAGAAGTGATAAGTTGGATTTTTTTTTTAGTATTACAATTTTATGAAAATAGATTAAAAGTGAAGAATATGTAAGTGCAAAATAATTCTCTTTTCTGATAGAAACAGCTGGGCATATATGAAGTGAGACATTTTTGCAGCAGTAAAAGATGTGTTTGATATAGGTTGCATAGGTTGCATATGCAACATATTAATAATGTCACCTGGAGATAGATTATGCAGTGGTCTGATGAAGTCATGTAATGGAGCCAGAGTACACTTTGGTTTGGCTGTATGTTAAAGTAAGGTAATAGAAAAGGGGGGGGGTCTAATTGCTATGAGTGTAGCAAACAAGGGGGACCATGGGCATGGCAGGATGGGGAAAGACAGAAGGGGAATGGGCTAATAGTGAGAAGCAGTGCAAGTCACTCTGCTCAGGAATGCATGCAGCCTAGCAGAGAGAAAAAAAATGTAAAGACAAAGAAGCAACAATCAGTTCACCATAAATGAATACATGCTGATAAACAGTGATATACAAGGACTGAAATAAAATGTAATAGCTAAATATCAAGGATGAAAACATTGTTTATGTCAGCATGCAGTGGGAGATAGGGATAGTGATAAAAGGAAAGTACCAGTTACCAAATATAGCAAGAAGGTATGCAGTTAAAAATTAATAAAAATAATAGTTATAAATGGCAAGAAAAGTGAAAAATATTAAAGAAAAAAATCTGAGGCAGTCACATAATATGTGTTTGTTTCCAAGATAAACTAAGAATATAAAGGGAAAAAAAACATCTTCACAGACTCTGCATAAAATAATTGAAAACAGAGCTGTGAAATGGTCCTTAGCACAAGGCAAACAGGTAAGCTATGTAAATGAAATTAAAACAGAAGGTGAGAAACAAGGGGAAATTAAGAAAGCACAGAGGGGAGCTAGTGTTAATGCAAATATTCAGAGCAATCTAATACATTATCCCACAGAACTGCTGCAGCTGATATACCTTCAGAAAATGGTATTTGGGATAGTGGAAGGAAGTGCATAATGGTACTTTATGGCAAATGAAGCCCTTCGATGGGAGGAGGCACTGTAGATGTCTGAAAAAGAGAAATTCTCAGCATCTTCAAATAAAATGTTCTCATTAAATGTAAGAGCCAAAGGAAGTGGATGAAAGCTCCAGAAAGCATAATAGAGAATAATGGGGTTAGCAGAAAAAAAAACAGAAGAGTGAAAGCAATAATTAGTAGTGCAAAAAATCAGACCCAATGTGTCTATATAGTAAAGGTACAACTGCAAGTGATTTGGCAAAGAAAAATAACTGATACTGTATATTAAAATAATATTTAAGGGAAAGGCTCACCCAGACTCTATTACAGTTTGATGTGAGGGAAAGGTTAGTTTGCTTTTTATTTGCTGTATTTTGTATTACTTTATTGTCTTTTTCTATTTTGTATACTGTGATTTGATTTCTTTACACTGTGTTTTACTTGTCTTCTGCTTTTAAATGCATATTAAAACTTGAAAAGAGACCACAGCTCTGTGTCTTGTGAGTCAGACAGAAATTAGAACAGGTCAATTAAGGAGTCACACATAAGTTAGAACAGGTCAGTTAAGGTTAATCATCTGTGAACTGAAGGGGTGGAGCTAGGAACTAAACCTTCTGTTTAAGGGATAAAATAAAACATTTCAGAGCTTTACTGGAAAGGCTCACCCAGACTCTGCTACAGTTTGCTGTGAGGGAAAGGTTAGTTTGCTTTTTATTTGCTGTATTTTGTATTACTTTATTGTCTTTTTCTATTTTGTATACTGTGATTTGATTTATTTACACTGTGTTTTACTTGTCTTCTGCTTTTAAATGCATATTAAAACTTGAAAACAGACCACAGCTCTGTGTCTTGTGAGTCAGACAGAAATTAGAACAGGTCAATTAAGGAGTCACACATAAGTTAGAACAGGTCAGTTAAGGTTAATCATCTGTGAACTGAGGGGGTGGAGCTAGGAACTAAACCTTCTGTTTAAGGGATAAAATAAAACATTTCAGAGCTTTACTGGAAAGGCTCACCCAGACTCTGCTACAGTTTGCTGTGAGGGAAAGGTTAGTTTGCTTTTTATTTGCTGTATTTTGTATTACTTTATTGTCTTTTTCTATTTTGTATACTGATTTGTTTTCTTTACACTGTGTTTTACTTGTATTCTGCTTTTAAATGCATATTAAAACTTGAAAAGAGACCACAGCTCTGTCTCTTGGGAGTTGGACAGAAAATTTTCCCATCCTCCCACACAGTTACTGTTATGTTCTTAAGCACCACTGTCTTTCTAGTTGTCTGCCCCTTATGTTAATTTGGCCATATATCTCATTTCCTCTTTGCTTTTACTGGCTGGTGTGAGTAAGCACAAAATTATCATTTTGTGAAATCACTCCTCTTCAACTATTTAAATTTATTGGCCATCCTACTGTAGTCCATAGTATCAGAATACAAAAGTGATCACCTCCTTTCAATCTATCTTGCTGTTTTAAAAATAGTGACTTTCCACTAAAACTTAACTTTTAAGACAGGTAAAACTTAAGTTACCTACTTCTAACCCATCTAGTGCATACTGTAGTATTTAGGATAAACCATTTTTTTATCTTACCTTTAAGCATCTATTCCAAGACCAGCAGTTATTGCAGACACCACCTTCTGTCTCTCAGCAGTCATCTTGGGATTAGTGCTTCTGTTTTCTCCTGGTGAGAGAAGGAGTGAAGTTACATTATTTCCTGGAGACTGCTGATCACAAGAAAGCATAATAACTGCTTTATAGGTGACATATTGTAATCTGTGCTTATATTCTGATCCTGGTGTGAGTAGGAGCAGAGTGCATTGATTCCTGACTCTTTCTGGTTGGAGAGTGAGTGCCTGTGCTTAACATACTTGATTGGTCTGGTTGCTATTCGAGGCATCTACCAGAAAAAGGCTACAAGCCTGTAGACCCTTGCATCATCTGGGACAAGACTGTGGATCACCAAACAGGCCCTGGCCTGCTTCTCTTCTTGGGATTGCTGCTAACATTTTGCTTCTGGTGAGAGAAGAAGCAAATGAGTATTGTAGCCCAACAGAGTGAAGCTGTGCTGAGACCAGCACTAGTAGTAGCCAGGCAGTAGCCATTCATGCGACTCCCCTCTTTTCATCATTCTTGACAAGCTAATTCTTTATTTTTCAGTAAGTACTGCTTGAGTTCTTCCTAACTTCAGAGTATTTGCCTAAATACTTCATCCTTAAATTTTCAGGGTCTGTGTATTAGTTTCCCCTCAAGTGTTTGGCAGTGCTCTGTACAGACTCAGACACCTTGAGTGACAATTTTCCTGTAAAAGGAATGTATAAGTAAATAGCTCCAGTACTTAGTAATAATGCCATCCCTCCTGGCATGTCTAAAGGTCAGTCCCTGTGCTTTCTGCTATTAACCTGGAGAACTTGGGCATTCTGAGGCAGTGTAGCAACTGCCTCATGTACACAAACAACCCTCTCCTCTTACCTCCCAACACTCAGACTTATGAGAGATGCACTTATATATCTAAAGTGGAAGCCATGCACTCTCAAGCCAAGACTGGAATAGCTGGTCAAGAGGAGAAGGTCAACACCTGCACCACACCACATGCAACACATAGCCTTCCAGAACACCCACCGTCACAGGTCTCACATAAAAACACAAACCACACACCCACCTTTGCCGAAGCTCTCAATAGAAATCTATCCAAACAGCAGAGACATCCAAGGCAGAAATGCACTCGACCATCACAACACAGCACAAATCACAAGACACATAGCTTACCTACACAGTGTGCTCCTCAACCTAAGCCCCTAAGGCAAAACAGCTTGCCCAATACACTAAATATAGGTGACACAATAGTGAGGCACACTGATGTCCCACTCAGTAGGTTGAATAAGAAGGTAAAAGTCAGCTGTCTATTAGGTGCCAGAATCCGACACATAACACACGCACTCAGGACACTCCACAACAAGTACAAGTATGACTCTGTCACTGTCCATGTGGGTGTGAATGACCTGAGACATACCTCCCTGGACTACATGAAAAGAGACATGGAGGAGCTCTTGGATTATGTGGCAAAGGCAGGTATGACCCTAGCCCTGAGCAGCATCCTACCATCGCCCAGAATGATACCGCAATACAAGCAGGAAAAAGATTGACTTCAACAATTGGCTAAGTTTCTGGTGTCATTCTAAGGGAATACAGTATCTGTCTGCTTGGGATGACATGATTGACAGACCTTGATGCTTTGCCAGAGATGGCCTGCATCTGTCACCCCTGGGTTTCCGGATACTGGCTAAGGCTCTTGCCACCCCTATAGTGCCTTTTTTAGGCGATGTTCCAAAGACCAAATTACCACTGTGACAGCTATAAATAAATGCAGTCTGAGGGTCATGCTGCTCAACGCTAGAAGTCTAAAGCCCAAGATGCACTTGCTCGAAACACTCCTCAAAATGGAGAACATAGACATTTGTGCTGTAAGGGAGAACTGGTTTAAAGTAACAAAAAGCACCCTTGTGCTACCAGGCTATAACTCATTCCACACCTTTTGGCCCCAGAACATGGACCGACGCTACAAAGGCAGTGGTGTCTCTATAATCATAAAGGATATGCACACCTCCAGACTAGTAGCCCAGCATAATGCATCTGAGATACTTCAGGTACAACTGACATTGGGTAAGACAGTGATTCAGGTCATAGCCTGCTATAGGTCCCCAACCATGTCCCAAGACTCTCACATTCCTAAGCACCCTAGAAACTATTAGGGTCCAACCCAACATTCTCATACTAGGTGACTTCAACTACCCCTCCATCAACTGGGAAAACTACTCATGCACCAATACACTGGCCCAATGCTTCCTGAAATTCATAAATTCCAGTGCCCTGGACCAGCTCATTCTTAACCCCACAAAGTACAGTCCACCTCCAGGCGAGTGAGCAATCACAATTTATTAATATAACAGGACTAAGCATTTTCGCCAGTAATCTGGCTTCTTCAGAGTCAATTAACTACACATTTCTTACAATTTAAATACTACACATTTAAATCTCATTGGTTGAAACTGGTACCACCCTTACATTAATTAATAAACTTAAAAACACAGTCAATAACTTAACTACAAACCTTTCCTAGTCCTAGTATACTAAAAATACACTCTAATTATATACCTTATGTGTACAATATAAACATACATATATATTATATATATTATATATATAATTCTAGTCCTTAAAATCATTTCAGAAAATCATTGTGAAAATTTTATACAAAAACCAAAACAGAATATCATTATGTACCAGCTATTAAAATTCTTGATTATCTATCTAACTTTACAACATTTTAAAATTTTGAAAGTTTAAAAGTTTTAAAAAAAAAATTATTAACAAGTTTGAAAGTCAAAATTTGCTGGGACTTAAGCTTCAAAATTGGTTTAAGTGAGACATAGTCATTTAACCCAGGAGGTCTGCAAGAATCTAATCTAGTCTGCCATTCTGTTTCTAGCGCACCCACCTTGTTGACTATGTCACCACCATTACCATAATCCATAACCCGTCCTATAACAAAAAATGTGAATCTGTTAAAATCCTTACATTTAGTGCTGTGTAAATAAAGTGCATTGTGCATGTCTTTCTTCTTGATCGATCTATTATGTTCTGCCACCCTGTCCCTCAACCTTCTTGTGGTCTTACCCACATAATATGCTTCACAGGATGTACATGATGCCAAATATACTATATTCTTAGTACAACAATTGCAATGCCCAGGGCAAGGAATAGTATATTTATATCCACTTACACACACATATGTGCTCTCATTAATATATCTACAACATCTGCATAAACCACACTTTTTCATAAGTGATTTAAAGGTCTTTCTTTTCTTCTTTTCCAAAATTCCCTTTAAATTCTCTCCTCTACTATACACAAATCTTGGTTCAATACCCAAAATCGTTTTAATTTCCTCACTCAAAGAATAATTCCAAATGTTTTTCACTATATCTACCACTTCAGTCGTTCTGTGGTTGTATTTCAATACTAATCGTGGCCCTTCGTTTCTCTCCATATTTCCATTTTGCTTTGCTACCAATGATGATGTTCCAATTTTTAAAATTGGTGCATAGTTACTATTCCTTTCCCTGAATACATCCCTTCTAACGCTTAAAAGCAATTTAAGTGGGTATCCTCGATCAAGAAACATACCAATCAACTTAAAAATCTCTAACCTAAATTTAACATCATCACTTACCAATCTAGATGTCCTCACCATTTGCCCTTTTATTATTCCCTTGCGTTGATGAAAGGGGTGACAGCTATTGAAGTGTAATAATGAGTTAGAATAATTTTCTTTTCTGTAAATATTACTCTCAAATCCCATTTCATTCTTAATGATTGTCAAATCTAAATAACTAATCCTGTCCTCGTTCCAATGAAAAGTGAATTTTAAAAATTCTGTTGTTTCACCTAAAAATTCCACAAATTCTATGGCTGAATGCTCATCCCCCTTCCACAAAATCAATATGTCTCTGAAGAAGCCAGATTACTGGCGAAAGCACTTAGTCCTGTTATATTAATAAATTGTGATTGCTCACTCGCCTGGAGGTGGACAGTACTTTGTGGTGTTCACTTCAATTTTATTGGCATCTGTCCCTGTGGGTGTTTTTCCTTTGGTTTCCTCATTCTTAACCCCACTAGAAGCAGCAGTATCCTTGACCTGGTTATTACTAACATGGGCAACCGTTGCTCTACACCAATAGTCAATTCCTCCCTGGTTAGATCTGACCACAAACTAATCACCATGGAAATCCACATCTCATCCACATCCGCTGCAAAGGTAACCACCATGAAAAACTTCTCCAAAGCTGACTTTGGGCTCCTAAAAACAGAGGTGGCTAACTTCACAGCACCCATGTCAATGGAAAATAGATGCATGACTGCCAAATCATACACCAATGCAATGTACAAACACATACATAAATGCATGAATCTAGCCATACCCAACAGAACCAAGACTCTCTCCTCCAAGAAAAGGAAGCCAATCTGGTGGTCCCCTGCCATTAATAAACTCTACAACAGAAGGAAGAAACTGTTGCAGAAAAAGGTGAAGTCCCAAGACTGGAAAAACTCCCTTATTAGCCTCATCAAAAAGTTGAGATCCCTCATCAAAACCTCTAAAGCCAGGTATGAAGGCAGAATTGCAGCAGATGCTAAAAACAACCACAAAGCCTTCTATAGTTATATCAAGAATCTCCATGGCAATACCCAGGTTTGCTATGAGTTACTGCACAATGATACCTCCTATACTGAGCCAACAGATATTGCCAACATACTGGTTGACAGATTCACTGCCAACTTTCCCCCTCTTTCCCCCCTAAAGGACCAATCACAATATCAGAGGAATACCAGGCACCCAGCATTACTGCTGCACAGGTTAAAGCTGCATTGTCCAAGGCCAAGAATACAGCTTCCATGGGAACCAACCATATCCCTGACTGTGTTCTACATGAACTACAAAGTGAACTGGTACCACATCTGTGTGCCCTGTTCAATCACAGCCTCACCTCAGGCTTTGTTCCTACCGAATGGTGCACTGCTACAGTCATCCCTCTCCATAAATGGGGAGCAACTACAGACTCTGGGAATTATCACCCTATTAGCCTGATGAGTTTGATATGTAAGGCTATGGAGCACATCATCATGGACCTAATTAACAAGGATATAGGAAATTTCCAAACTCTAGAGCCCAACGCAGCTTGGATTTGTGAAAGGTAGATCATGCCTGCTCAACCTGGTTGACTTTTTTGAGTCAGTCACCAGAGCTGTGGATGAGGGCAAGGCAGTTTATACAGCCTACCTCGATCTGACTAAGGCCTTTGAAACATTCCCCACTCAGGAAATATTGATAAACTCACCAAACTAGGCATCAACCCCTATATCACTAGGCAAGTTGCAAACTGGCTCTCAGATAGAACCCACAGTGTGAAAGTAGCGGGCTCCAAGTCAGACTGCTGACCAGTCAGGAGTGGAGTCCCACAGGGATCGGTCCTGGGTATTCCCCTGTTTGGCATCTACTTCTCATAAGTCCAGGCCAACACGGAGGGACGCTGGCTGACCAAGTTCACAGACAACTGCAAGCTGGGAGCCATTATTAACTCCCCAAGTGATGTAGACATCCTACAGAAAGGCCTCGCTGAGACCAATGACTGGTGTCGAAACCATGGCCTTAAGCTTAATGCCAAAAAATGCATCATCATCCCCTTTGGGAAAAACTCAGTTCCCACTAATTACCACACTGATGGGAGCCCACTGAACAGTGAAGGCATTATAAGAGATCTAGGGACACAAGTTGACAGCAATCTGTCCTTCAACCAACACATCGCCACTGTGGTCAGAAAGTCCTTCTATGTGGCACATCTCTTTACCAAGGGTTTTGTATCCAGGAAGAAACAGGTCATTATCTCTCTTCTACTCTTCCCTCATTAGGCCAATCATCGAGTATAATGCCCCATTTGGCATGTACCTCACTAGACACATGCAACAGCTGGAAAGGCCACAAAAGTACCTCACAAAGAGGATCCTACGTCTTAAACACATGTCCTACATGGACAAACTCAAAAAACTCCAGCTATTCTCTGTCTCATATCATCTGCTAAGAGGCAATCTCTGCTTGACTTACAAAGCCATGTCTGACCCAGCTCTGTTAGAAATGCTACATCTAAAGAAATCCCAATCCCTCTGCCCAACACGCTCCAGAGACCTCAACCTCATTACCACAATCAACAGAACATGCTGGAGCGACAGGTTCATAACCCAGAGACTGCCCATGCTCTGGAATAGACTTCCCATACATATCAAGCGCAGCACCTCACTGGCCCTCTTCAAGAGAAATCTTGATGAGTGGATGGGAAATAGAAAGTTCACCCCAGGGATCACTCCAGTGGCTCTACTTGATAGAGGCACTGGGAAATAACATTGGGGCGGTACAGTGTCAGGGCACTTTTATGGGCTAGGCTTGTAAAGGCTGCAGGGCCATTAGCCTAGTACACACGTATGAACCTATATTTCTTCTTTCAAATGTGCAACATGTAACAATATATTGAAACATCAATTGCATGTTGACATAATCTTCAGTTTCTCTTAAGCTGTGCTGGAAAAAGTCTTAAAATGTAAAGGGAAACACTGTAGTCAGCCAAGGGGACCACCCTAAGTTTATCCTAATTCTAACCTGTTTTTTACTTAAAAGTGGAGGGTTTCAATAATGCACAAATGCTGCAACCTTCCACAAAAATAGCATTTCCAAAACATTTTAAACAAACTGCGCGCTTATCCTGCAGGAAGATTTTTACACTGTATTTGCATTTTTAAAAGGCTAAGCCACCTGCTTTTTTCTCGATAGTATAACAACAGCAACAATAAATAACCAGCAGCTATCAGCAGATGCTAATAACAATTAACAATAATAGCTAACGGAAACCACTAACAAGCACTTGGCAATGCTTATTTTCTTTTTTTTTCAAAACACATTTTATTAGTTTTGATGAGTACAAAAGGTAGAATAAAGAAAAACACATTGTTACAACAATAAGTGGACTGATCTTGAGCATTAATACATGAGTGATCAAAAATTATAACCTATATACATAAGTGCCAATAAGAACAGATGAAAAAGGGAAATGCTACAAAAATGGAAATCTCCAAATACTACATTTATGAGGTAGTGTAGACACACTGCAATTCACCCCATTCAACAAGCAGAGTATTGAAGAAATGGCGGAAAATAAGAATCAAACACAGCCATGACCATGATCAAAAAGGGAGACCTGCACCAGAGGAGGAGTGACCTGGTTAATAGAATTTAAGATGGACAAGGGTCGTGAAATGTCATGTAGGAAGTAACCATTAGTCATCAGTCAGAAGAAGAAAAATAAAATCCCATAATTCCTGGTAAGAAGCCCGTTTGCTGGTATTAATTATTAGCAGTTTTTGAGAAGTAATATATTTGATTGCCAGATTCTTAAATTCTCTCCAGGACAGTTTGGAGCGGTCAATCCAGTGCTTGGTAATGTAAAATTTTATTAGGAGACAGAGTGTAATTAGGGCTCTAAGTTTAAGTTTGGGTATGTTAAGGCTGGTAATATGTAGTAAAGCCATTTCCCAGGATACGGTAGATTTATGGTAACCCATTTTGTCCAACCTTACCTTAAGTGAGCACCAAATACTATGAGAGTATCTACAAAACCACAAAATGTGAATGATATCTGCATGAGGGTAAGAACAACAGGAACATGAAGTGGATACATTCGGATCAAATTTGTTCAAGTGGACCGGAGTTAGATATAAGTTGTTTGTAATCATAAATTGTGTATACAAACGTTTTTTATAGGGAGAATACATAAGGGTAGATTTTATTGCCAGTAATTTCTGCTGTGACGAGAGACTTGAACCCTGATGTTCCCAGTAATCCGCAAAGATAATTTTCTCTTGATTTAGAAATGAGGAAAAGGTTCTGTAAGCTATAGAAAGCATGTTTTTCCTACTAGCTAAGTTTTGCAATAGGGTGACCACTCGGTTATGATCAACATCAGAACTGGGATAGCTGTGGAGAAATGATGAGGTGAGCTCTCTTAATTGCCTCAGAACAATAGTATATTTCTTGGGTAGAACTAAAGTAGTTCGATGATCTGTCAGTGACAAATGGCAGAATTTACGAATATCCCATAAGATAAAGTCTTTAATTAATGGATAAGTACTCAAATTGACCATTTTACCATTCAGGTTTAAGTTTGGGTTAAAATTAATAGGTTGAAATAGGAGGAGAGCATTTCCTAGGTTAAGAGATTGGAACAGCTCCTGAAAAGTTTTAATTACCCCTTTCAAGGAATGATGAAGCTTTAGTTTCTTAATGTTTAATTTACTTAAGAAAGGTAAAGCTTTAGGGTTAAGATCATTATTTAGGGCATGGTTATACCACAATTTGACCCATAGAGGAGTCCAAGTAGGAGAGTTTGGTTGATGCTTATTTTCATTATACTGTGAAGGTTTACTGTGCTAGTTATTATTTTTTGCACTTCTTTAAAGTTTAAAGTTCCATTTTCAAACTGCTGTAAGGGCTGCTGTCCTGCACTGAAATACATTGTATCTAGTCTTTCTTAGTTAGTATTAGGTATTTGTTTGTGGTTTCTTCACACTTGGGCTTCAAACTAGTCATTTTTACATTAAGATGGTCAAGGTCTGCACTCTTGTGGCACAAGATGGCAGATTTCATCTATCTGAGCTGGGAATTGCTGTTAGAAAGCCATTGTGTGCTTACCTGATTGGCCTTGGGGCATAGTGTAAAACTTGCTTTTTTTCTGATCATATATAAGCTTCACTTTTGCTCAGAGCTGCACAAAATCACCAGAAGCGGAACATTCCCTATAAAAAACACCCCAGACCTTTATCTTAGTCCTGCTATATTCACAAAGCAACCAGTATGGATGGTGAGCAGCATTTACACATTTAGTTAGGACTATTTAGGTCTACCTTACCTTATTATAGCACTCAAGACTATTGCTGCTCAGAGAACATCTGGTTTGGGTGCTGGGCAGCATCGCTGGTTAGGTTAGCTGCAGATTACACCAAGTAAGCACCCTCCTCTTGTCTGGTTAGAAACACTCTCCACTCCTACCCTTGTAAGTACACATTAGGACCTACAGTCTCAGCATCCACTTTTGAGGACCTTGGCAGCCTAAGGCAATGTAACAATTGCCTTATGTACACTGACAACCACTTAATTCTCAAACAGACAAATGCTGTATGTGAGAGATGTAGTTACACATTGACACTGGAGGCTAGACTCTGAAATACAGACACAAAAAGTAACAAACATGTTGTCAGCAACTCACACACATCACGCATTGCACCCACAAAGTACCACACACAGAGACCAACATATGTGGAGCTGCTCACATGTAACTTATGCAAACGTCAAAGACCTCTCAGGTGCAGTCCTCACAACACATGAAGTCACATGTCTTTGTGCCTACTACCAGCTGCCAAGCCCATAAAACAAACAATCCACAACCCAATATTCTGGTCATAGAAGAATCCATTGTGTGTGATGCCCCACCAGTGGACCAGTAATCAAGGAACCTCAGTCCTCACCATTGGGAACAGTGGGGGGATGTACACTGGGAGAAAAACAAGTACACACACAGTATTTCCAGATGCAGCTCTCTTCATCAAGTGCAATTTCCCTTAAGAGCACACAGAGACCACAGTCAGTCTGGGCCTGGTTTCTGTCTCTTTCTCCAGATCCCCAGTAAGACTTCCCACTGGCACAGCTATAGAGTTCAGTTGTTAGCCAGGGTTCCAAGCCAAGTTCTCCAACACCCTCTCTGTCCAACCAGTGCTTTGTGTCTCTGCTAAGTAGCTGACACACACACACACTCTTGGAGATTTGTTTTACACACACAGACACCTGGGAAAGGCTGGCACAGGTTTACTAGCTAAGCCTCCTTCTGCCCAGACTATAAGGTAGTTATCACTGCCACCAGAACCCCTTATCAGCTACTTTAAGGCCCTTAACAAAGGGTGTCCAATCTTACTTTGTAATGTTACTATTAATCTATTAATACAAATGGTAGTTTGACCAAGAACAAGGCTATTAGGAGTGGCCCACAGTGTCACAAAATAAATGTGCAGGTAATCTCAGAACTTAAACAGCTCTACAAAGATCAGCCACAATGAAAGGTTTAAATATTTTAATAAATAAATCATAAAAGAACAAAAAATACTCAGTATATAATTACAGTGACATAAGAGTTCAAAATCACAGGAAATATTTAAAACAACATTACAGGACAGTCTCAAATAAATAAAGAAAAATGCCTAAATTAAGCTTTGCTATATTCCTGACTATATCTAAGAGAATTACTATACCCTAGTTAACTTACTTCAGTGCAAGGCAAATGCATGGTGAATGGATGTCAGGTCCAAGACAAAATACAGAATGCTGTCTCTCACTAAGAGACTTCTCAAATTAAGATCTCATATATTACTGCCAGGATAACTTGCAGAATGACAACATCATTGCTTGTCATCTGACTCTTAGTTCCCAGGCTCAAAACAACCATTGATGACAGCTGATAGCATTTAGCAATTACCTGTGAAAATACACAGACCTTAGATCTTTTGACAGATGGTGGTCACCATAAAATAATTTACATTCCTCCACATTTAAAGCCAATACAGAAAACTTCTTGGCACAGACGTTGTGTTTCCTTGCTGCTATAAAGTAATTTAATTTCAGCTGTTTTTCTGAAGTTAACCTCCTGTATTCCAGTTTCCACTGTTAAAATATATACATCTAAAAGTTACAATAGTCCATGTACATTTCTGTTCTATTCAAGTAAGGCATGCTCTGTTTACATTTTAAGTACAAACACTTTATAAAATATCTTTTCAACATGCATGTCTGTAAAAACCAAGTTTGATATACACATGACATACAGTTCTAATACAATTGTAGCACAAACATCTTATATAAATCAATTTGATATTCACAAATGACATATAATTATTTACAAAATTCCAGACATCTGTGCTGGCAGCATGTCCTTTCATGAGGCTTCTTCCCCCCTCAAAGACTCAAGCTAGTTTTTCAAGTGACCCTTGAGAAATGTTACTTGAGAGGGACGAGTCTATCTGGGAATACCATAGCCTATTCCCTGTCTTGAGAGCCAATCTGTGTTGGCATTGCTAACCCCACTGTGGTGTTACACTGTTGTATCATATGCCTACAACCCTAGGCTCCACCTTAGTAACTTGGCATTTTGCTGGCTGGCTCAAGGTAGCCATGTTAAGGGATTGTGGTCTGTAACTCCAGTGAATTTCCTTCCATACAGATAAGGCTAAAGTTTCTACAGTGCCCACACTATGGTTAGACATTCCTTTTATACAGCTGCACAGCATTCCTCCCTGGGTTGGAGCCTATGGCTGAGATATACCACTTGGCACTCTTCTCCCTTTGAGGAAACCTGGCTGAGAACATCCCCCACTCCATGGTTTGAAGCATCCACCTACACAACAAATTCTTTGCTGTAATCTGGACTGGCTAACCCAGGGGGTCCACCCAAAGATCCTTTAAGCTTCTGAAATGCCTGCTCACATGCTGGAGTTCAAACCACCTTATCTGACATGTTTTTTCTTGTCAGGTCTGTGAGGGGAGCAGCTATGGTACTATAGTTGGGGACAAACTTTCTATAGTACCCTGCTGCCCCTAAGAATGCCATCACCTGCTTTTTGGTAACAAGAACAAGCCATGCCTGAATGGCTTCCACTTTGGCAGGTTCTGGTCTGATCTTACCACTCACCACTCTATGTCCCAGGTAGGAGACCTCTGCTATACCCAGACATATACTGGGCTTAATGGTCAACCCTGCCCTTTGTAGTCTGCTCAGCACCTCCCTGACATGCTGAAGGTGCCCTTGCCAGGAATGGCTGTAGATGGCACTATCATGCAGGTAAGCAAGGGCAAAATCTCCTGCTCCTGCTAGGATGTGATCTACCAGTCTCTGGAAAGTTGCTGGGGCATTTTTCATCCCAGAGGGCATCTTCATGAACTCATACAAGCCAAAAGGAGTCACAAAGGCTCACCACTCTCTCTAGCATTGGGAGTCAAGAGCACCTGCCAGTAACCCTTGGTAAGATCAGTAATGGTAAGATACTTAGCTCCACACAGCTGCTCTAGGACTTCATCTGTCTTAGGCATGGGGTAAGCATCTGACCCTATGTGACTATTTAGTTTCTTGTAGTCCACACAGAACCTGGCACTGCCATCCTTCTTTGGTACCAGCACCACTGGGGAGGCCTAGGGACTGGTGGACTCCTGAATTACCCCCAATTCCAACATTTCCTGTATATCTACCCTCAGAGTCTGACTCTCTCAGGTACCCTAAAAGGGGCCTGCTTAGTAGGCCTTTGGAGTCCTGTATCCACATGGTTCTGCACCATGTGGGTACACCCTGGTTTCCCATTGAACATTCCCCCAAACTCCTGTAACACTGCTCGGATTTCTTGAACTTGGGTAGGGGAGAGCTGCTGGGACATTGCTACCCCTTCCACTGAGGTATCAGTCCAAGCCTCACTGAGGAGATCAGTCACCAGATCCCACTCAGACTCCTCCTGCTATCCACTGCACATACTCAGCACAAGGGCCTCTCTATCATGGTAGGGTTTCAACATGTTAACATGCTAAAATTTATACACCTGCCTCCTGCTAGCAGTTCTACTATGTAGTTAATATCACTGACCTTCCTTACCACCTTGAAGGGTCCCTCCCAAGCTGCCTGCAGCTTGTTGTGTTTGACAGGAATGAGAACCATAACCTGCTGTCCTACACCATACTCTGTAGGTCGAGCATTGCTGTCATACAGCACCTTTTTCTGTTGTTGGGCTTCTGCCAGGTTCTCCTGGGTCAAGCCCATGAGTTCCCTGAGCCTTGTCCTGAGGTTTAGGACATATGTCACAACAGACTCCTTGTGGGATCCACATTCACCCTTCTACTCATCACAAATCAAATCTAGAGGGCTCCTCATCTTATGCACATACAGCAACTCAAAGGGTGAAAAACCTGTGGATTCCTGGGGCACCTCTCTGTAAGCAAACAACAGATGGGGCAAATATTTGTTCCACTCCCTCTTAAACTGGTCTGCAAATGCCCATAGCATGGTCTTTAGTGTAGAGTTTAATCTCTCCATCAGACCATTAGTCTGAGGATGGTAGGGGGTGGTCTTTAAGTGCTTCACCCCACAGCGCTCCCACAGGTAAGCCAGCAGGTCTGACATGAAATTGGCACCTCTGTCAGTCAGTATTTCGTTTGGGAAACCTACCCTGCTGAAAATCTCTAACAAAGCATTTGCCACCTTTTCTGCCTCAATGGAGGATACAGCCATAGTCTCAGTGATTCTGGTAGCATAATCTACTACCCCCTAGGACATACTTCTTTCCTATGGAACCTGGGGTACTCAGAGGCCACACAATATCCATAGATACCCTCTGAAATGTCTTTTCAATCACTGGCAATGGCATCAAAGGAGCTTTCACTTTGTCTCCTGCCTTGCCTACCTTTTGGCACTGCTCACAGGTCCTGCAGTACCCTGTTACATCTTTGGAAATCCCAGGCCAATAAAAGTTCTGCATAATATGTATCTTTGTACACTTTATGCCCTTATG
This sequence comes from Protopterus annectens, assembly GCF_019279795.1. Lineage (NCBI taxonomy): Eukaryota > Metazoa > Chordata > Ceratodontiformes > Protopteridae > Protopterus > Protopterus annectens. Next base: position 46,267,275 of record NC_056729.1, on the reverse strand, counting down.
ACCTGCAAAGGGAATGTCATGGGCAATGGCTAGAATTGCCAGATGGTAGGCATTAAGGATAAGCTCACCTTAAGGCTGGTCAAACAATATGACATGTTTCAGCTACTCCATGTCCAACTAACCATAGGAAAAATCCATTACAATATTCTTGCTAACTACAGGTTCCCCACCATGAACCAGGAAACCCATACATCATACCTGAAGTTACTAGAATCATGCACCATGCAGCCCAATACCATACTTATGGGTGATGTTAACTACCCCTCCATTAATTGTAAGGTATACATGACCACTAGCATGCAGGGGCAAAGATTTCTTGACTTTATAAATTCAAATCCCCTGGAGCAGCTATTCCACACTCCCACTAAGGGAACAAATATCCTAGATCTGGTACTCATAAATACTGGTAAGATCAGATCACAAAGCAGTCTATCTTGAAATAAATGTAAAACTAGTCCCCCCATCTAACCTCAAAAACTTTAAGAACTTCTCTAATGTAAATTCCCTCCTATCAAGGGATGGCATAGTTAGGTTCCTAGTCCCCCCAAATCCAGAAAACACAGAAACATATGCAGAGGTGTACACAAAACCCTGCACGACCATATAAACAACTGCATAGTAATGGTAGTACCAGACCAAAATAAACCCAGGTCAAACTGCAAAAATAAGGCACCCTGGTAGATCCTGGTATTAATACACTGTACAAGAAAAGAAAAGAAAATCCTATCGAGAAGTAAGAGGGAATGTGCACAACAGAACAAAAAGTTCCTTATTAGTCTAAACAAGTAAATCAGGGAACTAGTCAAGTATGTGCCGCTGGATGACAAACTTTGCTGATGACTGCAAGCTGGAGGAAATCACTGAATCCTCCAGTGATGCAGACATCCTTCGGGAGGGTCTAGATTAGACAAATGATTGGCATACGAACCATGGCCTAAAACCAATTGCAAAAATAATATCCTTTGGGAAGCCAAATACCCCTGCAAATTACAACATCAGTGCTTATCTTTTATTCTTTTGCTAACTTTTTGTATTATAAATTTATTGTAACATGTATTTTCATATATATACTTATTTGTACTGTGGAGCTTTTCTCCCCGGGCCTCCGCTGAAAAAGGGCTTTGTCCCAATTAGACTATCTTGGTCAACAAATGTTAAATAAATAAATAAATAAGAGTAGACTCAGAGTTGAGAGATCTAGGTACACAGATAGGTAGTAGCCAGAACTTTGAGTGCTATGTATCTACAGTGGTAAGGACGTTCTTCTGTGTGGCGCAACTTATAACTACGGCATCTAGATCCAAGGAAATTACAGTCCTGCTGTTGTCAGCCCTCATTAGACCAATAATCGAGTACAGTGCGCCATTTGTCATGTACTTGACTAGGAAATTACAGCAGATGGAACAACCTCAGAGGTTCTTCACAAAGAAAATATAGAGTGCAAGCAACATGTCCTATTTGGATAGACTAAAAGCCCTTTCCCTTTACTTTGTCTCCTACTGACTATTAAGGGGTGACCTATGCCTAACCTACAAGGCACTCACAAATCCAGTCTAATTGAGCTCCTACACATCCACAAGACAAACAGCATGAGTTTCACCCAATACAGGGATCTAAACTTAGTCAGTGACTCAAAGAAATCATGCTGGAGAAACAGATATACATCTCAGAGACTACCCCATCTTTGGAACGGGTTTCCTATTCACATTAAGCAAAGCCATTCCCTGGTCCTCTTCAAATACAGTTTGGATGAATGGATAGGGAATTGCAAATTCACATGTGGGGTATTGCCTATGTCCTCTATGGACAGGGGCAGCTTGTAAGATACTCAAAGAACAGACACAAATCCATGCCTTCGTCTTGCCCCTAGGGGCCATAAATTTAGTAAAATCTTTTTATATTGGCTAAGCTTGTAAGGGCTCTTAAGCCAGTAGCTTAGTAATCTCTATTGAACCTATCAACCTATGAACAAGCAGTAACTACACTAATAAGGCACCAGTGAGGAGGGTCATGCATGTTTGTGAAAATCTATAAAACTGACAAAATCCACAGTAAAAATAGAAGGTGGGAACTGACCTATTTCCCAAATGGGCTTGAAGTAAGCAATTATAGTTATAGACCCAAAATATGACAGAAAAAATCTTAATAGAAATGGTAGTCTGAAACTGCTTTGTACGCAACCAATTTCAACATTCAGCTGAAGAAATCTGGAGAGGCGTCCTTAGGTGCTACGGACTGTGAGTAATGGGAAGGGGGCTATGATAACTTGGTAAATATTGTTAGACAGCCTGACTAAATTCTGTTGGTCAGTCCTACATGTGATGGAAATAAAGTTTCAAACAACACTTTTCTTTGTGATGAAATGAGAAGCTATGAGCGATGCGTTATGCCTTAATATTTGCTTAGCTTGTATGTTCTTTAGCATGTCTTATTGTCTGCTTTCATTGATCACAACATCATATAATACAGAATAGTAAGTCTGTAAAATGATATAATGTAAATCAGACACAGGACTATTGCAACTGAAATATTCTGCAAAGTATACTGACAAGAGACTGTCAAAGAAATGCTCCTGGGTTTTGGCAATGACTATAGGAAGTCAGAAAATCCCCATACAAAAAATGGGAATATTAAGAGGGATCTTAATTAATACAGAGACCTATTCTCAAAGATTTGCTGTCATGTTAAGTATATTTATATAAATCTTTACTATCTTTCTCTGGGGGAGTCATGTAACAATAGATTTTAACATTTGGGTGTAGGTCCAGTCAGTACTTTGCCCCTTTTTCTGTGAGGCAGCTGTTAGGAACCCTAATCATGTCATGATGCTTACCTCTGGTGACCCAGTCATGGTGGCAGGGGTTTTAAGAGAGTCAGGATACACCAACATTTGCTATAAGACAACAACCTTAATTTGGTACAAAATGGCAGCACATCAAGAGCAATGTTAACAGCATTACATTCAACACAAACATACTAACTACTAGCCAACTAGGCTCAATGCATTATCGGATACTCTATATTCTTAAAACAGCAATGCTATACATTTCTTATTAACGTCGCAATGCTATAGTACATATTCATAGTTTATACAAGCAAAGAACATTCATACATTACTTATAATTGCATCTTACCTCCAAGGAGAGAGAAACCTCTATCTAAAATGTTGCAGTATGGATATACGCAGAACAAATAGACATAATTAGAAGTTATGTACCTACCATAACGTTCCACGTTAGTTGTCTTCTTCTCGTCTTCTTTCTTGCTGGATGGGTTCGGAGCCAATCCTCGGCTCTGACTCAGCCAATACTAAAGCTCGAGAGCTAATTCCATTGGCTCGAGGCTCCCCTATATCCCACAATGCTAGGCGGTAACTACTCAGATCTCGTTTGATAGCTAGACCAAGCAATTCTAGTCTCCATAGCATGGAGAAGGGTAACCCACCTCTATAAAAACCAGAGTGTAAGGTATCCCAGACCTAACAAAAGGGGAAATAGAGGTGGTAGAATGTGTGGGAATGAAACTCTTCCAGAGGAAGATCACAAAATGAATTCCTATCGGTCTGTCCAGGCTTGGGGGAAGGAGGGTGGGACGCAAGAAAGAAGGCGAGAAGAAGACAACAAACATGGAACATTATGGTAGGTACATAACTTCTTAATGTTAAGTTGTCTATCTCACCTTCAATCTTGCTGGATGGGACCGCGTCCCTAGCACCTTATCCCGGGTGGCCTATCGGAAAAGACTCTTGAGAACAGTGGAACCAAAGTTGGCATGGTTTCTGGAGACCATGTCCAATTTGTAATGTGAAATGAAGGTATGAGGAGAAACCCAAGTGGCTGCTGCACAAATGGAATCTATTGGCAGCCTGTCCTGAAAAGCTACGGATGTAGCTAATGCCCTAGTTGAATGAGCTCTAGGTCTTGAAGGTAGTTTTTGATGTCTGATCTCATAGATGAAGGTAATTGTAGAGGTGAGCCATCTAGAAAGGGAAACTTTAGTAACTGGAAGGCCCAATTTCCCTTCCACATATGATAGAAAAAGCTGATCAGATTTCCTGAATTGTTTAGTCCTGTCTAAATAATATCTAAGTTGGCGGTGAACATCCAGAAAATGTAGCTTTTGTTCCGACCTGTTGGAATAGTTAGGGAAAAAGACGGGGAGATCAATCGTTTGGTTTAGGTTTGTTTGAGAGGAAACCTTAGGTAAAAAGGATGGATTAGTATGGAGGGATACCTTATCTTTGTGAAACACTAAGTAAGGAGGGCGACTGCACAGAGCATGGAGTTCAGATACCCTTCTCGCTGAAGTTATGGCTACTAGAAAAAGTGTCTTCCATGAAAGCAACTTCAGAGAACATGGAGCCACTGGTTCGAAAGGGGGAAGGATTAAGGATGCCAGAACCAAGTTCAAGTCCCATTGAGGTGGGGGATCTTTGATTGGAGGTTTGAGAAGAAAAACACCCCTTAAAAAGGCTTTGCAGAGCTTGTGAGCCATGATGCTAGACTCCGAGACACCTACATGATAATTAGATATAGCAGCCAACTGAACTCTAATGGTAGATGAAGAAGAGCCTAAATGAAAGAGTTCTGCTAGAAAGTCTAGAATAGACTGGATAGGTGCAGTGAAGGGATCTATATTTTTTGATGTTGCCCAAAAGGAGAAGTGTTTCCATTTGCTATTATAAATCTTCCGGGTAGAAGATTTATGAGAGGCTATCAAGATATCTCGGACCGAGCGAGATATTAAGGGAAGCCTGGCTAAGGTCGGAATCGGAGAAACCACGCTGTGAGGTTGAGAGAATGAAGAGATTGGTGCAGCTGGCCCAATTGGTGGGTCAACAGATCTGGAACTGGGTCCAGATGCCAAGGCTGCTCCAAAAGGTAACGATGAAGGAACGGAAACCATATCTGTTGAGGTCAGTAAGGGGCAATGAGGATCACTGTCACTCTCAAGGCGATGGCTTTCTGAATTAGTTGAGTTATCAGTGGAAAAGGGGGAAAAGCATACAGGGAAAAGCAGCAATTGTACTGTCAACAACTTCCGTCCTATTGCTATCCTGTCCCCCATTTCCAAACTTCTAGAAAAATGTATCCAAATCCAACTCTTACCACATCTCTTAGATAATAACCTTCTAACACCTACACAACATGGTTTTAGGCCAAACCATAGCACTATGACAGCCCTCCTGTCCTTCCTTGAGACTGTTAATAGAGCTCGCGACTCAGGCCACACTGTCTCTACCTTACTACTTGACCTCTCTAAGGCCTTCGATACTATATCACACAGCCTGCTCTTAACCAAACTTTCAGAAGTTAACCTCTCTCCCTCCACCATAAATTCGTTCTCCAGCTATTTATCTAATAGACACCAAGCCGTTAAATGGAAAAAGGCCACTTCCTCTTTCCTTAATACCCCCATTGGAGTTCCCCAAGGATCAATTCTTGGTCCTCTTCTGTTTAATATATTTATAAATGATTTCCACAAATCCATTCCACTCGCTAACATCATCCAATATGCAGACGATTCTACCATTATCTGCTCTGCCACCTCTTCCTCCCTGCTTCAAAAACTTACTCAAGAAGCTTTCTCAATCACAGAACATTGGATGAAAATAAATCACTTAGCCCTCAATGCCTCCAAAACAAAGCTAATGGTATTTACCCCTTCTAAATCCACTTACTTCGACACAAACACCTTCTCTATCACAAGCCAAGATAACACACCCTTGGAACTGGTGTCTGAAACCAAGTTACTTCGTGTACAAATTGACAGTCGGTTCAATTTCAATCCCATCTACAACTGAATATTAAAAAAACCCATCAAAAACTAGGTATGCTCTACCGGCAGAATCAGTTCCTTACAAGCTCCTCCAAAATCACTCTCGCTTCCTCCTTTCTTATCCCCTCCCTCCTCTATGGAGCTCCATTGTTAACTAATCTGCAGACCTCTCAAAAAAACCAGCTTGCTTCCTGCTATAATAAAATCGCCAAATTCGCTAACAGCCACAGATCATCCACCCATCACTATTCCTCTCTCCTAAAACTAAACTGGCTTGAACTACCCAATCACCTCACTTATATACAACTGACTTTAGCTCATAAGCTCATTCTCAGCCCCTCTCTTTGTCCCTCCCTGTCTTCAGTCTTTAAAATGCACCTACCCAACAGAATCTTAAGATCTAACAACCAAAACCTACTAGAAGTTCATAAACCATCCCATCCCCCAGGCAAACACCTACTATCCTTTAACCTAGCCCACCTTTGGAACGCACTCCCACCATCCATACGCACCACCTCCAACCAGCACATGTTCAAAAAATCTCCTCATACACATCTAAAATCCCAATGGGAATGCTCTTGCTCTCACCCCTCTTAAACATAAGATTACCTCACTTTACCTAACAAATTATATGTGCCTACTGAAAAACCACTTCATATTGTAATATATCATGACTATCTAATCATGTTTACCTTCATTGTATTGTATTGTTTTTGAATGCTTGTAATTTTGACGATAATGTTTTATCTTTTACTTTGTATAATTTTAGTAGTAATCTTATAAGTACCTAATTTGCCTGTTTTTGGAGCTTTTCTCCCCAGGACTCCATTGAAAACGGGTTCTTTTTGGCCCAATGGACTATCCTGGTAAACCAACTGCAAATAAATAAATAATAAATAAAAGAAGTCCCCGGGGCCAATCGTGGACCAGAGCGTCTCTGGTGGGATGGCCTGGTAATGGGAAGAGAGTGAAGAAGTCGTGACACCTGCTGTTTTGGGGAGTAGCAAAAAGATCGCAGCAAGGCTGGCCCCATTGTTGGAACACTTCTTCCAGTACTGATTTCTTCAGAGACCACTCATGGGGCATGAGAATTGCCCTGCTCAACTTGTCTGCAATCACGTTGGACTTCCCGGGAATGTGCATTGCTGCCAAAAAACGCTGAGAAGAGATCGCCCATTATCAAAGTCTGAGTGCCTCTCGACATAAGGGGTATGATCTGGTTCCGCCTTGTTTGTTGATGTACCACACTACGGACATGTTGTCCGTCTGAATTGCAATAGTCCCTGTGGGAAGAGAGTCGTGAAGGGCTTGCAATGCTAAAAGCACTGCTCTCATCTCTAAGACATTTATGTGCAAGTGGCACTCGAAAGGTTGCCACGTGCCCTGGACTGTCCTGCCCTGATAATGTCCCCCCCACCCGATCAAGGAGGCATCTGTTGTCAACGTGGTGACTGGGGGGGGGGGGTGAATGAAGGGTCTTCCTTGGAGAACCTGAGGTGATGTGATCCACCAAGACAGTTGATTCTTGCATGATTGAGTTATCAATATGGTGTGGGACATCGGGAGCTGTTGGAAGGACCATTGAGTAAACAGCATCCATTGGAGGATCCTCATGTGGAAGCGAGCTAAGGGGAGAAGGGGGATAGCTGCTGCCATGAGTCCTAATACCTTAAAAACTAGTCTGGCTTTGACTTTGTTGCATTGTAAGCGAAGGTAAACTTGTTTGCGGATGTCTGACACTCTCTGCTCTGTAAGTCTGGCTGAAAGATTGAGTGTGTCTAATGTGGCACCTATAAAGATAATAGATTGACAAGGCGACAAGGCAGATTTTTCAAAATTTATTGAAATGCCTAGAGCTTGGCAAGTTTGGATAGTGAAGTCTCTGGATAGAAGTAGTTGATGTCTGGTGGTGGCAGTAAGGAGCCAGTCATCTAAATATGGAAACACCTGGAATCCTTGACGTCTCAAGTGAGCCGCGACCACTGCCATGCATTTAGTAAACACTCAGGGGGCTGTAGTGAGACCAAAGGGCAGGGCTCTGAACTGGTAGTGACTGGCTCCCAGCCTGAAGCGGAGAAATCTCCTGGAGCGTCTGTTCATCTTGATATGGTAGTACGCGTCCTGAAGATCTATCGAGCACATCCAATTGTCCTGACCCAAGAAGGGTAGAATGGACTGTAGCGTGACCATCCGGAATTTTGTTTTTCTGAAATACTTGTTTAAGTTGCTGAGATCCAGTATGGGTCTCCAGTCCCCTGTTTTTTTTGGTACCAAAAAGAATTTGGAGTAGATTCCGGATCCTTGTTGGTCTGCTGGGACTGATTGGATAGCTCTTTTTGATAGCAGCTTTGAAATTTCTAGTGCTGCTTGTTCCCTTAGACTGGGTGGAACACCTGGAAGGGATCCTTTGGGTTGGGATGGAATGTGAATAAAGGGAATTTTGTAACCCTCGGATATGATCGACTGTACCCATTTGTCTTGTGAAAGGGAAAGCCAGGCTTTTGGGTACAGGGACAATCTTCCCCAACTGCCTCCGAAGGTGGACAGCCGGGCAGCTCCTCAGGGATGCTAAAAGGGTTTATCAGAGAAAGTGTCTCTGCTACCCTGGTTTTGCGGACCTCCTCTGCCTCTAGGGAGGCGTCTATTGTTATTCCCCCCTCTGCCTCTAGAGGGGAATCGACCTTGTGCGTCAGATGAGACTCCCTGGGTTTGTTTGCGGAACCACATTTTTCCTCCCCTCTGACCTTTGGGATAAGGCCTAGAAGGGGTAGAAAAATGGACTCCCACGGCAGACAGAGTCTTACCTTCCACCTCCCACCTAGTCAATGTATCCTTCACCTGAGGACCAAACAAGGATGATCCATCAAAGGGGGAATTGGTGAAGGACGCCTTGAAAGGGTCCGAAAAGTTGCACAGCCGCATCCAGGTGTGACGTCGTAAGGCAATGCCTGTGCCTGTGGCTCTACTCGCCCCATCCGCAGCATATGAGATAAGCCGCATGGAGGAGTTAACGATGGAGTTCAGGGTTGCCAACTGGGAGTTCATTCTGTCTTGGAACCCCTCAGCTGTTGGATCCTTTACCTCTTCACTCATATCCTTGAGTAAATCTCTCTGGAGATGAGTGAAGTGACATAAGTAGTTCAGCGACCGCATTGAAAAGGTCGCTGATGAGAACATTCGCTTACCATACCTGTCCATGGTCCTAGATTCCTTATTAGGAGGATGTACATGTACCGAAGGATCGGCTAACTCCTTCTTAGTGGCCGCGGCCACTACCATGGCATCGACGGGGACACCTTTAGATAAAAAATCTTTATCTCTAGGGGCAGTAATAAACTTAGACGGTCTCCTCGGGGTGGGTTCCACTGAATCAGGAGCCGTCCAGGCCTTCCTTGCCACCACTTCCATAAGGGGGTCAAAGGGAGGGGACACCCAGGAGGTAGAAGGGCGAGAGCCAAACGCCTCAAGGTACACTGACTCATCCTCTGAAGGGTTAAGGGCTGGCCAGTTCCCCCTCTGTTTCAAGGATCTCAAGGATGTCAGCAAAGGAGACATCCTCAGAGGGGGATCGAGGGGAACCTTCAGATTCCTCTAAGTCAGTGTCAGAGGTGATAGACTCAGGGGAGTCAATGTGCTTCCTCTTGCACTGCCTCTTCCTAGGGGGTTCTCCTACCGGGTCAGGAGAGGCCTCGGAAGAGGAGGAAATTCCCAATGGGGAAACTTGAGGAGTTGGCTCTCTGCGGTCTGAAGCAAGGGGGTGGGTAGAAATCACCACAGGCACTGATGATGGAGGGGCTGACGGAGCCAACTGTGGGGCAGACACTGGTTTTAGCACACACCGCGTGACCTCGAAGGCACCCCTATCGGGCAAGGCCGGAGGTCCCCGCTCTGAAGAGACCAGGACCCCCCCGGCACTGACAGGGACGGCTCCGAGGCCGATGTCGGAGCCAAACTCACCAGCGCCGAAGCACCAAGAGGGAGAGCGGGGTCAGACAAGGGTCTGATGCCACTCGCTCCCTCGGAGCCGACGAGGGAAGCTCAGCGCCGAGATCCCTCCAAAGAGGAGATCGGAGCAGACGACGGAGCCGAAAGGGAAGGTATCGGATCCGACGCGCCGACAGTCATGGCTCCGATGAGCCCCGGCTCTGAGCTCAAAGGAGTCAGAGGAGGAACACATTGAGGGATAGAAATATCTGCTGACTGTTGAGTCGGGCTATGAAGCATTTGGGCCAGCACCTCGGACTTGAGAAGTCTACTCACTACCCTTTGCAAATCGTGGTCAGATAGCCTGGAAGACCATGAGGAATGCGATCTATGGCTCTGCTCCGAAAGAAGAGGGGATCCTGGTGCCGAGTGAATGGAGCCGATGGAGGGAGACCTAGATCTCTTTCTCGAAGGTTGCTCCGATAAGAGTATCAGAGCCAACTGAGTCTTATCAGCCTCAATTCCGTCCGGAGCCGAGGTAATAGTATGAGGCTTGGAAACATCGGCTCCAGCGGCAGCTGATGTCGAAGCAGTTTTGATGCTTCCAGAGGACGGCTCTGAAGCTGGAGCTGACTGTCTGGAAGTCTTAGAAGGCTTTCCCGACACAGACTGGGTCGGGGGGCCTTCAGGCTTTAATAAGCCACGCAAAATCAATTTATTTTTGTGTTCCTGCAGGACTCTAGGGCTGAAACCATGGCACACAGCACATGAGTCCTGCAGGTGCAAAGGTCCCAGGCAATACAGACAAGAAGTGTGACCGTCTGTCAGAGACATTTTCTGACAGCACGAGTCACACTTCTTGAAGCCTGAGACCTTGGAGTCCTTAGACATAGTAAAGGCCTAAGTAATAAAAACACTCACACACACACACACACACACACACACGCCTTTAAGAAAATATTAAATTCCAGTCACACTAAAGGACTAGGAGAAGGAGGGGAAGGGGCCTAAGGCCTAAAGTTAAAGGAGAATACAATTATGGGCAAAAGAGGTGAATCGATTCAAGGAAAAAGATAATTAGAACTAAAAGTTATACTAAGAAAGTAATAGGGGTCTAAAGATTGTGAAAATAGAATAATTTTTCACTAACCTGCCAGAGCCGGTAGAAAAGCACCTCGTCAGCTAAGTGGCAAACGAGATCTGGGTAGTTACCGCCTAGCATTGTGGGATATAGGGGAGCCTCGAGCCGGTGGAATTAGCTCTCGAGCTTTAGTATTGGCTGAATCGGAGCCGAGGATCAGCTCCAAACCCATTCAGCAAGAATGAAGGCGAGATAGACAACTTAACATTCAACATTTTAAATGCTATTGACTTGCTTTGCGATCTAGAATTTTACACATGCTATAGAGGCTATTATGTTCAAATACCAACAAATGAGGTAGACATTACTCTTAGCAGATATACTTTCTATATGAGGAAGAATTGGAAGGAGTCATTTATCTGTCCATATTACCTGGTTACAGTCTTGCTATTCTGATGGTGTTTTGATCTTTCTTTTGGAACTGGAATCTGTGGAATGAAAATGCTTAGCAAAACAATTACAATGAACATCATTTTAACTAGAGTCACTTTGCAAAACAGTCTCAACAGGATCAGGAATAGTCACACTTGTGCTAATGGTATTTGAACTGTCATCACATATTGTGGATGTGGGATTTCTATACTTGTCTTGGATACTGGACTGAGGTAATATTTTTGACAGAATAGGAATGCTATGAGTAGCTGAAGACCTCTGTATCCTTGTTCCAAATACCTCGGATTGATGCTCAAGAATTTAGCTTTCAGTTTGAAAATGATCTGGAATCGTATATATATATATATATATATATATATATATATATATATATATATATATATATATATATATATATATATAATGCCATCTTTGGTTTGTACCATGTATAACCTAATCTCATTTTTTTCTGCACTGCAGTGCCAACGCAATGATCCACCTTCTCTCTCCCTCTAACTTTAGGTGCACTGGTTAACCAGAATGAAGGACAGATGGTTGCTTGGTGGAATATTTTAGAACTTCTTAAAAGAAGCTTTTGCTCTTTGGTCGGTTGGTACTATGGATTCACGTGGAATAATTCTTGCCTCAAGTTTAGATTTCTGCATTAGTGTCTTAGTCCTTATTTGTATTCCAAGACTAGAAGTGCTTACTCCTGTGTCACTGTGTATGGCACCTCAGTATGACATGAGACCTCTGTGAGGATTAGATTTGACTCAATGTATTTTTAGTTTGGACTGTCCTGTCCGCAGCTCTGCTTGCTAGAGGATAGTGAGAACTTAATATTGTGTCATTTCAGTGAAACTAAAGAAGTCAGTAGGTGTTAGAAAAATATGTACTTAAACATATATGAAGTGCTAGTTTAAAAGCAAATAGTATGTAATGCATTTTATTCTATTTTACAATATGGCAGTGAGAATGATCTTACATGTAATTGCTTGAAGCTTTGGAGCTGCAGTGTGATTGAACTCTGACCCTGGCAGTAGCCAGCGCAGCAAGCTTATGTTTTTCACTAATGATTATCTGCTGGGTCAGGAAAAAGCATGTATCTTCCTTCCTCTGAGATAGTTGGCCTTGTGAATATTATCAGCACAGCTGCTGAAAGTTAATGTTGCAAGAAGGAACAAAGGAACGTATTAAGAACCAAACTGACTATTGTATTCGAACAGGACTGAAACCTTGAAAGAGCAACATTTACAGAAAGACATTATGACTGACCAGGTGCCTTGCAAGGCTGTATTATTCTCATGGGAAAGTTTTTAAAAAGTATAACCTCAGCACTTTCTTATGAATAGAATACTGTAGACTATAGTGATGTAAGTGCCCTGTGACTGACCACGTCAGTAAGGTGGGCAAAGCTGATTGTAAATACTATAAAAAGTTGATTACTTCCTGAATGTAATTAGTCAAAATTCTATACTTGTATTGTATAGTCTTTTGCCTCCTGGTGTACACTAGTAAAACGTTTTGAACTTGAACCTCCTGTATTATTGACTGTTATTTAAGAAAAACCTGATGATTTTACAGTCTGTTTTAATAATTTTGCTGACATTTTGGTCCTTCTTAGCCGGAATTCCCTTGGTAAGCTACAGATCAGAATACAACGGTGGTGGAGAAGCTGCGCAGGAGAAGTTACCAAAGCACGGTTCTTCTTGAAGTGAAAAGACCTCCGACTAAATTGTCGTGTGTAAAGAGGCTGGCCACTTTCTGATCTGTGGCTGAAGAGCGGAAAACTGGCCCCCAAGAAGAAAACGTGCAGTCATAAATGGGAGGCTCAGGTAGGAAGAATTTCCCTCTTTGCTTTTGTTTTAGATCAGGGACCAGGCTACAGTATAATGTTACTAAGATTTGTTTTAACAGATCAGGAACGAATTGCAGTACTGTATATTTGGTCATAGATCAGGAAAACAGAATAAAGTAGACAGTCATTCTAGACAGGACTGAACAGAGGGAAGAAGATACCACGTGGTAAGAAAAGGGTTACGTAACAGTCTTTTTTAAGACATGGGAAATCAGTGCACTAAAAAATCGCGAGACCCGCCCCTAACTGATGACGCGAAATATATGCAATTGCAACGAGCAGATAATATCAGATACTATACAAAATGGGTTAACAAGTACGAATTTGACGGTAAATTAAACAAAACTTCGTTAGTTAAACTGTTAAAACAGTTAAAATCTGACGCAGAAGGTCAGGCAAAAAAACGACAGTTAGGCATTCCTCAGGCACATAGGTGGATTGAGGAAGTGAACCGAAGGGAACAGAAGTTTAAAAATACAAAAGCATTATTTTTAGATAAAGAAGATAATAATACAGTAATAGCGACGGCCCCTCCCCCTCCACCCCCTCAGATACCTTTTTCAGGATATGAAGCAGGAGGACAGGCCAGTCCTCCTCCACGATATCCTGAGATTGCAGGGACTTTGAAACAACCATTCATAAGAGAACCTATTGAAACTAGATCCCGAACACGTAAAACACTTAGGGATACAGATTTATATCAAATAGGGAGAGATTCACTAGAAGAAAGTGAAGAAATCAGTCCACTAATCGAAGTACCGAACCCTCAAGCAGGACAGGAAGGACAGGACCCAACTCTCCTAGTGTATAGACCATGGACACCGGAAGATATCCGAAAGCTACAGAGGAATCCCTCATCCAAAAATTAATCATGAGAAGTTTATACAAGATTTACAAGGTATGAGACTAAGTTACCACTTGAATGGGGAAGAAGTGGAGAAGGTAGTTAGACAAATTATAGGTCCAGACTGGCACATGATTTGTGGCACCTGGGACGCCAGGACGGACAGCTCAAGCCACTCCTACATAGTGACGCAGAGCTAGATACCAGAGTGAAAGGTCTTACAGACCGAATCTCTGAAAAATGGAAACCTAGAGCAGATTGGACTTGTATTAATCAATGCATACAACAAGATAATGAAACTGTAGATGGATACTATGGTAGATTATTGGAATGTTTTAATAACCATAGTGGTATGCCTATTCCTGAGAATCAGAAAAATGATAGTTCATATGAACAGCAGTTGAAAAATGCATTTTTGAAAGGTTGTATTGCCCCTATTAGTAGTTTTATTACAAAACATATGATAGATCACCGAACGAGTAGGCTACAAGCCCTACTAGAGTATGCTAGGCATGCTGAAAGACATTTTAATAGTAAAAAGAAGAAGAAAACACAAGTCTTCACAGCTGAAGACGGAGCAGAAGTCTTTGTAGTACAGTCAAATAAAAAGGGTAAGAGAAATGCTCAGGGTAATAAATACTCTGGCAAAACCTCAGAGGATTTAGAAGAAAGAAAAAGGAAAGGTGAGTGCTTTAAGTGCAGCAAAAGAGGACATTTGGCGAGGGATTGCAGGTCAAATAAAAAGGTGACTACCGAAGAAAAAGATAAAGGTGATGAGGATTGACTATATGATAGTGATAACAATCAGAACTCATCAGGAAAGGTTAATGGACAAAAAGAAAATGTAAATGTGGTAGAAGGGATAGAGGAAGTCCAAACAGATGCGGAGGATGATGAAAGTGAAGTTTTAGACGTAGCATTATTGAGCTTGGAGCTCTATTTGGCAGACACAAAACCGGAAGTTACACTTCTAGTAGAAGGAAGGGAAGTGAAATTCTTGTGTGACTCAGGAGCGTCACAAACATTGATACACCCTTCAAAGTTGCCAGAACACTCTGAATCACCTGACTATATATTAGTGAAAGCAGCAAATGGGCAGCTATATAGGGAGCCACTCTCCCATGATATAGCGATAACTGACCCTATTTCAGGTATGACCCAGAAAAGTAAAATAGTGGTTTCTGCAAAATGTCCAGTAAACTTACTGGGGAGAGACCTTATGCAGATTTTTGGAATAGCAGTAGTTCCTACCATGCAGGGTATGGAGGCACAGAGACAAATGGATACTTTTGTAGTGCGATCGGAGGGCGAAGCCTATTATTGGTACAGCCAGGACTTAGTTACGACTGGCCCAGGGGCAGTAACCAAAGAACTGATGAATGTAGCCATCAGTAAGGTATCCTCCCTTAACACTGATCAGCAGCATTTGTTACATTGTACTCTATAGTACTGTAGCACACCAGGACCTGATAAGGAATATGAGCAAGAATTGTTTAGAAATTCGGCTAATAGACTAGTATTGTGAACCTTATATTGGGATACTGAGGGTAACAGTGTAGCAAGTTGTTCACTGCCTCAGGAATTCATGAAATTGTACAAATCCAACAGACTGCCACATGTCAGTTTAACAAAACATAAAAATGTGAGATGGGCAGATTTGGGTGAAAAAGTAACAAGATGGGAAAAACAAACTGACTTAGAATTATCAGAACAGGGTGTACAAAAACAAAAATTGAATTGGTTAACACAAGCACGTCCAGCTGTACACTTACAACATAGTGAGGACAGCTGATTAGCATTTTTACTAGAGGAAGAAGAAAAAGCCTTGTTTGATGTACCAAGCATTCTTTGGTCAACAGGGAAATCAGATGTGGGACTTATTCGGACAGCAGGTCCAGTAACCATTACACCGAAATCAGCCTTTAGACCACAAAAAAGACAATACCCCTTGAGGAAGGATGCAGAGCAGGGAATTAAGCCTATAATAGCAGCATTACTCAAGGAAGGAATACTGGTAGAATCTTTGGATTCACCATGTAATACCTCTCTATTCCCTGTTAAAAAAGCAAACGGGGAATGGCGGATGGTACAGGATTTACAAGCTGTAAATGATGCAATAATACCTAGAGCACCTACGGTGCCAGACCCACACACTTTATTAAACGACTTAAAGCCACAACAAAAATATTTTACTGTAGTAGATATAAGTAACGCCTTCTTTTCAATACCTATACATCCTGATAGCCAGTATTGGTTTGCCTTTACATTTCAGGGTAAAAGATATACTCATACTTGGCTACCACAGGGATATTGTGAAAGTCCGACGATATTTGCACAAGAGATGGCTAGCAACCTGGCGGGATTTACTCCACCAGGGGGCAGTCAGATACTACTTTATGTAGATGACATCCTGTTAGCAGCCCCTACCCAGCAGCAGTGTAGGGAAGATACAATCGCATTGTTGAAATTTTTAGCACAACAGGGACATAAAGTAAACAAGAACAAGTTACAACTTTGGAGAAAACAGGTTAAATACCTGGGGTATGTAATATCCAAGGAAGGTAGAATACTAGATGAGGATAGAAAAACAGCAATGTTACAGGCACCCAAACCAACTACCAAGAAGGAAATGATGTCCTTCTTGGGAACAACTAATTTTTGTCGAAGTTGGATACCGAATTATGCCTTGGAATCAGCTCCATTGGCTGATTTAATATTTAAAACACCAATGGCAGCACAAGATGTATTGCAATGGACACCTGAAGCAGAAACAGCTTTCTGCAGACTAAAACAATTGATAGCTTCATCATTAGTTTTAGGACTCCCTAATTACCACAAAAGATTTTTTCAAACTGTAGATTGTAAACAGGGATATATGACGTCAGTTTTGACGCAACAGCATGGAAGTAAGCAACGCCCCATAGCTTACTATTCATCACAGTTAGACCCAGTGGCACGGTCTTTGCCACATTGTGTACAAGCAGTAGTCGCAGCTGCAATGGCAGTACAGGCTTCAGCCTCAATGGTGTTATTCCACCCTCTCACTTTGAGAGTGCCTCATGCAGTCGCAATAATTTTACTACAAGAAAAAATAGCATACCTGTCTCCTGCTAGACATCTTTCTTGTATGACCATATTGCTGAGCCAACCTCATATGGCAATTGAACGTTGTACAACATTAAACCCATCAACGTTACTTTCGACCCCTGTGGATGGCACACCACACAGTTGCTTGCAGAAAATTGAGCAAATAACTTTGCCTAGACAAGATCTTACTGATATACCTTTGGATGATGCTGAAGTAACATTTTATGTGGACGGCTCATGCAAAAAGGGTCCTACAGGGAAGAATCTAGTAGGGTATGTAGTAGTCACAGACACAAACATTTTAGAAGCACAACCACTGCAGCATAACTTGTCTGCTCAAGCAGCAGAACTGATAGCCTTAACACGAGCTTGCACTCTAGCAAGAAACAAATGTGTAAACATATATACTGATAGTCAGTATGCCTTTTCTACAGTGCATGTTTTTGCACAGCAATGGAAGAACAGGGAAATGATAACATCCACTGGAAAACCAATTAATCATGCGCAACTTATTTTGAATTTATTGGATTCCATCCAATTACCTACCAAAGTAGCTATTTGTAAATGTGTAGCTCATACGAAACAACAGGATCCGATTTCAAAAGGTAATGCACGAGCTGATGCAGCTGCTAAGCAAGCAGCTTCAGACTTGGGAATTTTACTTTTGAATGAAGAATTACAACCATCTGAGATTTTAGATTTAGAAATGTTAAAAACAATGCAGACATTAACTACGAAAGCAGAAAAACAAAAATGGGAAAGACGAGGTGCAATCCTCGAAAACGGACTGTACATCTCCAAAGAAAAAAAGCCAATATTACCATCTAACTTATTTAGATATGCAGCTTTGTTGAGCCATGGGCAGAGCCATGTCTCAACAGG
Organism: Protopterus annectens; assembly: GCF_019279795.1. Taxonomy (NCBI): domain Eukaryota; kingdom Metazoa; phylum Chordata; order Ceratodontiformes; family Protopteridae; genus Protopterus; species Protopterus annectens. The sequence continues at coordinate 46,249,389 of NC_056729.1, read as the reverse complement.
GGGGATGGTACAGTTAGTAAATAAAATATTCCAAACATACGGGATTACGAATTACACACAAAAACTTTGTGCAGCATGTCACATTTGTAATAAACATCATGCACAAGGAGCATTCAAACCCAAGCAAGGGAGTTTTCCTACACCACCGTATCCGTTCCATACTATTTGTATGGATTTCATAGAATTGAATAAATGTGAAGGGAAAAAATACTGCTTAGTGATTATAGATATGTTTTCAAAATGGGTGGAAGCCTTTCCAACTAGAAATCCGGATGCAGCAACAGTGGCAAAGGCCCTGGTAAAAGAAATAATTCCTAGATTTGGCATACCGGAAAGAATCTATAGTGACAATGGGACACACTTTGTCAATCAGACAATCCAACAACTTGGGAAATTCTTTGGGATCTCCTTGAAAAATCATTGTGCTTATCACCTCCAGTCTGCAGGACTGGTGGAGAGATATAATGGGATTTTGAAAAATAAGTTAAGGAAGTTGATAAGTGAGACTCAGAAGAACTGGATTTGCTGTTTGCCTTTAGCATTGCTGAGCATGAGAACAGTTCCAAATGTAAAGGGCTTGACCCCTTTTGAAATAATATTTGGGAGGGCATATTATGTGCCACAATGGAAAGCTCTCATGCCTGCAGAGCTGGAGGCTGACAGCTCATTAGCTAGTCACATGAAGAAGTTGTTAACCAATAAGACTGTTTTGCAGTTAAACTCTTTTTCAGATAAAGAACAAATGAAACCGGAAGCAGTGCTGACCCCGGGGTCCTGGGTTTGGTTGAAGGTTATCAAAAAGAAAAATTGGACAAGTCCGAAGTGGGAAGGTCCATACCAGGTACTGTTGGCGACGGCTACTGCAGTAAAGATTGCTGAGAGGTTGTCCTGGGTTCATCTGACACACTGTAAACCGGTAAAGAACTTTCAGCTTGATAAACATTTTGTAGCTGATGCACCATAAAAGCAGGATGGCCAGGAGCAAAGTGTATAAGAATGCAAATCAACCCCGAAGAAATTGTTTAACTGTCTTGCTAATTACACACCTATTGACTATGATTGTGGTGACTTGCCTTTTGTTGTGGTTTTTCTTGCATATAACCACACAAATGAAATTGACAAAACGTGATGAACTGTCTATAGACTGGCATCCAAACTTTAACACATACCTGGCCATGAAGCGTGTATATGTAGAGACTATGAACGTTTCGAACTGCTGGGTTTGTACTGCTATACCAACAGCATATGGAGGACTTTTGATGTCCGCTGTCCCTTTGGGGATAAATGAAACTTGGGAAAATTTACTTTTTGACACAGGTTCTGTGAGGTCACAGGACAAAGTTGCATAGTATTTACCCATTACACAGAAAGGAATTGTTTGTTTCTATAAAAATGATACACTCCAAGTTGGTTGGAGTAACTGTAACATAACTGTATCTTACAAATGCTATATTAAGGCCAAATATAAAAGTACTAGTTGTAGCAGAAATTATGATTCATATTTGAGCTTAATGAAAACAACGATAAAAGATGTGCAGAAAAATCCTGAATTGCATAAACAATTATCTGTTATAGACAAGAAAATGTTTCATTCAGAGTTGACCCGCATCAGTACTAAAGTAGAAAACTGTTATTTTGTTTGTGGGAAAAAGGCATATAAATGGTTACCTGAGAATTGGTCCGGCAGTTGTTTTTTGGGTTATCTGGTTCCAGCTATAAGGCATACTGCTGAATTACCTCTGGGTAAGATACGAAACGTAAGAGATGTAGCTCAAAGGACTGGGAACTCAGTCGGAAAACCTGCTAATCCAGTGGGTAAGATCGAGGCTGGCTGGAAAGACCATTCATCCGTGAAAGATAAAGAAAAATTAACTCATATGGACTTAAGTGACAGTGTTATATCCTGGGCTGGAATATTCCCAGCCTATGGAGCAGTCAAATCAATCTGAGAGCTGAGGAAATTGTCAAAACTTCTCAAAGTGATGAGTAATGCAACCTTTTCCGCTCTCGAACTTGTAACTGATGAACTGAATGCAATGAGAACTGTTGTGCTACAAAACCGAATGGCTCTTGACTTCACCCTAGCGGCGAGAGGTGGTACGTGCGGGCTTATCAAAGAAGAATGCTGTGCGTACATACCAGACAATAAACATGAAATTAATGATCACCTAGAGGTAATACAGCAGGTATCGGCCATGACTGAACCAGGCCCAAACCCACTTACGAACTTTTTCCAGGGTCTGTTTGGTGGGTGGGGTTCAATCCTGATGAATATTTTGATTGCCATTTGTGTTATTTTGCTCATACTAGGAGCATGTGTCTGTTGCGGGATACCCTGTATGAAAAGATTAGTTAGAGAATTTGTTGACATAACTGTAACTGACCAATAACAAAAGTAATGCAGCCCCAGGCGAGTAGCGTGTCCGTTACCAAACAATAAAATATCTTATAAATCCACAAGCCCATACACGGTAAACGGACAACATAGGCTTCACGAAAATTTGAAAAGAGTCACAAAATGTAATAAACGAACTAGAACTCAAATATATAAAACAACGAACGTTCTTTATTTAGGTATAGTTAGCGCTTTCACCTCCTTGGCTTCATCAGACTGTGTCCATACCTCATACAACAGTCCTTTATATACATTCTTTTACATTCAATTAACCCCCTAGTGTTCAAAATTTTATTTACATCTGAAGCTCATATATATTAATTACATACTCCAAGACATACTACAAATAACATAATGAATGATCATATTAAATACAAGAAGTATAAAAAATAAATAAAAAATGTTAATAACACAATACAAAGAAATATCAAATCTCAATCTATTAATATATGTATATGCATTCTATCATGTATAAAAACATATGTATGGACATGTATGCACTGTATAAAAAGCGTGTCTAAAACCTTAAAATACTGTCCATATTGTAAATAATGGACAAATGTTCATTTCATGATTCCTTTTTTCAATCTGCGTTTCTTTAATATAGTTTGTAAACTGATCTTGTCATTAAGACCAGGGGGGCTATCTGCTCTCAGACGTAGAATCCACCTCAGTTCTAACTCTAAGGTGAAATTCTCCAAATCACTACCCCTGGAATTATTTTTAATGTGTTGTAATACGCAGAAAGTGAAAGTATGTAAAGGTCCTGCTACTATACAATGTCTGGCTAGTGCATTATGCTCCTGCCTGGTCCTGATATGATTTATATGTTCCCTTATCCGAATTCTAAGTTCTCTGTTCGTCTTTCCAATATAGAAAGCAGTACATGCTCCACACTGGGCTAAATATATCACATTGACACTCCTGCAATCTGTATTGGTCATAAAAAGAAACTCCTTCTCTATATTTGGAGATTTAAAAGAATGGTTAATGTTAATGTAACTGCACTGGTTACATTTACCACATGGAACAGTGTTATGGGTCCTTGTTCTCTGTTCTACATTAGATTTATGGCATAACAACCTCTTCAGATTCTTTTTGTTCTTGTATTGAAATCTAGGTTTATCCCCTACTAATTTCACAATCTCCTCTTCTGCCTCTAGAATATCCCATCGTCCTTGAATGATGCTTCTAATATTACTAACATCAGTAGTATAATGAATGGGTATACTTAAGCTCTTAGAGGTACTGCCAAAATCCTTTCTGTTGGAAACATATTGATTATAACTACTGGAGAAATAGGGGCAAGCCACAGTGTCCCTTAATTCAAACACAGTTTCAATGGCTTTCTCAATCTCACTTCTATCATAGGACCTATTATATAACCTCTCACTGAGTGCATCCAGTTCCTCCCTGAAACCTTGGAAGGTGGGGTTCAACCTGGACGCTCTCATGGATTGCCCCAATGCTACATTAGTAAAGACGTGCATAGGGTGCATGCTATCTCTGTGTAACAGTGTATTCCTATAGCAACTCTTCCTGTGAACTGAAGTGTTCACAATCCCATTACTTAGCCTCATAATCTTAACATCTAGAAATGAAACAGAGTCTCTGGAGGAGCTACAACTAAACTTCAAAAAATCCACCGAATTGTTCAAGAAGCTTTCAAACTCTTTTAACTCAATCTCATTCCCTCTCCAAGTGAAGGGGGATCCGAAGGGGATAACGCGATGGAGATGCTTACATTATTGGAAGAGCTGAAGGAGCTAGAGATGGAAGCTATTAAATTAAAGAAGCTACAGCTGCAAAGACAGCACTTCGAGGCCTGTCTAAAAAAGCGGATCATCCCCCGTGGCCTTCGAGTCCTGAAGATGCCGACATCAGGTAATCTTTTTCCTGACTTGCTACTACGGTGGCAAAAACTAAATATGGAATTAAGCTTCAGTTATATGGAGCTTTTAATAGATTTTCATAAACCGGAGGAGGAGGCGTTAAGAAGTAAAGTTACCAGGATGCATGAATTGATTGTTTCTAAGTACTCTTTCCCCAAAGCTGATGTGGGGATTAACAAAATGATGGATAATGTTTCTTTGTTTGAGCGACGGTTACTGGACATAAAAAAGACTAAAATTGAACGAGATATGAATGATTTTAGAATGGGCCGAGTTTTTTCTTGGCCGAGAACCGTTAATAGTTCAAATGATGATAGAAGGAATGTGACTGTTAATTCTGCAGACACTGCGAAGAACAAGGAGACTGGTGGACTGGTTCAACCTTGTGTGAATAATGTGACAGTACCTGAGCCATTAATATCTGCCAATAATACTAATGTTTCTACAGAAATGAATAATTGTAATTTATATCCTGTTATTGTTAATAGCAATGACAAACAGACTAGATTAACCAATGGTTCAGTATCTATTGTATCAGGGAGTAATGCTACCGAGGAGAATTGTGGTGATGAGGTGAATGCTATAGGTAACAAAACTGTCACCACCAATAGGAGTATAATGGCAATTAATCATTATGGGGATGGGAATTTTAACACTCTCACTACCCCTTTCCCCATACAGACACCCCATTTCAGAGGGAGGACTCGGTCTATGAGTCGGGGTCGACAAAAACGAAAAACCACGGATGTAGAGGTGGGAGGACCGACCCTGAAGAAAATGTGGGGGAAGAAAGTGAATCCATTGTGATAAATCTGTCTCGAAGACAGTTGAATAAGTTTGAAATACAGGTACTTAATAGAGGTTTAAATTTTATTCCCAGTCAACAGAGTGAAATTTCTGAATCTATTATTGATGTTAAGCTATTTGCACGTAATATTCAGCTTAAATTAGATTTTGGCTGTAATGACGCAGGTGCTATACCACATGTCTTTAAACCTATTAGTACTTATGTCCCTTTGTTACATCCAGTGTTAGAAACATTTTCCAGGCTGGTTGAAAATGATTTATATAAATATTACAATACTAGGAACAAACCTACTAAGAAGTTTTATAGGAGGTACAATTTGAATTTTGCACAGAAACAGGCTTTAGACAAATTAAAGAATGATAGTTCTATTATTATTACCTCCGCAGATAAAGGGGGATCCATTGTCATAATGGATATTGAGCACTACAAAGAGAATGTGAATAAGTTATTACATGATACTAGAGCTTATAGTAGGTTATGCAATGAAGATGTTATGATGAGAGTTTTTAGGGTGCATGCTATGATTGCAGATTTATTGAAGAGTAATGTAATTGATAAGAACACCTCTTGTTATTTGAAAGTGGTGAACCCGTTGATACCTGTTCTGAAGGGTCTCCCCAAAGTGCATAAAGAGTTATACGACCCCCCGATGAGACCAATAGTCTCAGGGCAAGGTTGGCTGACAGAACCATTCTCCCTATTTGTTGAATATTATCTTAGACCTGTGGTAGAAGAGAATCCCTGCATTCTTAAGGATAGCAAGGAATTTTTGCTACGATTTTATGAGTATATCACTACATTGAAGGAAGTTGATGAATATATTTTTGTCACTTTTGATGTAAATAGCTTGTTCACAGCCATCCCTAATGACAGAGGGGTTACATGGGTCATGAGTTATTTGAAGAAACACACATCTTTGGAAAATGGGTTGGTGGATTTGTTAGCACTCTTTTTAGAGACCATCTTAGAAAATAATGTTTTTATTTTTGACGGTGATATTTACCTACAGAATGATGGCGTGGCGATGGGCACCAGTTGTGCCAACAGCTACGCCAACATTGTGATGGCGGAATGGGAGTGTGAACAACTTTTTGTTTCTGACCTGTTTAAAGAACACGTCAGTTTTTACAAGAGGTTTGTGGACGACCTCTTTTTGGTTTGGAGAGGGAATGAGATTGAGTTAAAAGAGTTTGAAAGCTTCTTGAACAATTCGGTGGATTTTTTGAAGTTTAGTTGTAGCTCCTCCAGAGACTCTGTTTCATTTCTAGATGTTAAGATTATGAGGCTAAGTAATGGGATTGTGAACACTTCAGTTCACAGGAATAGTTGCTATAGGAATACACTGTTACACAGAGATAGCATGCACCCTATGCACGTCTTTACTAATGTAGCATTGGGGCAATCCATGAGAGCGTCCAGGTTGAACCCCACCTTCCAAGGTTTCAGGGAGGAACTGGATGCACTCAGTGAGAGGTTATATAATAGGTCCTATGATAGAAGTGAGATTGAGAAAGCCATTGAAACTGTGTTTGAATTAAGGGACACTGTGGCTTGCCCCTATTTCTCCAGTAGTTATAATCAATATGTTTCCAACAGAAAGGATTTTGGCAGTACCTCTAAGAGCTTAAGTATACCCATTCATTATACTACTGATGTTAGTAATATTAGAAGCATCATTCAAGGACGATGGGATATTCTAGAGGCAGAAGAGGAGATTGTGAAATTAGTAGGGGATAAACCTAGATTTCAATACAAGAACAGAAAGAATCTGAAGAGGTTGTTATGCCATAAATCTAATGTAGAACAGAGAACAAGGACCCATAACACTGTTCCATGTGGTAAATGTAACCAGTGCAGTTACATTAACATTAACCATTCTTTTAAATCTCCAAATATAGAGAAGGAGTTTCTTTTTATGACCAATACAGATTGCAGGAGTGTCAATGTGATATATTTAGCCCAGTGTGGAGCATGTACTGCTTTCTATATTGGAAAGACGAACAGAGAACTTAGAATTCGGATAAGGGAACATATAAATCATATCAGGACCAGGCAGGAGCATAATGCACTAGCCAGACATTGTATAGTAGCAGGACCTTTACATACTTTCACTTTCTGCGTATTACAACACATTAAAAATAATTCCAGGGGTGGTGATTTGGAGAATTTCACCTTAGAGTTAGAACTGAGGTGGATTCTACGTCTGAGAGCAGATAGCCCCCATGGTCTTAATGACAAGATCAGTTTACAAACTATATTAAAGAAACGCAGATTGAAAAAAGGAATCATGAAATGAACATTTGTCCATTATTTACAATATGGACAGTATTTTAAGGTTTTAGACACGCTTTTTATACAGTGCATACATGTCCATACATATGTTTTTATACATGATAGAATGCATATACATATATTAATAGATTGAGATTTGATATTTCTTTGTATTGTGTTATTAACATTTTTTATTTATTTTTTATACTTCTTGTATTTAATATGATCATTCATTATGTTATTTGTAGTATGTCTTGGAGTATGTAATTAATATATATGAGCTTCGGATGTAAATAAAATTTTGAACACTAGGGGGTTAATTGAATGTAAAAGAATGTATATAAAGGACTGTTGTATGAGGTATGGACACAGTCTGATGAAGCCAAGGAGGTGAAAGCGCTAACTATACCTAAATAAAGAACGTTCGTTGTTTTATATATTTGAGTTCTAGTTCGTTTATTACATTTTGTGACTCTTTTCAAATTTTCGTGAAGCCTATGTTGTCCGTTTACCGTGTATGGGCTTGTGGATTTATAACTGTAACTGAGACTATGTACCAAGACATTGAATTGGATTTATTAGTTCCAAATGGAATTCTTTCTGAAATGTAAAACAAATGACCTGCCGAGTTAAAAATCTCTGGGAGGAAAAGGCTAGGGAACGAAATGATGTTGTTTATGTTTCTGAATAGAATAAAAAGAATTAAAAGGAGGGAGAATGTTAGAAAAATATGTACTTAAACATATATGAAGTGCTAGTTTAAAAGCAAATAGTATGTAATGCATTTTATTCTATTTTACAATATGGCAGTGAGAATGATCTTACATGTAATTGCTTGAAGCTTTGTAGCTGCAGTGTGATTGAACTCTGACCCTGGCAGTAGCCAGCTCAGCAAGCTTATGTTTTTCACTAATGATTATCTGCTGGGTCAGGAAAAAGCATGTATCTTCCTTCCTCTGAGATAGTTGGCCTTGTGAATATTATCAGCACAGCTGCTGAAAGTTAATGTTGAAAAAAGGAACAAAGGAACGTATTAAGAACCAAACTGACTATTGTATTCGAGCAGGACTGAAACCTTGAAAGAGCAACATTTACAGAAAGACATTATGACTGACCAGGTGCCTTGCAAGGCTGTATTATTCTCATGGGAAAGTTTTTAAAAAGTATAACCTCAGCACTTTCTTATGAATACAATATTGTAGACTATAGTGATGTAAGTGCCCTGTGACTGACCACGTCAGTAAGGTGGGCAACGCTGATTGTAAATACTATAAAAAGTTGATTACTTCCTGAATGTAATTAGTCAAAATTCTATACTTGTATTGTATAGTCTTTTGCCTCCTGGTGTACACTAGTAAAACGTTTTGAACTTGAACCTCCTGTATTATTGACTGTTATTTAAGAAAAACCTGATGATTTTACAGTCTGTTTTAATAATTTTGCTGACAGTAGGTTATACACCACAATTTTTATCTTGCCTCTTCCTATCCTAACCATTAGTAACTGAGCCTCATCTGCCTTTAACCTTGGCATATTTAATTATTCGATAAACATTTTTATTTGAATCTTTTCTTGATTTCCATATTTCCCTGCTTTATATAGACTTTCGTAGAATTTCTGAAATATTTCTAATACCTCTACAGGATCTTTTGTTATAGGTCCCCTAAGCATGGCTACAGCCCTTTCTACTTTCTGTTGCCTGAGTCGTGCTAAAAGGTTTTGTGCTCTAGTGTTGTTATCAAAAAACAGTTATTTAACAGCAGTCTTTCTAAACTTGTGTATATTATCAAAGTAATCCCTTATTTTCTGATTAGCATTCTGCAGTTGATCCTCTTCTTGTTCTGTGAGATTTCCCCTATTCTGCAATACTTTTAACATTTGTAAGTCCCTCTAAAGTATTCTTGATGCTTCTTAACCATAGCTCCCTTTCATTTCCACGCTATTTTATCCCATTCCGTAGCTATATTTTAAGAAGCAATTTCTAGCCTCTCAAATGGCTCCTGGATAATCTCCACTACCAATTCCTTAAATTCCTCTTTTCAACAGATAGGTGGGAAAGTGCCAGTGTCTCATTTTTATTTCATTACCATGTTTTTATTTTAGTTATTTCTGGCACATGATCTGAAATAGTTATTGGGTGTGTATCAAGACCTTCAATTAAATCCACATGTTCCTGTGAAATGTAAATTATGTCTATCCTAGCCCAGTTTTTATATCTTGGGGAATAATAAATTCACTCTGAACTCCTATTACTGAATTCACATCTTCCATGCCAAACATTTTCATACATTTATTCAAAAATCTACCCTTCTTTGTTATACTTTCTTTTCTGGTCCCCCAGACACATCTACACTGCTGTAAATCAAATTTCAGTCCCCACCAATAAGTAATATTCCTTGCTGAAAACTCATTATTTCTCCCAGAATTTTCTTAAACTCCATTATAGCAGTTTTAGTTGTACTATAAATACATGCCAGTATAATATAATCCTCCTCCCTTGCCAGTAGCCCTTTAGTACTACAAATCTGCCATTATTATCTTTTTTACCCTCTGCTATCATTATTGGAGCTGCTCTTGCCATTAATGTGAGTACTCCTCTTTTCCTTTGTCTCAGATATTCCACTGAATAACCACCCTGAAAACCTTTCTTTATCAAAATCACATGTATAGTTGTTTCCAAGTGTGTTTCCTGTATCATAACTATTTGCACTCTACATTTTAATATAGTTCACTATTCTTTCTTTTTTGCATTTATCTCTGAGACCATTGACATTTGAAGACATTACAGAAAGCATCATTGTATTAAAAAGTCATTATTCCCATAATACCGTTTTTGTTAAATATCTAGTTCCAGCTTTTGTGTTACATGCATACACTGTTTTTGGCAGGTTGAACTTTTATATAGCCATTTCTTGTCCTATCCACTTCAGCATATGCCATATCTTACAAAACCTTTTGTTTTATTAAAATCTCTCAAAAAACAAATAAAAAAAACAAACAGACAACCCCTCAATACCCCCTAAAACCTATTAATTTAATAGTAACCCACAAACTTAGGTACACTTCAAATATTAAAATATTACTCTCCTAATACAAACAAATGTCTCTAGCTGACAGCCACACTTATAGACTTGAGTTAACCTAAAAGAAAGGTTATCCATGCTATGACACATGGTAGAGCCTGTGCTTCTACTAACTGCTAACTGATTTTGTCTTATCTGTATAGTTCTGCCAGCTGGGAAAACACCCAAATGCTTTCAGAGAAGATTATCTCCTAGCAAGTTTCTCTTTTCTTTTTTTTTTCCAGCCAATCACTCTCCACCAGACTGTAACCAATTTCTCTTTATTAGATTGTCTCCATGGAGACATGAGAACTGGGTAGTCAATTTCTCTTTATCAGATTGTTTTCATGGAGAAATGAGGGTCAAATACCGAATTGCTACTAAGCATACATTCATTTGCTAGAAAAAAAGAGCCTTATAATATTCAATATTCTTTTTTGTTTACTTGCTTTCTGTTAAAACCTGTTACTAAATCAATCTAAGGTTCTTAATCCAGTCATTCCCTCATGCAAGAATAAGAAAAAGCACATTACTTTTTCTTTTGTCATGCTTTTGTAACCAGGCTCTTTGTTTTTGTACATTGCAGTGCATGCCTTTCTTAAAACTGAACAAGAAGAAAGAGAGGAGGGAGAAAGAAAGGAAAAAAAAGAACAGCAGCACCTATTTACAATCCCCATTATACTTAAAAATAATTGAGAAAACTTTACTTTATAACATTTAAAGAAAACCATACACCACACAAATAGTACTGTTAAGAAAAAAGATGTTTTCTTTACTTACAGTTAACTTTCTCCCTTTTCTTCCCCTCCCCAAAGCATTTTTAGACCATTAATGACATAAAGTAGGGCATATTTTCCCCCACAAGCCCAACAAATTCTGAAAGTCCAATATTTCCAGATTTTCTTGTTTTGGCATATTTCACAAGTATAATTATTGCATCGTAATCCCACACTAAGTTACTGGTTTTATTACTGTAAATCTCCATCTCCCAAATTGTGTCTCTGCTTCATTTCCAATGTACTCTTGATTCTTCTAGTCAGCACTCCCTTTATTCTCTCCAACAGCTTCCACTGAAACAGTGGAAAATGCTTCACAGGCACAGTTTCTCTATGGTCGTTATTACCAGAAGAACAAGAAGCTGAATATCCTTCTGTTTCAGGGCTCACTTTTTTGTTGGACAAACTTTTACATTTCCTCCTTAGCATGTACTTCTTCAAAAAATAATTTGCCCTCCAGGGAAGAACACCCTGAAGACAGATGAGTACAACAGTCTGAATCTCACACCTGCATCTCAATATTCCCTGAACAGTGGAATGAATTTACTCCTCTTCTGCCTGGTGTACGAGTCATCATTCTCCACAAACACTATACTGTCTCCCACTTTTAGTATTTTGTCCTTCTGCCACAGTTTTGTCAGAATCAACTCCTTCTGCTGGTAGGATTTCATCTTTACTATTAAAGGTCTAGGTTGCTTTCCCATTGCCAGGTTTGGAGCATACACATTGTGCCCTTTCAACTAACAACTCCTGCTGTGGAATACCTGTCTAGTTGCTTATTTGTGCTTTCATGAAATTAATGCAGTATGCTCATTCCAGCTTCTCTGGTATAGCTGAAAATTTCAGGTTTTCCCTATGTGCTCTGTCCTCTAATTCTATTATTTTTTTAAACATTTCTTCCTGAGCAGTTTCATATTCAACCAGCGTTTTCTTCATTTCAGCCTCTGATTTTTGCAGCTTTATCACCTCATCTGAATATCTGTTTAAAGCTTCTTCCATTTTTCCAGCCTTTTGTTGTTTGTGTTGATATACTCCATCAGTGTTTCATTTATTTTAACCAGGTCTGTGTGCAGTTGTATTATATTTTCCTGTAGGTTACTGAACGTCAATCTGTAGGATGCATTGCTTTTTGCTAAACAGCTGCAGAACTTTCCCCAGTCACTGTATCTTCCTCAATTTTTGCAGTTGAATTTTTCCAGGTGCTCTGTATTTCTTTGTTCCTGGCATAAAGGCAGTACACTTACTAGTCAGTTACTGAAATTTACCTATAAACACAAAAGTCTACTGGCCTTCTCTGTTGAGTTTCTTTTTTTCACATTGGGAGAACTATAGTTAAGCTGTTAGTCAATGTGCAGACATCTTGGAAGTCCAGTTTTGTGTACTGTCTTGTCCGAATGGTGAAAGGGCCAGTGCATCCCAATGAGTCTCAGATCTATGTCATTTCTAACCCTATACCTTTGAGAAGGTTTCTCTTCTTGAACACATCTGAATGAGGGCCCAGGCAGAGAACGGTTTACAAACAGATATCCATAAAAGATAAAAATCGGTGTAAGAGGAATTTTCCTAGATTAGGATAATCAGGGAGTTCAGACGTCTAGGCACCAAGACATTTTCCTGCAGTACATTTGGTTGGGGTCGCATAGCTGAAGTGACATTTCAGCTGCAGAGACTTGTGGCTGTTGTAAATTTCCTGTAGGAAAAGCGAAGCCCACAGCACCATGCCCACAGCTTTAGCGACCAAGTGCATGTGGGCTGGAGATGAAATATGTATTGTGCTTGGTGTGTAATACATGCTTATGTAATTACAATGTGTAGAAGTGTGCTACAGCATAGATGACATCCTGCATGCTACTGTTGTTACACTTGTGCTCAAGTATGTGTTTTAGACAATTTTCCCTAGATACTGTGAAGGGAGTAATGGTCCACTCACACCAATTACAAAGGCACTTACCACTGTGCACTGCATTTGTACTGCCACCTACATGCCCACTAGGCAGCCTGTTACTGATGCCTGCCATACTTCCTGCTGTCTCTTGTTGTCTTGGGGACCATTGACATTATATTTCCCCTGTGCATTAAGTTACTGAAGCTGTGGGGATGGCACCGTGTACTTCTTTTTGCCCCCAGGGAATTTGCAACAGCCATATGTCTCTGCAACTGAATGTCAGTTCAGTCATGTGCCCTCAACCATGACTTAACTGGAAGACTTTGGTATTTATTTGCAGAATGATCTTGACACCCGGAAGAGAGAATCTGGAATGCCTCTTGGCTTGTAACATGAGTCAAGTGATAAGTTATTCATGGAATTATGCAAGTCATGAATTGTCCATAACAAACACCCTATTTGAAGATATGCTGTTAAGTGTATTTCATACTACAGTACCTTAGGCTAAAGGTTGGTGAATAACTTTGTGGCTGTATCTCCAGACCTGATGCTGTATGTTCTTGACTTTCAGATGAAAAGCATAGCTGAAATATTAACCAATCATCCTTGGAGGTGCTTCAGCTGAAAAACCAAAAATAGCAGTGACTGTCTCTTGGGATTATCTGGCAATACCTACCTTTGAGAACACTTCTGTGCTCCATGTCCTGCATTCAAGATTTCAGTCAGTGAGGTAACAGCAAGAAATTATGGCCAGATGTTGGTTACTGATTGTTAACATCTATTAAACTACTACAATAATAATTCTATACATAGACATTCATGAAAGTTATTCAGTGAAGAAATATTAACCTGAATACTTGAATTATGAACAAAAATGGTCCTCAGAACTGCGTGTGTGTATGTGTGCGGATGCCTATGTGATTGTGTATGTGTGTACCCAAGCTCACATGTGTGTGCATGTGTGTGTATGTGAGTGTATGCATATGTGTGTGTGTGTGACTGCATGCATCGTATTTGCTTGTCCTCACTCCACAGAATTAAATGTGTGAACCAGTAGATCAAACATCCTTGGAGTAAATGAGAATACTCAATTTGGCACAAGACATTGAATGTTTTTTATTTATCTGTTACTGTTCACCCTAACAAATGAATGTCCATTTATAGAACTGCCAGCTCTAAAATTTTAAATGTGTACAGTGGCAGTAAAATTTTGCCAAATCATACATGCAGACAATGGTACAGAAATGTATACCAGATCGGTCAAGGCCCGGGTTAACAACGACCCCCACCAGTACTGTTGGCCAACAGGGTGCTGGCGGAAATTGGGCTACTGTTGGCCGAAGGAGGAGAAGAGGGGGAAGGCATGCCCGAAGGCAGGTAAAGGCTAGGACTGTGATAGTGAGGGTCGGAACTTTGAATGTTGGCAGTATAACTGGTATAGGGAGAGAGCTAGCTGATATGATGGACTGAAGGAAGGTTGGTATACTGTGTGTGCAACAGACCAGATGGAAGGGGAGCAAGGCCAGGTGTATCGGAGGTGGTTTTAAATTGTTTTATCATGGTGTGGATGGGAGGAGAAATGGTGTAGGCATTAACCTGAAGGAACAGTATGCTAAGAGTGTTTTGGAGGTGAAAAGAGTGTCGGATAGAGTGATGTTTATGAAGCTGGAAATTGATGGTATAATGATGAATGTTGTTAGTGCATATGCTCCACAAGTTGGGTGTGCGATGGATGAGAAAGAAAAATTTTGGAGTGAGTTGGATGAAGTGGTGATGACTGTACCCAAGGGTGAGAGACTGGTGATTGGAAAAGATTTCAATGGGCATGTTGGTGAAGGGAACAGAGGGGATGAGGAAGTGATGGGTAGGTATGGTGTTAAGCAAAGGAATGCAGAAGGTCAGATGGTAGTGGATTTTGCAAAAAGGATGGACATGGCTGTGATGAATATGTATTTTAACAAGAGGGAGGAGCATAGGGTGACATACAAGAGTGGAGGAAGATGCACACAAGTGGATTATATCTTATGTAGAAGGGCCAGTCTGAAGGAGATTGGAGACTGTAAAGTGGTGGCAGGGGAAAGTGTAGTTAGGCAGCATAGGATGGTGGTTTGTAGGATGACATTGGTGATCAAGAAGAGGAAGATGAGTGTGAGGGCAGCACCAAGGATCAAATGGTGGAAATTGAAAAAGGGTAATTGTGAGGTGATGTTCAGGGAAGAGTTAAGACAGGCACTGGATGGCAGTGAAGTGTTACTGAATAGCTGGGTAACTACAGCAGAGCTAGTAAGAGAGTTGGCTAGAAAGGTGCTTGGTGTGACATCTGGAAAGAGGAAGGAGGACAAGGAGACCTGGTGGTGGAATGAAGAAGTACAGGAGAGTATACAGAGAAAGAGGTTGGTGAAGAAGACGTGGGATTGTCAGAGAGATGAAGAAAGTAGACAAGAATATAAGGAGATGAGGTGCATGGCAAAGAGAGAGGTGGCGAAGGCTAAGGATAAGGCGTATGAAGAGTTGTATAAAAGGTGGGACACTAAGAAGGGAGAAAAGGACCTGTACCGATTGGCTAGACAGAGGGACCGAGCTAGTAAAGGTGTGCAGCAGGTAAGGGTGATAAAGGATAATGAGGGAAACATACTCACAAGCGAGGACAGTGTGTTGAGCAGATGGAAAGAGTACTTTGAGGTGTTGATGAATGAAGAGAATGAGAGGGAGAGAAGGTTGGATGATGTGCAGATAGTGAATCATGAAGTGCTTTGGATTAGCAAAGAGGAAGTAAGGATAGCTATGAAGAGGATGAAGAACAGAGAGGCTGTTGGTCCAGATGACATACCTGTGGAAACATGGAGGTGTTTAGGTGAAATGGCAGTGGAGTTTTTAACTAGACTGTTTAATGAAATCTTGGAAAGTGAAAGGATGCCTGAGGAATGGAGAAAAAGTGTTTTGGTACCAATTTTTAAGAATAAGGGTGATGTGCAGAGCTGTAGTAACTACAGAGGGATTAAACTGATCAGTCATAACATGAAGTTATGGGAAAGAGTAGTGGGAGCTAGGTTAAGAAGGGAGGTAATGATTAGTGATCAGCAGTATGGTTTCATGCCAGGAAAGAGCACTACAGATGCGATGTTTGCACTGAGAGTGTTGATGGAGAAGTACAGAGAAGGTCAGAAGGAGTTGCATTGTGTCTTTGTGGATTTAGAGAAAGCATATGACAGGGTGCCTAGAGAGGAGTTGTGGTATTGTATGAGGAAATTGGGAGTGTCAGAGAAGTATGTAAAAGTTGTACAGGATATGTACGTGGGTAGTATGACAGCGGTGAGGTCTGCGGTGGGAGTGATGGATGCGTTTAAGGTGGAGGTGGGATTACATCAAGGATCAGCTCTGAGCCCTTTCTTATTTGCAATGGTGATGGACAGGTTGACAGACGAGATCAGACAGGAGTCCCCGTGGACTATGAAGTTTGCAGATGATATTGTGATCTATAGTGAGAGTAGGGAACAGGTGGAGGAGACCCTGGAGAGGTGGGGATATGCTCTAGAGAGAAGAGAAATGAAGGTCAGCAGGGCTAAGACAGAATATATGTGTGTGAATGAGAGGGAGGATCGAGGAATGGTGAGGATGCAGGGAATAGAGGCGATGAAGGTTGATGAGTTTAAGTACTTGGGATCAACAGTTCAGAGTAATGGTGAGTGTGAAAGAGAGGTGAAGAAGAGAGTGCAGGCAGGATGGAGTGGGTGAAGAAGAGTGTCAGGAGTGATTTGTGACAGACAAGTACCAGTAAGAGTGAAAGGGAAGGTCTACAACAGGGTAGTGAGACCAGCTATAATATATGGGTTGGAGACAGTGGCACTGACAAAAAGGCAGGAGTCAGAGCTTGATGTGGCAGAGTTGAAGATGTTAAGATTTGCACTGGGTGTGACGAGGATGGACAGGATTAGAAATAAGTATATTAGAGGGTCAGCTCAGGTTGGAAGGTTTGGAGACAAAGCCAGAGAAGCAAGATTACGTTGGTTTGGACATGTGCTGAGGAGGGATGCAGAGTATATTAGGAAAAAGATGCTAAGGATGAAGCTGCCAGGTAACAGGAAAAGAGGCAGGCCTAAGATAAGGTTTATGGATGTGGCGAGAGAGGACATGCAGGTGGTTGGCGTGACAGATCAAGATGCAGAGGACAGGAAGAAATGGAAGCAGTTGATCTGCTGTGGTGACCTCTAACAGGAGCAGCCGAAAGAAGAAGAAGACAGTGGCAGTTTTACAAAAAGCTAATCAAATATCATTTGAACAAATGACTGCAGAGAGTGATTTTAATGGTGGTAACTCCAGCTGCTGCTTCTGACCATCAGTAGTGACAGAAGTTCTCAGACTAGAGAAGGTGACCTTGTGTCTGCTCACAGAGGGCTCTCATTATTTTAATGGGAAATACTGCCAGGCCAATAATACTGTAGTGGCATTATCTTTTTTTTTCAATACACTTTGCCTCCACTACCCACCAGCCATTAACCCCCCCCCCCCCGGCAATCGATCCATTTGTTCCCCATCACTGGAGCAAAGGTTGACTGGCAAGGGGGGTTATCTTTCTTACAGTCAGCAGAGGTGATTCACTCTTTTTTTTCAGCCCTATCTCCTACACAGACTTGGCAAAGCAACAGGATGGAGACATGTAATGGGTCATTTGCAGAGTGGTATTACCACACTTTTGCAAGGGTAGTTTCCTTACATGTGACTCTGCCTCAGCCTTTACACATGGAAAGTAGTTTCTCTGGTCTCCAATAGGGAAATTGTACCTTCAGTGTGCCTCCCAGTACATGCAACTGCCCTTCCCCACACACAACAGGTAAGCAGACCATGCCTTATTACTTCTCATCCTCCCTCCCTGAGTCCTTCAGTGCCAGAGACAGTATTCGAACCTCGGTTAGCTGGGTCGCAGTCAGGGCTACATTATCTGTGTCATGGAATCAGATGCAGTGGCATCATCTGATGAACAGAAAGCTTGAGCATGGGCAGATGTTAGACATGCTGTGGAGAACTCGCAGGCAGCTTCAAAAATGTTCTAATAAACTGTGAGGTGTCTAAGGAGAGGAAGGCAGGAGATCATGCCTGCTGTGATAAGAAGTGGCGGGGATGTACTGATCAGTGAGAAGATTTTGTGGAGATATAAAGACCTTTTGGAGGAAGATCTTAACCCTGTGAAAATATCTTCTTTTTAGGATGCATTTTCTATAATATTTGGTAGTCTGGGTCACACTGCTGTTCATAAAACCACTGAAATATCCAGATATGTTTACAGAAGTAAGGCAGCAGGTATGGGTGTGATGAAAGCATTAGATTGGAGTGAGGTAACATGACTGTACAAGGGGAGAAAAGAAATGGGCTGAGCATACCATCCTAGCCCCATGCATGACACTAGAGGGAGGCACAACTGACCACCTAGTATGCACATGGGTCAAGCAAGTCTCCGAATCATGGCATACCGGGGACATCAGAAGAGTAAATCCCAACAACTACCCCCTATATATTTCTTTAAAAGACTGGAACTGTGTGGAATACCAATATGTATATCATATGGTCTTGTTCCAGTTGTACTAATGTGTACTGTCCAAGTAAATGCTGATGAAACTGGCAGCATCTGAAAGCATGTCTGTCTCACTACTGAGCATTCTAACATAACCCAAAAACTACATCCATTATAGAGCTACTTTGTCCAATATGGAAAAACAAACATCCTCCACAAATAGATTCCATTTTTTTGGTGAGCCTGGTAAATACATTCATGTTTCCCTGACACTTTCATAGGGGACAGTAAGCAGTAAGCTGGAAGCAGACACATAAAGCATCAATAATGTTGTTTAACAGATTGTATGGACAGGAGAATGAAAGGAGTAATTGAGCAGCTCTTGTCAGCATTGCTTTTGTAAGGGTGAAGGACTGGGTTGTTCCTACCTAGCTAATAAGCTTCAGTGGAAGTTGTGGCTCTGGCCCAGACAGATAAAAGACAAGGAGAATGCTTGCAGGGTATCCACAGCATAGAGCAGACATGTAGAAGCATGCAGGCATCAGCTGTATTGTTGTCATTGCATGCTTTGAATGCAAAAATTGGCCAAAGTGATTGGCAGAGGGGGGAAGCATCCCTCTTAGGATGGCACTCTTGTGTGATACCTCTTTCTCCTTTCCATCATGGCTGTAGATATTGTAGAAGGGCAGCAGGATATCGATGATGGCAAACGGTTAGCGGCAACAAAAATTATAATCCAAAGATTAAATGTAGGCTAGGTACCAGAAATGGATTGTAGCTCCATCTGTACAAAGTTTCCCCAAATCAATTGCCCAGTCTCTTCAACATGCACCTTCATCTGCCTTCATAACTGATAGGTGAAATTATTTGCTGCCAGATAGGAGGAAAGTCCCCAAATTATCTTCTTCAGTTTTTTAACTCAACTGAGAAATCTCTGTGAATGCAAGTGTGTAGTAAAATGTTTTTAACATCTGTTATTTAACAAAGTATTACAGGAAATAAATTATTACAGTCCACATTAGTTTGCTAATCAGGACCTCATTTTATTGGATGATGCCTATTTAATAATAATTTTATTTTAATCCTGAGTTTTTGCAGTATGCCACAAAACTACCAGGAATTTATATCTTTGAATATTTTAATCTCAGATATAGGGTAAAATCTTTCTGTTGTGCTGTCCAGACCTCTACCTCATGCCTGCATTCACATTTCAGGCAGCAGTGATTCTGACAATGAAGTTATATAGTATATTCATGTCCTACCTTTTTCTAGCACTGCAGTGCCAGTCTTTTTGGATTAACATTCTCAGCTATAAAAAAAGTGTTTATTAATAAAGAGTGACTTTGGGGCTAGCATTTTTTTTTGCAAAAGTAAGCGCTTTCGCATCTCCAAAGGACGCTTTTTCAGACTTTAAAACAATTAACAAAAAAAGAAAAAGAAAATCTTTAAATACTATTGCCTATCAATGTAGACCAATAAATAAGCTGTTGTATAACACATGACATTCTCATCAGTAAGATTCATTGCAAAACTAGAATATTACTTCTTTTAAATATAATGCATTTTTCAACATCTATATATATAACCCCCAGGCTCAAATTCTTAAAAAAATATATATGTATGTATAATATGCAGGTACAAAATATATTATACATACATATATATATATATATATATATATATATATATATATATATATATATATATTTTTTTTTTTTTTAAGAATTTGAGCCTAAGAAAGTTATAATTGTTTTAAAGTCTGAAGAAGCATCCTTTGGAGACACGAAAGCGCTTACGTTTGCTGCAATAAAACTTTATTTTAACGCATTTCAAGAGGTCTGCTTCGATTGACGTGGTGTGCCTGTCATTTTCTTATTATTTTTACAAAGTTTTTGTTTGGAGGCACTTTACCCCTGCAGTGTATTCTTCTTTTTTCACATACTAGCATTTTTTTTGTTTAAATGTGAACACAATATTATTCTAAATTTTTTATTAGTTTTATCCATCTCCACAACTGACCAGCATCATATAAACTACATTACAATTGAAGGATAACCCTGAGCTAACAACTTAAGGTACTTCCCCACAGGTAGCCCTGCACCATACAGTGGTCTGGTCTTATTTACTCTCTGGGTAAATCATTCTAATTGTTCACAATAACTTTTGGGACAGCCCCACCAGAGAGTTATGTTCAATATAAGTGTCTTTTTTATAGAGTTCTGTGAAGGCCTTTTTTGAGTACTCTGTGCAGTTCTGTTGGCCTAGTTTGAACAAAAAAAGATGTTAAGCTATTTAAGGGAACAAAAATATTAAGTGAGTAGGATAGTCAGTTATACAGAGAACAGACTGCCCAGCACAACGATTTACAGCATATTAGGTAGAATGGATAGTGATGCCTAGATAAGCTGTCCAGGGTTTTACCTGTGAATACTGAGATTAACGAGGACGAACCGTAGGCAGTAATAATGAGGCAATGCATTTGAGATATTGATGAGAATTTAGGGTAGATAGGGTAGAATGTCAGTGGGATAGTCTCCAAACTGCTTGGGTAGGGCAACAAATTCATTACAACACTAAAACAGGTGAAGGGACAACCTTGGTGGTGCAGTGGTTAGTGTTGTCACCTCACAACAAGAGGTTCTTCTGTTCAATTCTTGGCTGGAACGCCTTCTGTGCAGAGTCTGCATGTCCTCCCTGCAGTCAAGCAAGATTTAAAGACATGCAGGCAGGTGCATGCATATGTGTGCCATCCGTGAAGGTTGGGTGCTGGGCTTGCAACTCGGCACTGTAAAAATCCACTGCCAATCAATAGCAGAGTGGTGATCTGCTGTGGCAACCCCTAACCAGGAAAAGACAAAGACTAAAGCAGGTGAAGTAAAATTGTTCTAAGTGGTTTGAAGCATCTGTATAGGAACATGCTGCATAAATGAATGGCCTTCACAGAGACAGTGTAATCATGCTGCTGTTATTTCATATGTGTAATATGCTTTGTAAGACTTTACTAACCATTTGCTACTATGTGCTTGCATCATGTGGGTTATGCCATGTCCTCACTGGTATGCCAGATCTACTCTAAGTGTCTGAACATGACAGAGACTAATCGGTTCTCACATCACCTTACCACCCATTTCCATAGCTCCAGGTTATTCCTGACTAGGTCAGGACTTGGCATGTACCACACAATATGAGTGACCAACACATGAAGTCCCATCACTATCTATAAACATAATAAAGAGTATTTTCTTGGTACCAGCACATTGAGTTACCTGCCAGAATGCCCTGTTCTTACAGTGAAGCAGTACTATATACGTATCATTAAGGCATAGTATGATAAGCAGATTCCAGTCAGCAATGCCTTTGTGCCAGAAATGTCCCTGGTAAGTTGCATAAGAACTCTCTACCTACAGATGTTTTCACCCGTGTAGTCCATTCTGTTACCACTATTTCTTCACTGTGCAAAATGCCTCATACATAAATATGGGAAAGCAATGAAGGTGCACATGGGGGAGACAACTTTCCTCTCAAGATATGAATTCATCTGTGAATGTATTTTTCATGCTTGCTTGTTTAATTACCTACCAGGATGCACAGGTACGACTTTCAGCCTATTTTCTTGACATATTGATGTTTGTTTCAGTAAAATTCTAAAACACAGCTGTCTCTATGTTTGCTTTACAAAGGTTTTTTTTTTTTTGGAGGGGGTTTTGGTTGAAATATACTTTTCTGTATGTTTCTTTCATAAACTATTGCTACTGTGATCATGAATTAAAAGGCATTTTTAAGTCTATCGGCTTTTCCCAGTTAAACGTATGTGTGCATTTTCTCTGTATTTACTGTTTAACCAGTTTGTTAGTATCCTAACTATAGAATGAGGAGAGCAAACATAGGAGCAAAAACAGTGGAGAGACAATTTTCTACAAATCATGATGATTAGCTGCCAGTATTAATCAGTAAAAAGGTTGTGCTGGGGGAGGGCTGATAAATCGAAACATCCCAGGAGAGAAAATGGATGGATGAATGTTAATTGAATTATTTAAATTAGTGATCCTATAAAACAATCTAGTAAGAAGAGCTAGTTCTTCTACAGAACCAGTGTGAAGTTCTGTAGTTTGTTTTGCAGGTAAAGTATTAACTTCTTTGAAGGGCTTTGTTTGTGGTATAGTTTAAAAGCTTTGGTTGAAATTTTGATAGTCTTTCACCAGCATGTTCTTTCTCTAATGCAAGGTTATAGTAGTTTAGGGGCAGTGGTATTGCTAATTTGAAGTTAACTTTTATTTATTATTTTAATAAATGGCAAACTGACTGTAGGGGGGGGGGGGGGGTTGCTATTGAGGTGAACATACTGCTTTTTATAAGCTCCTGAGCTGTATGCCCTGAGATTAATTTGTATGAATTATGTTTTGGCCTCTTAAAACCTAGGGTAACTAAATGTTTTTTGAGTAAATCTGTTTGGCTTTGGCTGTAGTTTTGTCTGCCTTCCTGAGTTGTTATCCTGAAGCTTCTAAGCATATTGATGAAAGTGTAGTCACTTCTGCTATGGAGTTTGAAGTGAGGTGTGTGTGCTGTGTTTTTTTTTTTTTTTTTTTTTTTTTTTTTTTTCTCACTCTTAAATCTTGCTTCTCTGAGGAATTTCTTTACTGGGTTGCAAACAGTTGTCTAAAAAACGCTTTAATAGTCTAACATATATAATAGTATTTTAGGGTTTAATTTTACTTAACTTAATTTTGATTTGCTTAGATGTTTATACAGGGGTGCAGCCTTTCCCCAACAATGTGGGGACTTTTGATTGGGTGTATAATATTGCAAATGGCGATGTCTCTGCAAGAGCCACAAGCAGCAGCAATGTCTTTGCAAGAACCGCAATCAGCAGCGATATCTCTGCATGAACCGTAAGTAGTAATTTCCAAGTGTTTTTTTTCCTTTGTGCTTATCTACTCTACATATGGTGGCTCTTTTAGAATTCAAATATGTATGTTTTTGATTAGATATTCTATACAAGATTAAATTATGCTTGAAAGAATCTAAGGTGGCACATAGTGCATGTTTTTTAGAGGGAGGAGTACCTTTGTATCTACGGTATTGTACTTGTGCAGTAGTAATAATGACAGGCAGAAGTAGTAATAACTTTTCAGTTGTCCATGACTTGGCTGATTAGCAGCCACTGGTTTTATAAATTTGGTTTGCAAAATGTATGCCAATGCAAAACTATAGCTTACCACAATTTCTCAATTGCCTCAGATTTGTCTGGCTTAAGTGACTTAATCACACAATAGGTAAAGAGAAGGCTGACAGAACTGAACCATTTGTGGCAAGTAACATAATACTCAAATGTATCGCTTTATTTTTTTGGTCTCTGGCAGTAAATAAAATAGGGGGGTAGTAATTGTCTCAGAATTTTGAAAGCTCATCCGAGTGGCACTAAAATCTACTGAAAAAATGGGAAAAGTTGTAAGGTATCCTGTTGCATTTCAATTTGCTGTAGCTGGGGGGGGGGGTCCCTTCAGTTGCAACTTGTACAAAATGGAAGCAAAGGTTTGCATGAGGTGATTCCCACAGTATTTGCTGTCACAGAAGCAAGTACTGGCAGAGCATAAATTTTAGCCTTAAGGTATCTGAAACGGGTAACTTGCAACCCTTAAAATGGAGGTTAAGATTAAAAAGAGAACCACTTCTGTAACCACATAGTAATTTACCCACTGGCACTTGGGCTCTAAAAAATATTTAGAGCAATGATGTACAAAGGCTTCAATAATCTTGTTCAGCTAACTACTGACATATATAGTAATACTTGAGCATTACTGTGAGCTTTTTGTAAGTTTAGTCACTTTACTATGCAGCCAAAACTGTCAAGGACCAGCTACTGGCAGCTTTAGCTTGTATCTCTTGTATAGTCTCCCTTGGCTTGGTCCATCTCAAAGGGGAGAGGTTGTATCTGGAAGTAAATGCATGATGGTCTAACATTGGTGTGAGACTAGCTGCACCAGAATGGCACAATGATTGAAAAATGAATTCTGCATAAATCTGGTGATGGGCAGCCCAAAGAATAAATGGGAAAACAGTTTGCAGGAATAAGTTGAGTAACATTTGGAGACTTTCACTTTTTGTAAGCGAAAAAATGGTATTGACAGAATGGAGGCAGCCCTGGAAAAAGCCAAAGTTAAGTAGAAATTGTCCTTCAGCTCACTGAACAGACTAAAATAATGTCTTTGAAGTCTTTCCTTTGCCACTTTAGGCTAAACATGCTCTACTGCTTCTAACAGTGTAAAACTGAGGACTAGTTAGATGGCCTCTCTAGGCTGAGCTTAACTTGCCTGTACTCATTCATTTCCCCCCTTTTTTGGGGGGGGGTAGACCTGACGGGCAACCTCCTTTCTGGGAGGAAAGGAACTGCACGAAGAGTGCTAGTCACAGGGCATATAAAGCTACATTTGCAGGAGCTTTATGCCATGTCTCCCTTTTTGAGAGATAATTGGGTATTATGCACTGGGTCTGATGGTGGATATGGCTTGCTGATCCTTGTGCCAGTTGCAGGAATGATGGACAAAATGCTCCTGCAATGGGAGCCAGGGTGTTAATCACCCCATTACGGATTAAATAAACACTGGCAGAAGCTGTACAAAGCAATGATTAGCAAGAATGCAAGGAAAATAAGCCCTTCATATTCAATAGGAGAAATGGGACTGCTTTAGTTGGTTTTCTGTACTTGTATAAACCATGATCCAAGCCATGGATGAAAGTGGTCAATGAGTGTAGCTGTTGGGGTATGCCTTTGGACCATGTACAGATCTTTCTGAATCCGTCTGGTAATCCTGATGAACCAAGTTCAATTAGCAGCCTGGGAATGTGGGTTTGATTCTGCTTTCTCATCCTAGGTGGAGAAAAGGGAGGCATTTTCTTAGGTCATGTCCCTTAACTATCTGTTTTTCTCAGACTGGGCTGTTCGGAAAAGATATCCAGGGCTAAACCTGGCAGTGTGTTGCTCCTAGTGTGTAGGATTGTCAATGTGGAAGGCTTTCATATTAGGTATGATGTATTCTGTTAATGTCTGAAATCGGAAGGGCATGTGACTAGAAACATTTGAGAAGACTGCAGTTACTGTTGTATCCATCTGGGAGATGCAAGGGAGGTAACATGGTATGGACAATGCTTCATGATGGGATATTTGTAGGAACTGTTAAATAAATCTTTGGGGTGTGGAAACAAGGGTGTCTATTCAGTCCTGTGTACAAGGAGCTAAGCTTACTGGATGGGCCCTGTCAGCCTCCCTAAACATACTGCTTTTGAATATCCACACATTTATGGAAGAAAATGACCTGTAGAGGTGATGGCATGGTCCATGGGTTGGACCACACCAGCTTCCTGCATGCTTACCTAAATGGTTCAAGTTTATATTCTATTAAGGCTGCAAGTTCTGTTTCTAATACATGTGAAACATTTCAAAGTGCAGTATTTGCTTTAAGTGTAGAATTTTAAACTATGCACTATAATGGTTGGTTTCTTGCCTTTTTAGGTTGTTTTTGGTTTTATTTCCTGCTGAACTCTCCAGCCTTACCAACACCAGAGTATGTGTACATGTGCTTAATGTTAAGGAACATCTTGATCTAACCATAAGCTTTACGACTTCTGGAGAAAGCCAAACCATGTGGGACACAGCAAAACACCCTAGCTACTTCAGATGCTTTTCTCTTAAGGTAAGCTCTTTTTTACCAAGCACTCTTATTACTGCAACAGTATCCAACATTATTGAGTTGTAGGCTTCACAGTTGAACAGATCACACTTGATGTGTACAGGCAGCATACATATAATTGTCTCCATTAAAACTGTCATAGCAACTTGAGGTTGAGGAGGTGGAGGTGTTTTGGATTCATAGGTCTGTATGCATTTCTTGTCTAAAACTTTGCGCAAGTGGTAACTAAACCAGATATCCAGCTTATGGTGATGAAGAATATGTAGGTGAAGTCCAAGGCAAGCATTGTCCAAGGCAAGCATTGTCCAAGGCAAGCATTGTCCAAGGCAAGCATTGTCCAAGGCAAGCATTTTGAAGTCCAGTTTAGTTTGTCATGTGACACAGTTGCTGATGAGGCAATCGAGTGACAAGGACATTGCAGTAGAAGAAACTGCAATGCTTTACAGGCTGTTGGCTTTGCTCCTGTTACTTCAGCAATAAATTGCATAGCACCCACCCCAGCAAACACAAAGCTCTGCAGCTGTGCCTTGCTCATTTGTAGCTGGTGCTTAATCATATGCAACATTCCCAATATACAGTGTGAAAGTGGGCAATTTTAATTTTTATCTAGTAAAACTATAGTACATCTGTTCATAGTCATGACACTACCTCCCAAAAGTTCTTTGGCTTTGAGCATTTAGTACAGTTGGAGCTGCTAGATTAACAAAGTATGGGTTTGTAGAAGCTGGTTTACCTAGCACCATGTTTGCTACCATTGTATACATATTCATGGAGCCCAATTGTGCACTACCCAGAAAGTACCAGTTAAGTAACTGACCAGCACTTAATCTGCAGCTTGGAAATCACAAACACTTCCACAGAGTGGAATTGGTTAAGATGGCTGCTAGAGGGGCTCTAACGTCCTAGCATGCAGGGCTAGATATTTTAGCTGCTTGGTGCAGTGGAAGTTAAGGATCACATAGTGGCAGTACATTGAACTGCAGCACCTTAGGGAAGCAAAAGGCCAATGCTTGAACATATGAAAGGCAGGTGCATCATCCTACTAATGTTTTTGGATAGCTATATACATTGGGGTTTGCTTGACAAGGTGCCAGATCTTTAGGTGCCTTTATTTCACAGGTGATGGGCAGTATGGTCCCCCAAGTGACCATCCAAATTCTTTCAACTAAAATCTTAGTTGTGTAAAGGGCTGAAGCCCTGGCAAGCATTTAATCCTAGTTGAATCGACCCATGTACCAAAGAATCTGGCTGGAGAGGAGTCTTTCCACTTATGAGGTGTGGTATTGGGAGGGGTGGAGCAGAAAATGTGCTTTTTTTTTTTCAGTTCCCATTGGAGAGTTAACTTAGGCTGAGGATCCATCCTCACAGGAGCAGGTGGCAAACCCATGAACAGTCCATGGTCTGAGTATGCTCAGGAAACTAGTTTGGTAGATGGCAATGTTAAGTCTGGTTCAAACGCAGGGGTCCTACAGAATGGCTAAAGTAGTTTCGTTAATTGATAGGATGCTCTACAAAGTCTGTAAATGGAGCACATTTTTTTCCTTCTCCATTGTTTGATGTAAACTTATTCTGGCAAGTAAAAATTTCCTTAACTTTAGGGATATTTTACTGCTTCACAAGCAGTACACTAGTAGTAATGGCAAATTACCACCTGGAGTTAAATCACCCAGGTGAAAATTTTCTTTAGCTCAAGGCTGCCAACTTGTAGTGAGACAGTTCTATACATGAGCCACCGAAGGCTAGGCGTGTCTGCTTTTGGGTTGACAAACTTGCTCTCATAGATTGTGTGAAAATGAAAAATGGCCTCTTCAGAAGGAAGATGCTGACTCCAATAGAATGCAGTATGTCTGATATTTTAAAATGCCTAGCTTGAAAATGCACAGAAGCCTTAATGAAATGGGGGGGGGGGTGCCCCCTTGGTGGAACTTTAGACTTCTGCAGACTTGGATTTTAAACCAGTAGCAGATGGAAAGTTTAAAATGCAGGTACTGTTTGATAGCTTGGCTAAAACTGCCTCCTGCACTATCCTGGAGTATTTTCTTCAATTTACAAACTGACAAAGTCCTCTAACAGGCCACTGCTTTTGAGTCTGGTTGGAAACCTGGCTAGGCTCAACTGTCTCCAGGACTGCATGCATACAAGTTATGAACTAGTTTAGGAAGAAGAGCTTTAATCTTACAGCCTGAAACTAACTTTACCAGTTAAAGCTGAACCATTACTAACTGTAGTGAAGGTGTACAGTGAGGTATCAGTCTCCTTGGGGCCTTTATGCCCACTGAACCAGAAGGGAGGAGGTTGCCCAAAAACGATGCTAACTTTTTCAGAGAAGTAGCAAATGAGCCGCAAGCTAAAAGTGGGGATAACTGTTCACAAGCCAAGTAATTGCCTGAAAGTGAACATGTTCGTTATCTGCTTTTAGGTAGCTGTGCTTTGGTGCAAGATTAAAGGCATACTACAGCAATACTATGCTGAGAAGATTTATGACCACATCTGTGTGATATTCCAACTGTCAAGTTTCAAGCTTTATTCTTTGATCTGCATTTTTAGGTGTTTGGACCCTGATCCTGACTTGTGCCTTCAATATTTACTGGTGAATTGAGCCTAGTGAAGCTTTAGACCTGGTTTTTATGCAGTTTAACTTCAAAGAATGTTTTTCCCACTTTGGTGTCAGGCTGGCTTTACAGTGCAAGTGAGCTTTTGATCTGTAAATTCTATTGCTTATTGCTGAGCTGTACTGTTTCTATGAACTAGGACAGTTGGAACAGAAGACTGAAAGCACTTGGTATGCATCTGTTCACAACCTAAATGTGTGCTGTTCTTTACCTTGTCCAACCTCATTGAGTGGCAGTTCTTCCTGGTCCTTTGGCATGTTGGCCATTCACAAACTGGACTTAAAGTCTTCTGCATCTGGAAAATACCTACACTTGGGTATGCTTTGTGTAGTGGATTTGGGACTGTCCCCTTGTAACAGTTGAATGTAACATTAACCTGGACCCTAATTTATCTTTGTGCAAAGCTTGCTATGTTGCAGCAAAGCACTGACCACTCTGGCGCATGCATTGTTTACTGACCACTGCATATTTGATATCTTTGTAGAGTGGCTACTTTTCAACACCTTATTCTTGGCATTTTCTACTTGTGTATTTTAGAAATGGGCCATACCAGATGTCTATACAGATCAGTGGCTATAGTCTACTTCAACCTTTTGGAAGGTGAAATAGTTTTTCAAGTTGGGTGCTTGATATAACTATTGAATTCTTAACTGATTCCACCTTGGACCACTGTCCTTAAAAAGCCCAAGGAAATAACCCCCAGAACTTTATATTCTAATTGCCAGAAATATAAAGGAGTTTTAGGTGCTTTGGGATATGCTTGGATCTCTTTAGGATCCGTGAAGAGCAAGCTGCTGCCATGAACAGTTAAAACCCCAGACTGCTCTGCACTTCAGAGCACTAGTCACCGCTGGTTGCACTTTAAATTGGTGTGCATATTGCTGTTGCTAAACATTGGGTAAATTGGTGTGCATATATTGCTGTTGCTAAACCTAGGGCAAATAGAAGTGTAAGTTGGTATTTGCTTCAGATAATAGTACTGAGGAACTGAATTTTCAAGGATTCCTCAAACTGGGTGCTGTAACCTGGGACTGCTCCTAAAGCCAACCTACTGGGGTGCATCTCTGCAATTCCTGTGGTAGTGTTGTGTTCTTCAGTTTACTATCTGCAGAGCTTTCCCATTAGGCTTTCAAAATGCCCCAATTACTAGTTGCTAGATGTCTTAAGCAGTCAAGACCACCTTGGTTAAGAGAACCTCTGGTAAATACCTCTTGTATATACTATACATTACTAGGAATTGTTTTGGAATATCCGCCGGGGTGGTGCTGCAGTAGCG
This sequence comes from Protopterus annectens, assembly GCF_019279795.1. Lineage (NCBI taxonomy): Eukaryota > Metazoa > Chordata > Ceratodontiformes > Protopteridae > Protopterus > Protopterus annectens. The sequence continues at coordinate 46,219,215 of NC_056729.1, read as the reverse complement.
TTGTCGCCTGACATTAAGACACTGACCGGTTCGACTCTTGGCTAGAGCGTCTTCTGAGTGGAGAGATGCATGAATGGGCATACCTTCGTTGAAGGTAGTTAGGGCTGGCAACTCTGCACATAAAAATCAACTGCCAATTGTTGGTGGACCAGAGTTCTGCTGTGGCGACCCCTAACCGGGAAAAGCTTAAAGACACAACTAGGAATTGTTTTGGACTGTACACTAGTGTAATTTTCTCAGATTGCCAAAGCCTGGAAACACCCTGGTAGCTACCTCAACATTTAGAGGTAGGCATGTGCCTGTTTTCAGGTATTTGGCACACTATCACATTAAGACCACTCTTAAGCAATTGCCTGGGTATGGAGTCCCCCCCCCCCCCCCACACACACAGCTGCTTTGAGTATCTGGGGAAGTGGATAATCTCACCTTGTTCATAAGGTTGATTGGCTTCCCTATGCTATCCTTTATCCTGAATGCAAGTTGGGAGTATGTCTGGAGGTAAAACAGCATCCTGAATGCAAGTTGTAGTACATCTGGTAAAACTGCACCCAGTGAAAAATTTAATCCCAGGCCTAATTTTTTAGGGTTGGTAAAGGTCTGAAAATGCCAGATCTCAAATTGAGCGCTCTAGTTGCTAGAATAACATGCTATACTGTCAAAGGAAAAATATACTTTAAAAATTATCAAAACACGGTAGGTTCAGGTTAAGGCACTTAATCTTGCAGCAAGGAGACAAAAACGTGCTAATAAGAGTTTGTCTAACCAGAAACGGGAAATACATTTATTTTTATAGATTCTCAAATTAATCCTGTCCTACCATGATGACATAACATATTACCACCTTATCTGCTGACCACCTTTCCCATGAATTTCTGCTGATTCAAACAATTTTCATGTGAAACTTCCTGAGGAAAACATGGCCTTGGTTACTTTCAGTTGGATACTTGTGAGATACTATGGCTAAAACAAGCACAATGCTAACGGTTCATTTCTCTAATCCTTTGTCTACTTTATCTCTAAATTACTACAGCTGCAGAGGTTCCCATCCTCTGGACAAGGCTGTTTGTCTAGAATCATTACATTTATAATACAAGGCATTGTTCTTTTACTTCTGACCTAGCAGATTAAACACCTGCTTCTCAAGTACATTTCCACAAGGCATAAACAAGAATATTGCTGCGCTAGCAGTTTCTAGGTCAGAGGGCAACTTGCAAGTTTCAGAAAGCGTACTGCAGTTTTCAAAACATCTTTTTCAGTCTCAAACTCAATTTGTATAAAACAGTGCATGAAAAATAGAATGAAAAGCGTATTAAAATATTTGATTATTAATTTGGTATTAAGCATACACACTAGTGTTTCGCATTCTAGCAGTTCTTCAAATTCAGTACTTTGATACATAGTCTCAGATACGGATACATCTATGAATTCTTTAATCTCTTCATGCAGGGGATTCCGCAACAAATACTCCTATCAGGAGTAATCCTACCCCAATAGCAATCAATATGTTCATAAAAATGGACCCCCCCCCCCCCCCAAAAGGCATTGGGCCTGGCTTGGTCATGGCCGACACTTGCTGAATCACCTCGAGATGGTCGTAAATATCATGCTGATGGTCAGGAATAAATGCACAGCATTCTTTGATTTAAAGCAGGAGTTCCACCTCTCGCCGCTAGGGTGAAGTAGAGCCATTTGGTTTTGCAGCACTACAGTTCTCATGGCATTCAGTTCATCAGTTATCTGTTCAAGAGCAGAAAGTCGCATTACTCATTATTTCAAGAAGTTTGGACAGTTTTCGCAGCTCCCATATTGATTTAACTCCGCCATACATGGGTGATATACCTGCCCAGGATATAACAGCATCACTCAAGTCCGTGTGCACAAGTTTGGTTCCCACATCACGATGGTCTTTCCACCCTGCTTCAATTCGTCCCACTGGATTTTCAGGTTTCTTAACAGTCTTTTTGGTTACGTCTCGAGTATTTCGAATACTCCCCTGAGGCAAAGCTGCAGGTTGTCTGGCCAGAACCAGGTACCCAAAAAACTGCCAGACCAATTCTCAGGTAACCATTTATGCCTTTTTACCACACAATAAGTCTTCTACCTTAGTTATTACTGTTACAAAATGACTGTCCTGCATGAAACATTTTCTTATCTATTACAGAACTGTTTTGAAAAGTACAGGATTGCGTTGTACCTGATCAAGAGTCTTGTGCATAGATTTCAAAAATGAGTCATCTGTACTAAAAGATCCACTCAAATCATTTGGTTTTCTATAACATACTGTAACGTTGCATTTGCTCCATCCAACTTGGATGGTATCATTTTTATAGAAACATACAATTCCTTTTTGTGTCATGGGCAAATACAGTGCTACCTTATCTTGTGCTTTAATAACAACTGTGTCAAAAAACAGATTTTTCCCAGGTCTCATTAACCCCTAGGGGGATAGCAGTCATTAAACCCCCGTATGCTGTTGGTATGGCTGTACAGACCCAGCAGTTACAAACATTAAAAGTCTCTGTGTATACACGTGTAATTGCCTGAAAGTTTTGATGCCAGTCTGTTTGGTTCATTATGTTTAATCTGTTCAACCTTTGTGGCTGGAAAAAGGAACGGCCACAACAAAAAAACGGTGATTAATATTGCATTGCAATGAAAACACTCGTACAAGTTTTCTGAGGTTGCTCAATGTCTCTACTCTGTACCTGGCCATCTTGTTCTTGTGCAACAGTAACAAGGTTTTTGTCCAGTTCAAAGTTTTTAACCAGTTTACAATGTGTCAAATGAATCCAGGAAGCTCGCTCTGCGATCTTGACTGCAGTGGGTGTTGACAATAGTACTTTGTATGGACCTTCCCACTTCAGAGAACTCCAATTTTTTCGCTTCACAATCTTCACCCAGACCCAGGTGCCTGGGGCTACTGGTGCTTCCGATTTCGGTTGCTCTTTATCTGAAGCAGAATTTAACTGCAAAAGTTTAAAATTGCCTCCTATATCCTGCAAGTGAACTGTCAGCCTCCTGCTCTGTAGACGGAGGTTTCCACTGAGGTGTATAATATGCCCTCCCAAAGTTTCAAAAGGAGTTGATCCCTTCACATTTGGAACAGTTCTCATACTCAACAGTGCTAAAGGCAAACAGTGCACCCAGTTTTTCTGTGTCTCCTCTATCAACTTGCTAAGTTTGTTTTTTAATACCCCATTATGCCTCTCTACTCGCCCTGCAGATTGGGGGTGATGAGCACAGTGGTTCTTTATCTCGAAATAACGACTAAGTTGCTGAATCGTTCAATTGTCATGAGGTTGGCTCAACAGTACGGTCATACAGGAAAGATGCCTAGCTGGAGAAAGATATGCCACTTTTTTTTCTTGCAGTAAAATAATTGCGACTGTATGAGGCACTCAATGTGAGAAGGTGGAATAACACTACTGAGGCTGAAGCCTGCACTGCCATAGCAGCTGCTGTTTGCTGAATTTCCTGTTTGCACTTAATTTTAAATCGTTTTTCTTAACTTGCATATTTTCTGTCCTTGACCTAGCACTCTTGTGTGGGGTCATTTATTGCACTGTTATAACTTGATATTACTTGTGAACCTCTAAAAAAAAAAAAAAAAAAATCTTGCTTTTTCCCACTTTTCTGAGTTAAAGTTCAGTTACAGGCTTGCTGTTCCTGAACTGTTTGAAAGTTTCTGTGAGGCCATTTTTGCTTGGGCTGAAGGAGGGTCTCTGTTGATCAGTGGCAGTGAATAACATTGAGCAGCTTCCCTGCCCCCCGTAGAGGTGGTTACTGACTTGAAACTGTAGTTTTATTGTCCGTTTTGGGTGTATTCCTGCTTCTTTCCAGCCCCTGCTATCAAGCACACTTTAACGTGCTTTAGCGCAGAGTTGCCACTAGAGCAGCATCGGGCAGCGCCGGTTAAACTCTTTCTGGCTCCAGAAAGTCTGTTCTTCAATTTTTCCCTTAGAACTGCTCTGTTAGGAACCTAAACAGTTTACACCTTCACTAAAAAGTGCAGCACTTGTTCCAAATAGCTTTTTCTTCTCAAAGCTCAGCACTTGTCTTATAAGCATATCCCTTGTCTTATAAGCATTCTCTTTGCAGGTCAAGCACTCCTATATTATACAAATCTCTCACTAGCAAAACCCCCCAGGAGTGCCCACTTCCCTGCTAAGCCCACTACTTTTCTGTCTCATACCAACTCATAATTCTTTCTAGCATGTCGAAGGGTCAGATGCTGGCGTCCTCTCCTGCCCAGTTGGTGAATCTGGGAATTCTGAGACAATGTTACAATTGCCTCATGTACACGGACAACCCTCTCCTCCTCCCACATAACACTAACACTTGTGAGAGATGCAGCTATTTAGCCAGACTGGAGGCTGAGCTCTCAACTCGGGACTGGCAAGACCAGGCAGGAGGAGAAGGCAACTACACACACCACAATACCAGTCTCACATAAATCAACCACACCACTGAATCAAACACATAAACACACTAAGACATACTCGGAGGCTCTGAGTAAAAATTTACCTAAACAGCAGAGGCCTCCAAAGCAGACACCCAAGCAACTGCAAACTCAATGCACCACACAAACACACAAACAACAAAATCAGTGTGCAAAGCAGTCACTGCCCTTAAGGCCAAATACAACACCAAACATACTTGTCATAGGTGACTCCATAGTCAGACACACTGATGTCCCGCTCAGACTGAGTAAGGAGAAGGTCACAGTAAGCTGCCTGTTGGGCGCTAGAATCCACCACATAACACAAGCACTCAGGTCTCTCAACAGCAGGTAGAAGTACGACTCAGTCATTGTCCACGCTGGTGTCAACGACCTGAGACGTACCTCCTTGGACTACGTGAAAGACATTGAGGAGCTCTCTTATGTAGCCCAGGCAGGTATGACCCTGACCTTGAGCAGTATCCTACCTTCACCTAGAATGATGCCACAATACAGTGATAAGATGATCAGCTTTAATAATTGGCTTAAATTCTGGTGTCATTCAAATGGGATCCAATGTCTGTCTGCCTGGGATGACATGCTGGACAAACCACACTGCTTCGCAAGGGACGGCTTGCACCTGTCACCCCTAGGCTTCTGGATATTGGCAAAGGCTCTTGCCACCCCCATAGTGCCTTTTTTAGGTAAGGCTCAAATTCTAAACCTACCACCCTAGAACACAAAAAAGGAAAAAAACTAAGGGTAATGCTGCTCAATGCCAGAAGTCTCAATCTCTCAAGATGCACGCACTCGAGGCCCTTCTCAGTATGGAGAACATCGATGTCTGTGTGACAGAAACCTGGTTCAAGGCTCCTGAGAGCACCCCAGCACTATCAGGTTTCACCTCCTATCATGCATTCTGTCCCCAAAATCCGGACAACACCAAGAAAGGAGGGGGGGGGGTGTCCATATTCATAAAGGACACCCACACCTCAAGGTTGGTGGCAACGCACGATGCATCTTGAGACCATCCAGGTGCAATTAACCATAGGCAAGACTGCTCTGCAATTTGTAGCATGTTACAGGCCACCCTCTCAAACTCGGGAACCTCACATGACCTTCCTGAAAACATTGGAGGGGATAAATGTATCTCCAAACACCATCATACTAGGTGACTTCAACTACCCTAATATAGACTGGGAACACTACTCAAGCCCAAACACTCTAGCCCAAAGGTTCCTGGAGTTCATAAACTCAAATGCCATGGAACAACTAGTCACCATCCCCACAAGAGGAGAAAACCTACTTGATCTCATCACGAACATGGGATCACAATGTTCAACACTAAGTATACCCCTCACTGGTGAGATCAGATCATAAACTAGTGTGGTCTCCTTTAAGGCCCCTGTGCCAGTGGTTAACTACTCAAACCGCGGAATCACTTACAAATGTCTTCTACCAGCACCTACAGGACTGCATGGATCAGGCAATCCCAAACAAAACTAAGACTCTTTGTACCAAAGGCAAGCGTCCAGTCTGGTGGACCCCAGCCATAAACAAGCTCTACAACAAACGGAGGAAGCTACTACAAGAGAGCAAAATCCTTGAAAGGTAAGACGCCTTTGATCATAAGTAAAAAAAAAAACTAAGAGCTCTCATAAAATCATCCAAGGCAAATTGAGAGAAAAATCGCCAAGGACTCAAAAGACAATCATAAGGCCTTTAGCTATGTTAGAAACCTAGGAGGAAACTCCCAGATATGCTCAGAATTAGTTCAAAATGATGTGAAGATTACTGAACCTACACACATTGCCAACCTACTGGCTGACAGGTTCAGTGCAAACTTCTCCCCCCCCAAAAGGAGAGATCTATACCAGAGGATTGTAGCCCCCCAAACATCTCCAACACCCAGGTGAGAACTGCTCTCTCCAAGGCAAAAAACACAGCATCCATGGGACCGGATGGTGTCCCCGACTGTGTGCTCCATGAACTCTGAGGAATTAAACCCGCATTTAGGACGGCTGTTTAATCTTAGCCTCACCTCAGGATACGTACCCAAGGAGTGGTGCACAGCGACTGTGGTCCCACTTCACAAGGGCGGTGCCTCCACCGACCCTGGAAATTACCGTCCCATTAGCTTGACAAGCCTTATCTGCAAAGCCATGGAGAGGATCATAATGGAACTCATAAATAAAGACATAGGGAACTTGCAGACTTTGGATCCAACCCAGTTTGGCTTTGTCAAAGGCAGATCATGCCTTTTAAACTTTGTTGACTTTTTCGAGTGTCACCAAGGCCATTGAGGGAAAGGCAGTCCATACAGCCTACCTCATCCTGGCAAAGGCCTTTGACACAATACCCCACTCAGGTATCATCGAAAAACTCATCAGCTTGAATGTAAACCCATACATCACAAGATGGGTTGCAAACTGGCTAAGTGACAGAACCCACAGGGTCAGAATTGCTGGAGCCATGTCAGACTCAAAGCCTGTCACAAGTGGTGTCCCACAGGGCTCAGTCCTGGGTCCACTCTTGTTCGGCATCTACTTTTCTGAAGTACAAGCAAACACAGGAGGGTTATGGCTGACTAAGTTTGCAGATGACTGCAAACTGGGCGCCGTAGTCAAACACATCTAACACAGATATCCTTCAGAAGGGCCTCACAAACAGTTAACTGGTGCCAGAGCCATGGCCTAAAGTTAAACGCCAAGAAATGCATAGTCATACCCTTCGGGGAAAAACAAGGTTACCCCTAGCTACCATATAGGTGGCAATCCACTGAGCACAGAAGAAGTCATCAGGGATCTGGGGACCCAGGTTGACAGTAGCCTTTCGTTTGACACATGTTGCTATAGTTAGGAAAACCTTCTACATTGCCCACCTGATCATGAAGGGATTCCCATCTAGATAAAGGGAGGTCATAGTCTCCCTGTACTCATCACTCATTAGACCTATGATTGAGTACAATGCCCCATTCAGAATGTATCTGACCCGACACCTGCAGCAGCTGGAAAGGCCCCAAAAGTTCCTCACCAAAAGGATAAAGGGTCAAAAATGTCTTATGCTGCCCGACAAACTCCAGCTCTATTCAGTCTCGTACTGCTTGCTCAGAGGTGACCTGTGCCTGACATATAGGGCCATGTCAAACCCAGATTTGATGAATATGCTTCACCTCAAAATCTAGATCCCTCAGAACCACAAGGGTGGGAGACTTGAACCTTGACACTGTTATTAATAGAACGTGCTGGAGGGACAGATTCATCACCCAGAGACTCCCTATGCTGTGGAAAAAAATCCCGGTACATGTGAGGCAGAGCACCTCGCTGGCCTTGTTCAAGAGGAATCTTGACCAATGGATGGGAGATCGCAGATATACCCCAGGGATTACTTCAGTGTCACTGCTTGACAGAGGCACAGCAAAATAATAGGCATAGTTTTATTCAAACTAAAGGGGTGGCGAAAGCCACATAACTATGGGCTAGGCTTATAAATGCCCTTGGGCAGATAGCCTAGTATGAACCTATGAACTACTTGTACACAGGGCAAAGATCGCACCACTGAGTGTAACTGATGAATAGTAAGCTATGGGGCATTTTGCCCCCATGTTGCTGTGTCAATACTGATGTCCTATAACCTTGCTTACAGTCTACAGTTTGGATAAACTGCTTGTTATAATTTGGTAATCCTAGAACTAAGGATGATGCTATCAATTGTTTCAGTTTACAGAAAGCTGCTTCTGCTTCAGGTGGCCATTGTAATAAGTCTTGTGCTGCCATAGGCTTTTTAAATATTAAATTGGTCAGTGGAGCAGATTCCAAAGCATAGTTTGGTATCCAACTCCGACAAAAATTAGTAGTTCCCAGGAAGGACATAATTTCCTTCTTTGTCTAGGTACTTGTAAAATTGCTGTTTTTCTGTCTTCATCTAATCTACCTTCTTGGGATATTACATATCCCAAGTACTTAACTTGGTTTTCTCCAAAGCTGTAACTTGTCTTTATTCACTGACCTTGAGTAGCTAAAAATTGTAATAAAGCTATCGTGTCCTCCTTGCATTCTTGCTGGGTGGGGGCTGCCAGCGGAATGTCATCTACATAAAGTAGAATCTGACTACCTTTCAGTAGAATAAATCCCACCAGGTTGCTTGCCATTTCCTGTGCAAATATTGTTGGACTTTCACAATATCCCTGTGGCAATCTTGTATGTGTACCGCTTTCCCTGAAATGTAAATGCAAACCAATATTGGCTGTCAGGGTGTATCGGTATCAAAATGCATTACTAATGTCTACCACTGAAATATTTTTGCTCCGGCTTTAAATCATTCAGTAAAGTGTGTGGATCTGGCACCGTTGGTGCCCTGGGTATAACTGCGTTATTTACATCTGGGTATAACTGCGTTATTTACATCTTGTAAGTCTTGGACCATACGCCATTCCATAGGTTCATAGGTTCATACTAGGCTATCTGCCCAAGGGCATTTATAAGCCTAGCCCATAGTTATTTGGCTTTCACCACCCCTTTAGTTTGAATAAAACTATGCCTATTATTTTGCTGTGCCTCTGTCAAGCAGTGACACTGAAGTAATCCCTGGGGTATATCTGCAATCTCCCATCCATTGGTCAAGATTCCTCTTGAACAAGGCCAGCGAGGTGCTCTGCCTCACATGTACCGGGATTTTGTTCCACAGCATAGGGAGTCTCTGGGTGATGAATCTGTCCCTCCAGCACATTCTATTAATAAGTGTCAAGGTTCAAGTCTCCCACCCTTGTGGTTCTGAGGGATCTAGATTTTTTGAGGTGAAGCATATTAATCAAATCTGGGTTTGACATGGCCTTATATGTCAGGCACAGGTCACCTCTGAGCAAGTGGTATGAGACTGAATAGAGCTGGAGTTCTTTTCAGTCGGGCAGCATAAGACATATTTTTGAGACCCTTTATCCTTTTGGTAAGGAACTTTAGGGGCCTTTCAGCTGCTGCAGGTGTCAGGTCAGATACATTCCGAATGGGGCATTGTACTCAATCATAGGTCTAATGAGTACAGGGGGACGATGACCTCCCTTGATCTAGATGTGAATCCCTTCATGATCAGGTGGGCAATGTAGAAGGTTTTCCCAACTACTTTAGCAACACGTGTCAAACGAAAGGCTACTGTCAACCTGGGTCCCCAGATCCCTGATGACTTCTGTGCTCAGTGGATTGCACTTATATGGTAGCTAGGGGTAACCTTGTTTTTCCCGAAGGGTATGACTATGCATTTCTTGGCATTTAACTTTAGGCCATGGCTCTGGCACCAGTTATCCGTTTCTGTGAGGCCCTTCTGAAGGATATCTGTCAGACGTGTTTTCAACTATATGGCGTCCAGTTTGCAGTAATCTGCAAACTTGTCAGCCATAACCCTCCTGCGTTTGCTTGTACTTCAGAAAAGTAGATGCCGAACAAGAGTGGACCCAGGACTGAGCCCTGTGGGACACCACTTGTGACAGGCTGAGTCTGACATGGCTCCAGCAACTCTGACCCTGTGGGTTCTGTCACCTAGCCAGTTTGCAACCCATCTTGTGATGTATGGGTTTACATTCAAGCTGAGTTTTTCAATGATACCGGAGTGGGGTATTGTGTCGAAGGCCTTTGCCAGGTCAAGGTAGGCTGTATGGACTGCCTTTCCCTCATCAATGGCCTTGGTGACTGTCTTAAGTCAACCAAGTTTAAAAGGCATGATCTGCCTTTGACAAAGCCAAACTGGGTTGGATCCAAAGTCTGCAAGTTCCCTATGTCTTTATTTATGAGTTCCATTATGATCCTCTCCATGGCTTTGCAGATGAGGCTTGTCAAGCTAATGGGACGGTAACTTCCAGGGTCTGTGGAGGCACCGCCCTTGTCAAGTGGGACCACAGTCACCGTGCGCCACTCCTTGGGTACATATCCTGAGGTGAGGCCAAGATAACAGCTGTCCTAACTGCAGGTTTAATTCCTCATTGAGTTCGTGGAGCACACAGCCGGGGACACCACCCGGTCCCATGGATGCTGTGTTTTTTGCTTTGGAGAGAGCAGTTCTCACCTGGGCATTGGAGATGTTTGGGGAGTTACAATCCTCTGGTATAGATCTCTCCTTTTGGGGGGGAGAAGTTTGCACTGAACCTGTCAGCCAGTATGTTGGCAATGTGTGTAGGTTCAGTAATCTTCACATCATTTTGAACTAATTCTGAGCATATATGGGAGTTTCCTCCTAGGTTTCTAACATAGCTAAAGGCCTGTTGAGTCCTTGGCGATTTTTCTCTCAAAATTTGCCTTGGATGATTTTATGAGAGCTCTTAGTGTTTTACTTATAATGATCAAAGGTGTCTTGCCTTTCAATTTTGCTCTATCTTGTAGTAGCTTCCTCCTTTTGTTGTAGAGCTTGTTTATGGCTGGGGTCCACCAGACTGGACGCTTGCCTTTGGTACAAAGAGTCTTAATTTTGTTTGGGATTGCCTGATCCATGCAGTCCTGTAGGTGCTGGTAGAAGGCATTTGTAAGTGATTCAGCGGTTTGAGTAATGTTTACCACTGGCTCGGGGGCCTTAAAGGAGACCACACTAGTTTTTAGAAGTGTGAAGTCTGCTTTTGAAGTTTTTCACTGGTCTTTTTTTATTTCAGGTGGGGGCGGGATGAGGACCTCCAGCGAGATTAGTTTATGATCTGATCTCACCAGTGAGGGGTATACTTCCGGTGTTTAACATTGTGATCCCATGTTCGTGATGATGAGATCAAGTATGTTTTCTCCTCTTGTGGGGATGGTGACTAGTTGTTCCATGGCATTTGAGTTTATGAACTCCAGGAACCTTTGGGCTAGAGTGTTTGGGCTTGAGTAGTGTTCCCAGTCTATATTAGGGTAGTTGAAGTCACCTAGTATGATGGTGTTTGGAGATACATTTATCCCCTCCAATGTTTTCAGGAAGGCCATGTGAGGTTCCAGAGTGAGAGGGTGGCCTGTAACATGCTACAAATTGCAGAGCAGTCTTGCCTATGGTTAATTGCACCTGGATGGTCTCCGATGCATCATGCATTGCCACCAACCTTGAGGTGTGGGTGTCCTTTATGAATATGGACACCCCCCCTTCTTTCTTGGTGTCCAGATTTTTGGGCCGGAACGCATGATATGAAGTGAAACCTGATAGTGCTGGGGTGCTCTCAGGAGCCTTGAACCAGGTTTCTGTCACAGCACAGACGTCTATGTTCTCCATACTGAGAAGGGCCTCGAGTGCGTGCATCTTGAGATTGAGACTTCTGGCATTGAGCAGCATTACTCTTAGTTTTTTTCCTTTTTTGTGTTCTAGGGTGGTAGGTTTAGAATTTGAGCCTTGCCTAAAAAAGGCAGTATGGGGGTGGAAAGAGCCTTTGCCAATATCCGGAAGCCTAGGGGTAACAGGTGCAAGCCGTCCCTTGCGAAGCAGCGTGGCTTGTCCAGCATGTCATCCCAGGCAGACATTGGATCCCATTTGAATGACACCAGAATTTAAGCCAATTATTAAAGCTGATCATCTTATCACTGTATTGTGGCATCATTCTAGGTGAAGGTAGGATACTGCTCAAGGTCAGGGTCATACCTGCCTGGGCTACGAGTGCTCCTCAATGTCTCTTTTCATGTAGTCCAAGGAGGTACGTCTCGGGTCGTTGACACCAGCGTGGACAATGACTGAGTCATACTTGTACCTGCTGTTGAGAGACCTGAGTGCTTGCGTTGTGGCGGATTCTAGCGCCCGACAGGCAGCTTACTATGACCTTCACCTTACTCAGTCTGGTGAGCGGGACGTCAGTGTGTCTGACTATGGAGTCACCTATGACAAGTATGTTTGGTGTTGTATTTGGCCTTAAGGGCAGTGACTGCTTTGCACACTGATTTTGTTTGTGTTTGTGTGGTGTATTGAGTTTGCAGTTGCTTGGGTGTCTGCTTTGGAGGCCTCTGCTGTTTAGGTAAATTTTTACTCAGAGCCTCCGAGTATGTCTTAGTGTGTTTGTGTTTGATTCAGTGGTGTGGTTGAGTTATGTGAGACTGGTATTGGGGTGTGTGTAGTTGCCTTCTCCTCCTGCCTGGTCTGGTCAGTCCTGAGTTGAGAGAGCTCAGCCTCCAGTCTGGCTAAATAGCTGCATCTCTCAAATTTTAGTGTTACGTGGGAGGAGGAGAGGGTTGTCCATGTATGAGGCAATTGTAACATTGTCTCAGAATTCCCAGAATTCCCAGATGCTCCAACTGGGCAGGAGAGGACACCAGCATCTGACCCTTCGACATGCTAGAAAGAATTATGAGTTGGTATGAGACAGAAAAGTAGTGGGCTTAGCAGGGAAGTGGGCACTTCTGGGGGGGTTTGCTAGTGACAGATTTGTATAATATAGGAGTGCTTGACCTGCAGAGAATGCTTATAAGACCAGGGATAATGCTTATAAGAAAAGTGCTGAGCTTTTTGAGAAGAAGCTATTTGGAACAAGTGCTGCACTTTTTAGTGTAGGTGTAAACTGTTTAGGTTCCTAACTAGCAGTTCTAAGGGAAAAATTGAACAGACTTTCTGGAGCCAGAGTTTAACCGGCGCTGCCTGATGCTGCTCTAGTGACAACTCCATGCTAAAGCACGTTAAAGCGTGCTTGATAGCAGGGGCTGGAAAGAAGCAGGAATAGACCCAAAAGGGACAATAAAACTACAGTTTCAAGTCAGTAACCACATCTATGGGGGGCAGGGAAGCTGCTCAATGTTATTCACTGCCACCGATCAACAGGGAGACCCTCCTTCAGCCTAAGCAAAAATGGCCTCACAAACAGTTCAGGAACAGCAAGCCTGTAACTGAACTTTTTTAACTCTCAGAAAAGTGGGGAAAAAAGCAAGATTTTTTTTTTTTGTTTTTTACAGATAGCAGAGGTTCACAAGTAATATCAAGTTATAACAGTGCAGTAAATGACCCCACACGAGTGCTAGGTCAAGGACAGAAAATATGCAAGTTTTAAGAAAAAAAACGATTTAAAATTTAAGTGCAAACAGGAAATTCAGCAAACTGCTTTTGGTTGTGCTGTAAATACAGCTACTAATACAGAAATCAAGTTTAACAAGCCAGAAAATGCTCAAGCTAGGCAGCTATGCAGAAAAACTTGGCAAATTAACAGAGAAAAAATACTTTATCTCAAAAGTGGCTCCCTTCTCTCAGCATTTTTTCCTCTTGTATCCCAGTTTGCTTTCTTGACCGGAAATAAAGGTGTATTACATGGTGAATCAGGAGATTCTATTAAGACTCCTTCCTTAAGTAAGGCTGCTATAATAGGCTTGATTCCTACCTCTCCATCCTTTCTCAAGGGATACTGTCTTATTTGGGGTCTAAATGCTGACTGGCGTTATGGTAACTGGTCCTGCTGTTCGTACAAGTCCTACATGCTGACCAGAGAATATCTGGTATGTCTCGCAAGGCTTTTTCCTCCTCTTCCAATAAGAGTAATACTCTGCTATTCTCACTAGCCTGTGAGTGTACAGCTGTGTAATCCAATTTAATTTCTTTCTGTACTTGTTCGGAGAGCTCTAATTCTGTCTGCTTCTCCCACCTTGTGACTTTTTCACCCAAGTCTGCATCCCAGTACAAGTTTCGCAATACTAGCCTGTTTGCATAGTTCTGAAACAATTCCTGTTCATTATCTTTATCGGGTCCTGGTCTATTACAGTAATATAGAGTACAATGCAACAAGTGCTGTTTGTCAATGTCTAGGGAGGGAACTTGCTGATGGCTACGTTCATCAGTTCTTCAGTTACTGCCCCTGGACCAGTTGTAACCAAGTCCTGGCTGTACCAATAATACATTTCACCCTCTGGTCACACTACAAAAGTATCCATTTGTCACTGTGCTTCCATACCCTGCATGTTTGGAACTACGGCTATGCCAAATCTGCATCAAGTCTCTACCCAAAAGATTTACTGGGCATTTTGCAGAAACTACAATTTTACTTTTCTGGATCATTCCTGAAACTGGGTCTTATTATTATATCATGGGAGTGGCTCCCGGTACAGCTGTCCATTGGCTGCTTTCACTACATAATCTGATTCTGTATCTTTCGGTAACTTGGAAGGGTGTATCAGGGTCCATGAAGCCCCTGAGTCACACCCTCCCCTCTACCAGAAGCGTCACTTCTGGTTTTGTGTCTGCTACATAAAGCTCTAAGCTCGAGCCAAGTCTAAAATTTCATTTTCTTCTGTCTGTGTACTTGTATACATCCTCTACTCCTGCTATCCTATTTGTACGTACTTTTTCTTGCCTACTCTTTCAATGATTCCTGACTGTCATATAGTCATTCCTCATCATCCTTATCTTCTGTAGTCTCCTTATTTAACCTACAATCCCTTGCTAGATGTCCTTTTTTTTTCCCTGCACTTAAAACATTCACCCTTTTTCTTTCTTTCTTCGAAATCTTCTGATCGTTTGTCAGATTGTTTATTCCCCTGGGTATTTTTCTTACCCTTTTTCCCAGTTTGTACCGCAAATACTTCTGACCCATCTTCTGCCAAAAATACTTAGTTTTCTTTTTACTATTAAAATGTCTTTCTGCATGTCTAGCATATTCAAGTAATGGCTGTAGTCTACTTGTTCAATCTACCATATGCTTTGTAGTAAAGCTACTAATGGGAGTTGTACTACCCTTCAAGAATGCATTGTTTAACTGTTCATATGAGGAATCATGTGTCTGGATTTCTGGTATCTGCATTCCGCAGTGATTATTAAAACACACTAACAGTCTAGCATAATATCTATCAACTGTTTCACCTTCCTGTTGAATGCATTGATTAATGAAAGTCCAATCAGCCCTAGGCTTCCACTTTTCAGAGATTCGGTCTGTCAGACCTTTCACTCTGCCATCCAGTTCTGCATTAGTAGTGGTCTAAGTTGTGCATCACAAGGATTCCAGTCGCCACTGATCATGTGCCAATCTGGACCCACAATTTGTCTAATTTTTCTACTTCCCCTCCATTTAAATGGTAACTTAATCTCACCCTGTAAGTCTTCTAAAAATTTTCTAAAATTCACTTTTGGGTGGGGAATACCTTCCGTGGCTTTCCAGATATCTTCCGGTGTCCACGGTCTATAAACCAAGAGAGTCTAATCTTGTCCTGCCTGAGGATTCATTACTTTTATGAGCAGACGTATCTCCTTCACTCATAGCCTGTGATCTCCCTCCTCAAGTCGCGTGTTCGAGACCTGGTCTCAGTAGGATCCCTGACAAACTGCTGTGCTTTTGCAGGGACAGCTGTGTATAGTGGAGGTGGATCAGCTCGTCCACTCGCTTCATATTCTGGTAACAGAAGTGGAGGGGGTGAAGGAGAGCTGATGCTATTACTAAGTTGGTCTTCTTAAGAACATTCTTTGAATTTTTAATTCTCTGCTCCCTACGATTTGCTTCCTCAAGCCACCTATGCGCCTGAGGGACTCCTAATTCTCTGCTTTTTTAGTTTACCTTTCGCATCTATTTTTAACTGTTTTACAAGTTTTCATAAGTGCAAGTTTATCTAAATTACCTTTGAATTTATACTTATCGACCCATTTGGTGTAATTAACATTATCGGCAAGCTGTAATTGCATATACTTCGTGTCTTCAGTTAGGGGCGTGTCTCGAACTTTTTGTGCACTGATTTCCCATTGCTGGTCTTGGCTAAGCTGTTACGTAACCCTTTCTATCGCGTGGTACCACAAATCTATACCTTTTCAGTTTATCTACAATACCGGTCTACCTATTCTGTTTCCCTGATCTATGACAAACAGTAACCCCTTTTTCTGTCCCTGATCTGCATATGCAAATCTACCTGACAAAAAAAAGTTCTGTACTTGGTCCCTGATCTCAAACGGCAATAAGGTAATTCCTCCTTACCTGACCCTCCGTGAGTTGATCCACGGGATCGTTGACTCTTCCTCCAATCCCAGATCAGAAACGGTGGCTGGCCTCTTTCGAACGACAATTCAGTCTGAGGTCTTTGAAAACAGAAGAGCCGCTTTGGCCTCTTCGTACAGGTTAAGGCACTTTAATCTTGCAGCAAGGAGACAAAAACGTGCTAATAGTGTCTCTAACCAGAAACAGGAAATGCATTCATTTTTATAGATTCTCAAATTAATCCAGTCCTGTCCTACCATGCTGACGGTAACACATTACCACCTTTTCATCATCTGACCATCTTTCCCATGAATTTCTGCTGATTTTAAACAATTTTCATGTGAAACTTCCTGAGGAAAACATGGTCTTGGTTACTTTCAGTTGGATACTTATGTTACATTCGAGATACTATGGCTAAAACAAGCACAATGCTAGCGGTTATTTCTCTAATAATCCTTTGTCTAATTTCTCTAAATTACTACAGCTGCAGAAGTTCCCATCCTCTGGACAAGGCTGTTTGTCTAGAATCATTACATTTATAATATAAGGCATTGTTCATTTACTTCTGACCTAGCAGATTAAACACCTGCTTCTCAAGTACATTTCCACAAGGCATAAACAAGAATATTGCTGTGCTAGCAGTTACTAGGTCGGAGGACAACTTGCAAGTTTCAGAAAGCATACTGCAGTTTTAAAAAAGCATCTTTTTCAGTCTCCTATGAAACTCAATTTGTATAAAACAGTGCATGAAAAATAGAATGAAAAGCGTATTAAAATATTTTATTTTGGCATTAAGCATACACACATTAATACATATTTTTCTAACATATGCATTGGTGTGCATTTTCTGAAGGGTATGAAAATGCTCCCATTTAGCCTGGATTTCAATTTTGAAGGGGCAATCCAAAAACTTGGACAGTGATTCCAGAAAGTGCGGTTACCTAAACTTATCTGAACCAGTTTCAGTGACTAGCATATTCCCCAGCTTTCTCACAGGTACACAACAGGGAAGCGTATTGCTCCAAATGAGGCTTACAGTTGTGTATTTTTTACTGTATCTTTCATAAACTACAGTTATGCAACTGACTGGTGCCCATAATCTGATAGCAGGACATATGCTGCACAAGAAACTAGCAAAAGGCATGGGACACTTGAAGCATCTCGCCTGTAAACTGAACCAAAGCCAAGCCTTGTTTTCCTGATTTTTTTTTTTTTTTAAATCCCCAAAATGAACTTTTGCAGCATGTTGAGCCTCCCAGTGAGTAGTTGTGCAACTATTTTTTCTTCTGATAGAAATAAGCTCTTCAGTGATTTTGGTGATGATTTTTTTTACTATCAGCCCTTGGCCTGGACCATGGCTGAAAGTCTAGTGGTGCTATATCCTCCTGGTGACTATAAAGCACCTTTCTGATGAATGCTATGGCACTTCATATTTTGGTGTTATGAAACTGATCCACTTTGAGACCAACATTGTTCAATGGTGTTGAAGTAAGAGTAATGCTGCAGGTGATGGGCTAATCCTTGACCACTGGGTTAGTGGCTCCCCTATCGTCCAATTACTCCTTTCATCCCTCTTGGGAGTACATTAACAACCCTTATTTTGTGAGACTTTACCTGGCTGGAGGGCTTTAATAGGGCATTTGTTCTCCCAGAGGGATATTGTACAGGTGGTAGGGAGCAGGTCATTGTCATCCCTATAGGTCTCCTTTTGGGATGCCTAACTGCTTTGGTAGCTCAGGATGAGCTAGTGCTCCTGACTACAGGTGTGCTCGCACATACTTCTCTGGCCTTGGCTCAGGCAGGCTTGAGGTTGCCCACCATAAGTCAGAACCACCACCTTCCAAGATAGGTGAGCATTAAAATATTCACTCCCATCTTTCTCACTCTGCATATTCTCCTTACTGCTAAAACAATTAACATGGGTTGTGATTGAGGTCTGCTCCCTCTGCAGGGGGAGCAAGGGGTAAGATGCATCTCTGGATTATGTTGGCAGATGCAGTGCATGGAAATTCATTCCAGCACAGGATAGTTGCAGTGAATGGGGGTGGTATTAAAGCGGGCTGGAAGAAAGCAGGGTAACTGTTTTGCTCTGTCACTATGACAAATGATTACAAAGTGGCATGAAAGCTTTTAACAGACTGTACATGTGCATTAGTGATGCCATATATTTTTGTAGACCTGTATATTAGAAGCATGCATCAGTTATGTTCTTGAAGGCCGTGCTAGTTACTGGAGTTGCTTATGCCTCAGGATGTATCCTGTAATGGTCAATTTACTATGAAGGGTGGAGCTAAAGTTGTTCAATGGCTCTCTATGGTGTCCAGACCTTTTTTGCCATCTCTGCTGTAACTTTCTAGCTAATGGTATTGGGGTAAGGACTTAACAAAATGACTTGGTTTTGCCAGTCATTCACTGCCTATATTTTATAACCAGTTTGAAACTTGGAAATTATGAAAACTTCCATGTATATTGCAGAAGGTTTTGTATGGTATTAGTTGGAATTTTGGGTGTTGAAAAAAGCTGTCAGATAATTGCACTAAGTTGCACATCTTAAGGCTTATTGCTAGTTGTACAATTAAGCATGTTTGCATGTTTCAATATTGACATGCAATCAGAGCTAGTCTGGCAAGTGTTGGGAACTATACAACTTGGAAATAAGATGTGCCAAATTAAGCATGGGAAGTCTCTGACAGGAATCTATCCCATCGGCACATCCTAGTGTGATGAGGTTTAGATCCCTACAGTGTGGCTCGAGGGGATATGGAGTTTAGGTGGAGCATGTCCCATTCTGGGTTAGACATGGCCTTGTATGTCAGGCAGAGATCACCTCTGAGTAGGTGGCATGCAACAAGAGTACAGCTGGAGTTTCTTCAGTTGAGCTGCATAGGGAATCTGTTTAAGGCCAGTTAATCTCTTGGTGAGATGCATGTGGTCTTTCTAGCTGTTGCAGGTGTCTTGTAAGGTAGATCCCAAATGGGGCGTTGTACACTCTAATGGGTCTGAGTGATGTGTAGAGGGGCACAATGACCTCTTGATCTGGATGCAAACCATTTTGTGATTAGGTGGGACACACAGAATTTTCTAACCACTTTGGCAAAGTGATTATCAAAGGAGAGATTGCAATCTACTTGGGGCTACCACCCATGTGGTAGTTTGTGGGTACTTTTTTTTTCCCCCAAAGGGGATGACTATGCACCCTTTGGCATTTAGCCTGAGGCCATGGTTTTTGACACCAGGTATCTGTTTCAGTGAGACCCTTTTGGAGGATGTCCATCAGCTGGAGTCAATTATAGCCCCTAGTTTGCAGTCCTCTGCAAACTTGGTCAGCCATAGTCCTGTGCTTGCCTGTACCTCTGAGAAAGTATATGCTGAACAGGGGGGAGGTCCTAGGACTGAGCCCTGGAAAATGCAACTTCTAACTGATTTGGAGTCTGACCTAGCTCCTGCAACTCTTGCCATATGGATTCTCAGTGAGCCAGTTGGCAACCCATCTCATGACATAGGGATTTATGTTCAGGCTGGTGAGCTTGTCTAATAAAATGGGGAATGGTGTCTAAGGCCTTTGTGAGGTCTAGGTAGACAGTTTGGACCACTTTTCACTATCTATAGCCTTGATAACTCGGTCCACCAGGTTTAGGAGGCATGATCTGCCCCTAAAGCCGAACTGTGTAGGTTTCAGTGTTTGGAGGTTCCCAATGTCTGTTAATGAGATCCATGATGTGCTCCCTAGCCTTGCAAACCAAGCTAGTTAGGCTTATAGGGCAATGGTTCCCAGGGTCTGTTGTGGCTCCACCTTTGTGGAGTAGAATAACTTTCTGTGCACCACTCTATGGGCATATATCTTGTGGAGAAGCTGGGTTTGAACAGTGTGTTTAGGTGAGAAGTTGGTTCATCTTTGAGCTCATGCAGGATGCAGCCTGGGAAACTGTCCGGTCCCATTGATGCTGTGTTTTTTGACTTCAGAGAGGACTGTTTTTTTAACCTGAGTGTCTGATTTCTGGGACACTGCATTCTTCTGATATGGTTATGGACCCTTTTGGGGGGGGTAGGATGTTGGCCATCAGTCTGTTCAGTGTGTATTGTGCCATTCTGCACTAAGCCAAGCAGATTTAAGAATTGCTACTTAGATTCTTGACGTAGCTAAAGAATGCCTTGTGGTTTGGAGTCCTTGGCAATTTCTTTCAAAGCTGGCCTTGGATGATTTTGAGGGATCGTAGTTTTTGCTGATACTGATCAGGGATGTCTTCCCTTCTTGGGATTTCTTTCTGTACTAATTTCCTCCTATTGTATAGCTTATGGCAGGGGTCCACCAGACTGGCTTCCTTTTCTTGGAGAAGTGAGTCTTGGTTTTGGTTGGAGATAGCATGATACATGCATTCTCATGTGCCCGTAGAGTGCATTAGTAAAGGATTTTACAGTTTGGGCAGAGTTATCCTTTAGCATGGGGAATTTGAAACTTTCCACCTTGGTCTTGAGTAACGTGTAGTGGTTTCTTTGACCAGGGGTGGAATGTGGATATCCAGAGTAGTTTTTGGTCAGATGTAACAAGTGAGATGCTTACCTCTGGTGTGAAACACTAGTTGCCCATGTTCGTGATGACCAGGTCCAGTATGTTGTCATTACTGGTGGGGGGTGTTAACCAGTTGATCCAGGGCATTTGAGTTTATAAATTCTAGGAAATGTTGGGCAAGGGAGTTATTACTTGTAGTCCTCCCAGTTAATGTTTGGGTAAATGAAATCACCCAATATCAGGGTGTTCCAGAAATGCAGAATGGGGGTACTGGGACATAGGTGATCTGTAGCGAGCTACAATTTGAATTGCATTACTGCCCGTTGAGATCCTCCACGTGCAACTATTATGCTGTGCCACTAACCTGGAGGTGTGGGTATCCTTGAATATGGATGCATCCCCACCTTTTGTATTTCAGTCTGAGGTTTGTGGCTAAAATGTATGGTAGGAGTTGTAGCCTGGTAGTGCTGGGGTGCTCTCTGGAGCCTTAAACCAGGTTTTGTTAACTGCACATGTATAGATTTTTTTCACCATACTGAGTGGCTCGAATGCATGCAGTATGAAGTTTAGACTTCTGGCATGGAGTAGCATTACCTTCTGTTTTTTACTTGTGCTATTTACTGCAGTGGGTTTGTCTCTAGCATTGCCTAAAAAAGCACTATGGGGTGGCAAGAGCCTTTGCCAGTATTCGAAAGCCTAAGGGTGACAGGTGCAAGCTGTCTCTAGCAAAGCAGCATAGGTTGCCTAGCATGTCATCCCAGGCCGACACTGGATCCACTTTGACACCAGAAGCTTAGCCAATTATTGAAATTGATGATTTTTCTTTATACCATGGTATCTTTCTTGGTGAGGGCAGGATGCTGGTCAGGGTCATACTGGCCTGGGCTACGTGATCAGAGCCCCATGTCTATGTAGTCCACGGAGGTACGACTCTCATTCACACCAACATGGACCAAGTCTTATTTGTACTTCTGGAGTGACCAGAGTTCTTAATGTGGTGGATACTGGCACCTGACGGGCAGCCAATGGCCACCTTCAGCCTAGCAAGTGGGATGTCAGTGTGCCTGATACTAGTGTTGGGTATGTTTTGCTTTAAGGGCTGTGATTGCGTGGCACACTCTTTGTGAAGTGTTTCATGGTTTGTGTTGGGAGTGGAGGTTGCTTGGATGTGTGCTTTGGAGGTCTCAATTGCTTTTGCAGATTTTTTTTATTTAGAGCCTGAGTATGTCATGTATGTGTTTTGCCAGTGTTGGTTTCATTTGTCAATGTGAGACTAGTGTGATGCAAGTAATTCCCTTTTGACTGTCTGGTCCAGTCTTTGGTTGAGAGCTTAGCCTCCAGTTTGGCTGTATAATTGCATTTCTCACATGTATTAGTGTTTGGTAGGCGAGGGTTGTCTGTGGACATGAGGCAGTTGTAACACTGCCTCAGAATGCCCAGATTCACCAGTTGGACAGGAGTACACCTGAAACTGCCCTTTGGACATGCCTGGATAGGTACAGTGTGTAGTTTTACTGACTAGCTGGTAAGGTCTAATGGAGAGCATTGTCCTTTACAATATAGGGGGGATCTAATGCTAAGGTTTATTAGTGCTTGCTATGAGTTGAGAGAGTGCCGGGCTGAGAAGTGAAAAAAGTTTGGAGTGCTTAAGTTGAAATTTTGTCTAGTTACAAGGGAAAAATTGAAGAGTTGACTTTGCAGAGCCATGAGTAGTTGTAGCCTAGCTAACCGACGCTGCCCAGCATGCAAAACCATACTAATGTGGGTTTTATAGCAGGGAAATGAGATGGAAACTGGCAATTAGAAATTTTCCCAAAATGGCCAATAAACTACTAACTTCTGGGCTGAAACCACTCCTAAGGACAGGCTGCTCAAAGCTCCTCTCAGGTGAACAGAGAAACTTCCTTCTATCCAGGTATGGTATGGGCAAACACTTGTAACACAGCCCTGAATTCAGCACTAACCTGAAAACTGGACTATAGCTTAGAAAGGTGGTAAAAGTATTTTTTTCAGAAAATACAATCTATAATCACCAAGATCTTGTTACTGATTGTACAGTTGCCTTAATATTTACTTTTGTACAAAGAGTTTAGAATTTAACCAGAGTGTACTGCAGGAATGGTTACAATGTCTCAAATTCATATCGAGTATTCAGCCTCCCCGTCACGTGTAATGCACAATTCATGGCTGCAGCTTACTAGGACTGGAGGGTCTGTTAAGATTGGGGCTAACCAGCATGCCATGTTTTGAGACAATGTATCATGAATGTAGATGGATTCTAAAACTGTGCTGTTAAAATGTATTTAAGTTGCTGTACATTTCTTTTAAACCTAGGTTCCACCAGTTGGCTCCCAAGATGGAATAATTGCAAACTTATCATTTGAGGCAAGGCAACATAACCATGTGGTCTTCCAAGAAGAAAAACTGGTCTATATCAGCAGTCAAAACTATGGAACCATTATCCAGACTGACAAACCAATCTACAAACTTGGCGAGAAAGGTGAGTCACTGAACTTTCTATATATGCAGTATTTGGCTTTAGTCCTGGCGCACACATGACATTCAATTTTTCCCACCTACTCCTTTTAGGAGTAGATTTAGTCTGACACTTAAAGCAGACATCCAGACATCTACAAGTTAATGTCCTGCATTAGACATTAATATTTGGCCTGTTTTTGGAGATGTGGGCTATTTTCTAGGTTGCTTCTGCACACATCTTTAGATGTAAACATACTTGGTTGTAAACATTTCAAAATGCCATACTTAACTTCCCTGCTGGTATTGATCTTAACTGCTTTACTTCCCAATTAACATCCCAACACTGCAAACCAATTTTCAATCCGTCTCCCTTTCTCTTTCCGCATATACTCTCAGATAATGCGTCTCAGATAATGTGTGTAAAAAAAAAAAAAAAAAAAAAAAAAAAAGTCCAGAATTTTTGGTCCGTCAAATCACTGAGGACTGAAGTTATAAAATGGCAGCCATTTGAGTTTAGCATTAATTTTCTGAAGGATGAGGTTAATGCAAACACCTGTTTCTAAGTTAAGGGCAATAGTGTCCATATTTATGGGGCTTTCTTCCCCCATTAGCTTTGTTCAGACATTTTGTCCAGACTTCATGCTCTTAAGTGGTTTGACAGCATGTCAGACTAAAATTAATCCAGGTTTAATTTCTTTAAGATTTATTAAACCCAGTTCTCATGACCAACTTGAATTGACAGCTTGGGTTGGTTGTAGTGTCGAACCAGTCCACCTACTCCATTAGCATGGTTAAATTGTGCAGTGGGGTGAGCAGCGTGTCTAGCCAGTGTGGATATTGAGTCTAGCCCACACACTGCCTTATGCAGGCATCATGCAGATAACTACATAATTTAAGACCTTGGACTGGAAAGTTCTTCCATTTTACTTAATAGGTTTTACATAATTGACTGGCATCAAATTACTAGCAAGACAAGCTTGCTTCCATGAGTCTGACCAGGTGCAGATATTAATGGTACTGGAGTATGTACACAATGCACCAGCACTGTACTTAATGGTGTGCAGCCTGCTGTTAAAGACCTCTCTGGGTAATCTTACTAGGTAAGAACTGATGGGTAGCTTACTTCAAACTAGTCCTAACATGTAGCCTTTACACATGTCACAACTGGTGCTTTCCCTTGGGTTACATTTCAGCTAAGCTGCTATCTGTTAGAAAGGTATGGTTGGGAGATTAAAAGGTTCTTGCACATCTGAGTTCTTTTCAGACTTCAGTTCTACTGTTAAACTAGTATAAATTGTTATAAAATGTGGGGGGGGGGGCGGCTTTGGAAGGCTGTATACAAGCTGAAAGGTTGCTCTCGCTGGATGCCCAAGTCCATTTTATCTTCAGAGTAGGAAAAATTCCAGTGTGTTAGCCTGTAACTTGCACTGCACTTCAGTACCATTAGAATTTGCAATATAATCTGACCAGATGAAACCAAGTGTTCTTGAATTCTGACTTGATGGTGCTGGAGGGAATAATGCACCTGCACAGCAGGTTTCATAGCCAATCCATTAATAAACTGGTGCAGCTGATTTTTCCCAAACTGATTCTCTGTTGTAGAATTATTTCTTTGATTCTGAAGCTGCACTTAGTGGCTTAGAAAACCTTATCAACCTACTGTGAACTGAGTTTGGGAGTAAGCTATTCCACTAGTTTTCTTTGTGGTAGGTGTGCCTTTTCCTTTAGGAAAGGAAGCTAGGTGTTGAGCCATCTTGGAAACTACTTGTGAATAAAGAATAAATGCCATTTAAATGTTGTAGCATTACTGGCTCATGGAGTTACTAGGACAGAACTAGGAGGTGAGGTGCCCTTGGCACAGTATTGATGGTTCTAAGCAGAACATATAAAATGCATGTATTTTGCACAAAATGCCACTAGATGGTGATATTGAGCCAGTCATTCCATTGTTTTCTTGTGCTTGCACCCAGATTTATATGAAGTTGAAGGGAAATTTTATTTATATCTGATTCCTTTAATATATACACATTGATTAAACATTTCCTTTACTGCATTGTTTTTAAAGCACTGATTTAAATAAGATGCTTGTTATGGTTCATTAATCAAATAGCATTTTCTGACAAATGTGAAGTTTCTTGAAGGGTTGTATAAATGCATGCAACCATTCGACATTTTAAACTTCAGTTAAATATATTCATTGGTTGGTTAATGTCACAAGACTAACAAGTTTTTGAATGTTTTTAGTGTGCTGATGAAGTTGGAAAAACGCAGAGAAGTAGTTCAGCGTTTCTCCTTTGTGCTATTGGATTGAATAAAGTCTGTTCTGTGATTTCTTTTTTTTTTTTTTTTTTTTTTGCTCCTAGTGCTGTTTTTCATTGTCCATTTGAGGCACTCATTCTTCTAGTCTCTGGTTTGGTCCAATCACAACATATTGATTTGGACAGTATTATATTGGCATTTAATAGTTGAATGTAACGCCACTCATTTAGTTCTTCCATACTCCTCGTTACGGTATTTAGAATGTAGCAAGATGCTTGCTACAAATGTAACTAGCTTTGTCTACAATTTAGACAACAGGGGTGCCAAACTGGTACTTGCTAAAGTGTAGTTATGGCTCTGGCATGTAGCACTGCTGAGTTGTTCTCCAGTGCCACTGTAGCTGAATATTTGGTAATGAGTGCATATTTTTCCTCTTGTCAATTCTCCATTCTCCACTGTAACTTTGACAATGACCTGATGTTGCCCAGGGCAGCACTAGCTTGCACTGAGTTGCTCTGCTCCACTTTCCAAATGGTAGCTAGTCTGACTACATTAGCACTTCATTTTTCTAGGCTTCTTTGTATAATAATCATGTGTTTTCACTGGTGTGGTGTGCTTCACTGCTAGCCTTCCATAAGCTGGCAGCTTTGTGTAAAATACATGGCTACTATGGTGGCATCCCTGTACAGGTTGCTCTTTGCTAAATGTTAGCCATGTCTCACCACTGAACACTAGCATTCTGACAAAATGCTTGCCAAAACAGTTGGGGACTTCAGAGGCCTGTTACCAAACTTACACCAAAAACACTCTAGTGATGTTGCTACCCACAATGCCCTTCAGTTACCTCAGTTTGCATGAAATATAGTAGAAGTAGAAGCCATTTCTGTGCAAAAACCCTTGAGCACCACAAGGACCCTTAAGATCCAGCAGGAGCCTTTGGGGGATGGAGGGTGGGATGTGATGAATGGAAGATGAACAACACAGATGGAACATTATGGTAACTCAACAATCTTCCCATTCATCACTGGGACAGAATCCCAAGCTATCTGAAAAACCTGCGTGGCCCTTATGGAAGAAAGTGGAGTACCATTGAGCCAAAGGCTGCTCTTCCCCTGGAGACCATATCCACCTTGTAATGTTTGAATTGAAAGTGTGAGGTTTAGCCCAAATGGCTGCTGTGCAAATGTCTGAGGCTCTGGAGTGAAAAGCAAAAGAAGTTGTTGTAGCTCTCCTTGAATGTGCTTTGATATTGTCTCTGTTTAGGCTCATTTGCACATGAATATGAAAAGGCAATACAATCTGTGCTTTTTTGATAGTGACCTTAGATGCAGCGTATCCCAGTTTTGATCCAGAGAAGGAAATGAAAAGTTGATCTGTCTTGGGTCTAATCTATCCACATCAAAGCAAAAACGTAGTTGCCCATCTACATCCAGTGACTAGACAGTATTCTTTATTGGAATGGCTTGTGGGGAAAAACAGTGGTTCAATGGATTGGTTCAGAGAAACTGGAAATTTCTTTGGGGAGAAAAGATGGTTAGTATGTAGTGATACTGTCTTGGAAAATTAAATATGAGCTCTTGTAATTCTGATATCCGTATAGCTGATGTGATGGTCACCAAAACGAGATTTCCATGATAGAAATTTGAGGTCACATTTTGCAGCAGGCTCAAAAGGGGTAAAGACTAGTACTAGGGAGAGATTCCATGCCTCTAAAGGACACCTGAGGGTCTGCTATGAAACACTCAAAGGTCTTAACATAGGTGGGCAGAGATACATAGGTGGGTGGAGATAAGTGGAATGCCCTCTAAACAGTTATGAAAATCTGAAATAGCTGCTAAATGGACTCTAATGGTAGAAGCTGATGCTCCATTCTCAAAACTCAAAGGTATCTAGTATAATGGAGAGTGGAGCTAAGAAGGGGTCTAGCATCTCTTTAGACCAAAGGGCAAACCTTTTCCATTTATCAAGTTTTCTGGTGGATGGCTTATGGGAGGCCAGAATATTTTGAACAGGTGAAAGGGTTTCCTGCCTGGCGACTAAAGGAAGTGGAGAGACCAAGCTGTTGGCTTGAGTGGGCAGATTTGGGAGGGTCACCCCTTAGGGTAAGAAATTGAGTCTAGTGTCTAGGATCTGGATCCATGGAGGTTGTAACAGATGAGGCCAGAGGAAGGGGAACCGCACTTGGCGAGGCCCGAATGGGGCAATGAGGATCACCTTGCATCCTGACCAAATTGCTTTCTTCAAAAATAGGGGTATCAAGGGAATTGGAGGGTAAGCATAGAGGAGACCCATCGGCCAATAATGAGGCAGAGCATCTCTTGGACTCTCCTTTGGAGGAAAGAGGGCAAAAGCTGCTGCATTTGTTTGAAGGGAAGAGATCGCCCAATCTGCTGAAAAGTTCTGCAGTCACATTTGGATTGAGACTCCTTGTGTGGAAGGGGGATGCATCTGCTTAGCCTGTCCATAATCCCATTGGAACTCCCCCAGGATATGCATTGCTATAAGTCTGTTGGAAGCTTATCATCCAGTGCCAAATTCTCATGGCCTCCCTACACTGGGTAGGATTTGGTTCCTCGTTTCAGTACCAGACTACTGACATTGAATTGCTATCTTTCCAAATGGAAGGAGCAGATGTAATGCCTGCAACACCAGCAGCACCGCTCAACCCCAGAACCTTGATATGCAGGTTGGCCTCTAAACTGGACCACATGCTTTGGACTGTTTTTCCCCAAAAATGCCCCCACCCTAACAGGAAAGCATCTGTGGTCAGTGGCATTGAGTTGAGAAGTCTAAAAGGGGTGACACCGAAGTTCTGCATCTCCTCATCCACCAGAGAAGATCTTGCTTGCAAGAGCTGGTAATAAGGATCTGTGAGTTTAGAGGGAGATTTGCCAACCAGTGGGACAATAGAAGCCATTGTAACAGTCTCTTGTGTAATCTTGCCAGAGGAACAATCAGAATGGCTGCAGCCATGGACCCCAGACCCTGGAGAACTTCTCTTGCTGACACCTTTCTTTGACAGAGTATCACTCATACTTGCAATCTTAACCTCCTGAAGCCTGTGGACTAGTAGAGATACCAGGCATGTTTTGAGTATTAAACTCCCTATAAATTCCAGATGTTGGGTAGGTTGTAAATTGCATTTCTCCCAGTGATGCCTAGGGACTCTAGAGTGTAATGGAGGGCCATGGTCAGAAGGTGGTTGGTTGGGGGCAGAATGGCAACACCTAGAATCCTTAGTCTTGGATGAGCCGTCTACCACTGCTAGGCATTTCATGAGCCGTCTACCACTGCTAGGCATTTCATGAGCCGTCTACCACTGCTAGGCATTTCATGAGCCGTCTACCACTGCTAGGCATTTCATGAGCATTCTGGAGCTGTCAAGACCAAATGGCAGGGCTCAGAACTGGTAATTGGCTCCTAGCACTTCATTTTGATGTGGTATGCATCCCAGAGGTCTATAGAGCACATCCAAACATCCTCCCGTAAAAAAGGAGGATGGATTGAAGTGACCATGTGGAATTTGGTTTGAACCACTGACTTGTTTAGATGGAGATCCAGAATGGGTCCAGTTACTGGTCTTTTTGGCACTAAAGGATCTTGAGTAAACTGATCTGCATTGGTCTGGGACTGGATGGATGACTCTTTACACAGCTTTATCTCTGAATCCACTTTCGTTTGACTGGGTGGAACATTGGGAATGTTCTTGTCTACTGGATGGGATGTTATCTGGCAATGCTTCAGGAGTGCTTATAAGACTGCCTGGAGAAGTCTTTAGGGGCAGATAAGGTCCCTGAAATAAAGGGGCATCTCTTCCCCCCCCCTCCCATTGGAACCCCCTCTGCCTGGAGAAGTCTTTAGGGGCAGATAAGGTCCCTGAAATAAAGGGGCATCTCTTCCCCCCCCCCCTCCCATTGGAACCCCCTCTGCCTGGAGAAGTCTTTAGGGGCAGATAAGGTCCCTGAAATAAAGGGGCATCTCTTCCCCCCCCCCCCCTCCCATTGGAACCCCCTCTGCCTCTATGAATCTTTGCCACATGTTTGGGAAAGGACCTTGAGATTACTGTATTTTCCCACTCCTCTGGTTTCTGGAAAAGTTGGGGCTTGGAAAAATGTAGGCCAATGGCAGGCAAGGTTTTTCTGTCCTGCTCTCACCTGGCCAGTGTCCTTTACTTTAGAACCAAACAAGGAAGATGGGTCAAAAGGGAGGACTTGGAGTCTGTGGTCACAGATGGTTATCTAGGAATGACACCTCATGACTATGCCTGCACCAAACGTTCTAGCTGCCCCTTCAGTTGTGAGAGCAACCTCATGGAGGAGTTTGACTCAGGGTGGCAAGTTGAGAGGAAACCTTGTCTCGTGCCTGGTCTGAAACTTTACTCGCAAGGGTTCCAGAAAGTTTGGAAATCAGATCTCTTTGGAGTCTCATGAAATGTGCCAAGTAGTGCACCTCTGAGGAAAGGATTTTCTGATGTCCAGGGAATTGCCTCAATAGAATCAGGGTTCTTCCACGCACATTGCACAACAAGCTGGACTAACTAGTCAGCAGGTGGGTCACCCAAGAGGTAGGCCAGGAGCAAAAAGCCTGTAGAAAGACTTCACTCCAAGGAAGGATTAGAGGGATTCCAGCCACCCCTCTGTTTCAGTATTTCCAGGATGTCTCCAGAGGAGACCAGAGTGACCATGGGGACCCCTCCCCATCAGTCTGTAGCCTCAGACTTCAGGAGTCAGTGCTCCTCTTGCACTCCTTCCGAGGAGGTTCTTCAGTGAGAATATCTGAGGAAGACTCAGAAGGATGGGTACCCTGAGGCTTCTGCTCTGTCCTGGGGAGGGGGCCCATGTTAGTTGTAGCTCAGAGGGAGCAGGGAGAAGTTCTGAAGTAGGAGTGCTTCCAGAAGCAAGCGTCCTCCCACCCAGAAAGCAGGCCTGCCTGAAGAGGAATGGGAGCCCAGAACAGAGTAGAACAATTTCGTGACCAGGGTCTCGCCCCACTCAGACCTGCTTTTGGAGATGGAACCTCAAGCAAGATTAGGGCAGGCATCATCCCTGGATCAGAAGATGAACAGACTCTGCCTCTTAAACCCTGAGTCTGAGGAAGGGATGGTTCCGATGGAACAAACTCAAAGGGGTGGCCTTAGTCTCAGTGAGCCACCATCGGTGCTGAGGAGTGGGTTTGCACAAAGGACATCTAGTATAAGTGGAATTCCTGGGTGGAATAGGCCCAAACCCTGAGGTGGGATGAGGCTTAAGATTTGTTATCCCTCTGGCTGTCATCAGCTGATCAGCAGGCATACCACATTGAATTCGGACTCCTGGTGGACCTTGTGGACACTCCTGAAGGGGAGTTGGGTCAGTCCAGAAAGGGACTGTACATCTGCCTAAGAACTGGTCCAATGAAGAGAGTACCGGGTCTGTGGTGTTTTGACTTTAACTTGGAGATGGGTAATAGAGGAATCACTGGCATTGAGAAGGGACTCTGCTGAGGAGGCGCTCTGAGTGGAGGTAATTATCGGTTCCAAAGGAATTGTCAAAACTGTTTTTGGTGCAGTAAAAGGTGAAATTGGTGCAATAACTATTGTAGAAATTAAGGACAGAGCCATAGTCTAAATTGTGGATGGGGCTGGTGCCATAGATGCTGTCGTCAAATTTCTGTAATGACTTTGGTTAAAGTGGCAACTGGAGCAGAGCTCTGAACAGAAGCAATAGACTTGGTTGGAGCAGATGAAGCAATCCTATGCTCTGAAGATTTGTGGGCCTTAGGTTTGAGACTTTCCTTCACCAGATGGTGAAGAGGGATCTGATGTTCTGTCCTTCACCGGCAGGGTTGAGACCTCCAACACGGGTAATCTGAGAGAGGAGAAACGGGCCTTTCAAAATCAGTTTTTTCCGTTCAGCGTCCACTGACTAAAACTTGGGCAAATCTGGCATGGAGCTCTCAAGAGGTGAGAAACCCCCAGACAACTCAATCATGGTGTAGTTACGGTTTGCCATTGAAAGAGGTACAATGTTTAAATCCCAAAGTCCTTATCAGACGTTTCCAAACACCACTAGTAGCTAAAAGGAACGAGTGAAAGAGGATACCAATGATGGCATCAAATACCACAAAGGTAGGAGAGGGCATACCAGTGATGGTATAAAATACCCAATGGGTAGAGCTAGATAAGAGGGGAAGAGTTAGATTAGGAAAAGTTCAAAAATGCACATGTATAAAATATAACTGCTGGAGAGCTCTGAAGCGCTGCTATATGGCTGTGTGGCAAATGAGGAGATGAGGTAACTTGGATAAGGGCATTGTGGGTAGCAGCTTATGTACACAAGCTTTGTATTAGGAAGACAATCAGTGATGAATGGGAAGATTAACATTAGATCACCAGTTACAAAAAAGGTCTCCATATTTGAATGACCTCTACCATTGACTGATGCAAGAAATTTTATGCCCACTTGGATGTATAGGTCTAACACTGTCCCAAATATTGTTGAAACTTACCCCCTTTGGCCAACAGAAGCAACCTCTTATAGCAAGAGAAAGCCTAACCTTTAAGGATAGAAATCAACAATACTAAATTTGAAGAACACCAAAACCAGGAACCATAGGATTAACTTCTGATGGAAAGGCTAAATCTTTTAGCTGCATTACAAAATTTAAAACCCCCATTTTTCTAAGCCTTTTCTTAATGGGATCCCCACTTCAACCCAAATATTGGACCTCCAGACTGGTTTGCCAGCATGATGCACTGGAACTACTCCCAACTGACAATTGGAAAGATGCCCATCCAGTTTATAGCCAGCTGTCGGACACCTACTCCTACCTGGACCTACTTAACTCCAAGGTACCCCTAACACTCTGATCCTTGGTGGCTTCAATTACCCCACCATAGACTAGGTGAACTAATCCTGGTCTAATGCCTTCACCCAACGATTCTTTGGCTTCAATTCTAATGCAGTGGACCAGCTTGTCTCATCCCCCACAAGGGAAGATTACCTAGACTTGGTTCTCACCAGCATGGCCGACTGCTGCACCACCCCCTTAGTAATCGCTTCTGAGATCAATTGGTTGGGCTCATTTGAAGTTTCTATCCCTTTCATCTCCCCCGCTGTAACCAGGCTGAACTTCTCAAGCCAACTACCTTCTAAGGGAGGGTATCTAGCTTCACACCCAACTGCCTCTGAGGATGCAGGCAACCATGCTGCAGTATGCCAGTGCAGTATAGAAGCACCTATACAACTGCATGGACTCTGCCATACCCGACACAACTAAAACCTGCTCCTTGTCCATCTGGTGGCCATCCCCTATCAATAGGCTTTACAACAAAAGGAAAAAAAAATGTTATCAAAAGGGTAAAAGGGCACAAATTCCCAGTAGGAAACTCGCTTAACTGTGGGTTTAGTGATTAAATACACCAATGGGTTTCTGGGTATATGGCTGCCCATTTAGCCTGAAAGAGCCTTTATACTTAACCAGTTAAGTACCAGACTAGACAGCTGATAAATTTTTGGAAGCTGTGCATGTATGGCTGTGAAGTTTACATTTGACCTCATGTAATCTTGTGACTCTATTTTTTGTTTCATGGTAAATCTTGTAACAATGTAAACATTACTGAAGTCATGGACACTATTCACACTGCCTATCAAAGGCTTCAGTCTTTATAATATTTTAACTCTGCAGGAAATACCCATGCCACTTTGAAAAGATGCACAAGTTACAATCTGTTCTCAGGACTGTGTATTGGGTAATCTCAACATATTTTGAAAATGCATTCATCTTGTATCCAAATACTGTTCAAACTGAGCACAAATGTAGGCTGTTTAAATTTCATTTAAGACTGTTAAACTTGGTGATTCTACTGTCATCTGACACTATGACATGACTCTACCATGCTAGAACAAGTGCTCAACCTCTGCCCAACAGTTTTTCAAGGGAATCTTCTATATTACTGAACTGGCTTATCAATAGACAATTTGATTCAGCATATTGCTTTAAACATTGGTTTGAGTCTTAACTTTACTGATACTGGACTCCAGTAATGTGGCCTTTGCAGTTTAATGTGATAAAATACCCTGCTATTTTCAATTTACTGCATATTTGCACTACTGGTCCTTGAAGTTTGTAGATGTCCATCTACATAATAGGATGGATATGGTATAGGTAGGAAATGTATGTCAAACCTGGCAGTAATCTGACTTGTCTGTAAATGGATCAGAAGTCAAATTCTTGCTGACTTGTCCTAATTGCCCATTTAGACAAAGATTAACAGTACTGAATTTTATTAAGTTATTAATGGCCCTATGCTTGCTGCTTAGTGAGACTAATGAATTTTGGTGTACTTGCAAGACTACAAAATGTTTGGTACAAGGCAATTGGAAATTGGTGACATTTGCTGAAATACCCAAAAGATCAGTTACACTCCAAGCACCCTGGCCCACCCTGAAACCAAATTAGTATTTTCAACTAGTATAAACTAGTGACTGGACTTTCTACTTTGAGTAGGAAAGAAAAGATCTTTACAAATGATGCCTCCCAATGGGCACCCCAGATGCCTGTGTTTTTTAGTAAGTCATTACTCTTATCCCAATTGCTCAGTGCATTCTAGCAAACTGTACTACACTTTGTGGTTCTAGTGGTGATATACATATGTCTGCACTTGTAAAGCACTATTACAAAGCCATTTATCTGTCTACCATGAGGGAAAACCCACTGCTCTTGGAAGGTGTAGCTCTAATGGTTTAACTTGGGTGGATGCTGTTCCCAATGCATCCTTTTACTTCTGAAGTGTGCATCTTTAGTTAATAGTGATGTGAAAGTCTCCAACAAATGCTTTCATTGTGTGGCCCAAAGAATAAGTACACTGCCCAGCTCCACTAGTGGTGGGTGAGTCGGCATAAGGTTTTGTTCTGGAATGCTTGTCTAACTTGAAATGGTTGTCAGTTGCTGTACCATATTTACCTGCCTGTATAGGGCATCTGCCTGGATATGCTACTTGTAGGTTTATAGGTATGTGGTTACTATCTGGAATGCTTAATTGGGGGAATTGATTATCCATAAAACTTTTTAAATACTTTGCATAATGAGTGGAAGACTGAATGGATCAGTTTGCATCAAGCTTGTAAACAATCAAATGAGACATCCCATGAGTGGGTTTTTGATAGCTGGACTTGTCCTATTGTCAGGCCCATTACAGCTACTTGTATGAAGCTGTAAGTGATGTAGAGGATGACTCGAGACTAGATTGATACAGAAGAGTGACAAGGCTTTGAGACTGTCTGCATAGTTCTTAGAATTTAGGCCCTTTACAAGTGAGGGCATGGTTCCAGTTTGCAATATGTTTTGGGTGGGTATATAACAAATGTTAAGTCTTTTATAATTGGCCCATTGAGTGCTGAGTACAGTGAAACTATTACATCTCTGGCTCTGGAAAATGCCTTAGATGCAAGACGACTTACGATAGTGAATATGTGGTGATCAAAGGACAGTTAATCCCAGATTCCTTAACTATGCTTTTCAGGGGGTGCATGTCAGTGTAAAGTTGTGCTCGTCAAAGGATGATTATACTGACAATAGTCCCCTTTAAACTGGTGGAGTTAATGTCACTAAAAATTACAGGCCTAAAGCAGATGCCCTACACAAACTCCAGCTGCTCAACATACAAGGCCATGTCAAACCAAGAGCTGTTGGGGCATGCTACACTTAAAGAAATCTCAATCCCTCAGTCACACACTCCAGCTTATCGCAATAAACCAACATGCTGGAGGGATAAGTTTCTGACCCAAAGACTGCCCATACATGTCAAGCAAAGTGCCTCTTTGGCCCTCCTCAAAATGAACCTTGAAGATTGGATGGGAAAGATGAAATTCACCATGGGGATCATGTCAAGTCACCCTGCTAGACAGGGGTCCAGGGAAGTAAATAGTGTGGGAAGTAGCCAGAGAATTATGGCTAGGCTTGTATAGGCCCTAGGGTCGATAGCCTAGTACTAACCTATGAATGTAATCTGCTATGAAATTGTTCATAGATCTCCCACTCCCAATTGTTTGTAGCAAGATTGTCACCCCATATAGGACTTGAATCCACAATCCCTGACTTAGGCCAATGCCTTGTCCATTAGGCCACTGGGGCTGACCTGGTTTTTAAAACTGATCGTTGCATCTTACAGGGGTACGAAAGTTTGACATTTACTGCTAAGCATCTGTCTTGCATTGCTTTACTTGATGAAACAGTTCTGAACGTTTTATTTCTTGCGGTAGATGTTCAAATAGAGCATTCCTGCAGTGGCATTTAGCTTTTCCTGGTTTTAGTCTGTCATAAAGATGCAGCTTTGGGTGTCTTCCAATATGCATATGTCCACCTTAAATGACTGTGCTTGTATGAGACTTGTGCTAGAAAAGGCTTTTGGTCTAAAGGGGGGAGGTTTAAGCCTGAAGACTTCACTGAAGTCATTTGAGTACTAAAGGATCCCTCCCTGGCGAGATTGCAGTATCATTGCAACAGCAAATCAACTTTAGCAACTGTCCCATTCATCATTGTGTCATAGTAGCCTTTAGCTATATGGAATTGACAAAGCTAGGGGGAGACTAGTACTAGAATCCAGAAGACCATGGAGAATAGCACTAAAATCCTGTTCTGGTTCTGAAAAATGTTAGTGTAAAGTGAATTGTGTGGAGGACTAAAGCAGAATTGCTCTAATCCATCCCTATCCCAAAATGGCCAGAAGTGGCCAAAGCTCTGTTTTGACATTGAGGGTGATGTGTGCTGATAGGTTTTTCAATTTTACTTGCTACTGCCATCTGGAGTTGGCTTTACTTGGAAACTGGCTTGCCTTTTCATGCCATGCAAAGAAGCTAACTTGAGATTTCTCACTCTTGCCCAGGTAAAATCTGAATTGCCTAGCCAGGGAGGTGAATGGTCAAAGGCATGGGTGTAAAGTAAAGGCTGATTAAGAGACTTGTCTCTATGGAAGACATAATTGAGACCAGTTTTCCAGGAAAAGAACTGACAGTTGGCTCAGTCAAATTTCTAAACAAATGTAGAGCTCAAAGGTGCACCCTGCTGAGTGAAATGTAATGCCTCTCAAAGTGAAAAAGGAGGGTTCCAGTGGTAGATGGGCAGAAATAAGGTAGAGTTGTAACTTGAAAGTGTAGGCAAGGTCTGTCTTTATGGCATTCACAATTCTGTGACTGTGCCTGATTCAAGTGCTAGTCTTGTCCATTTGACTAAATATTGGCTCCCTTTCCTCCTTTACCTGGTCAAATGTATAAGGTAGAATCAATGTTTGGAGGGTCACCTGCAGTATGACAGGTTGTGTAGTGTCAAGTGGAAATTATCACTAACATTTAGCTTGTGAAAATGCTAAGGCTAGATGGATTGAAAAACCTCTTCAAAGTGATTTGGTACCAAGTATGAGCGAGCTTGGATGTTAAACAGGGAAACTGTAGGGGCTGAAATGTTTAATAGTGTTTTGTAATAGTAAATTTTTACTATTTAAATGAATGCAAGCAGATTTCATACCATTAAACTTGGAAATCATGTAAGAGGTGGTGATTTTGGCAGTTTGTAGCTTGAGACAACCTTTTTTTTTTTTTTTTTAATGGTAAGGGTTTCATTTGGAAGTCAATGCACATGTAATATGAGGTAACTTCCTACGTGTGGGATAGTTCCACATAAACTGAAAAATCCTGCAGCATTGTATATACTTACTAACACAACGTGAAGTTGAATAGCGGAGCTTATCCATGGGGGGGGGGATTTCTTGGCATAAGAATTGCCAGTAGCTTAGTTTGTGGCCTCAATCCTTACCACTGGCAACAGTGAGGGACATGCACTGGGAGGATGGCTAGTGTACATACAATATTTTCAGATGCAACTTTCTGCATTAAGTGCAGTTTCCCTTAACACACTGAGACCAAAGTCTGTTTGGGGCTGGTTTTCTCCCTCTTTCTCCAGATCCAAGACTCCCCACTGGCACAGCTTTAGAGTTTAGATCTAAGCTGAGTGGCCAAGGCCTCCAGCACCCTCTGTCCAACCAGTGTTTCATGTTTCTTCAAAGTTATTTACACACACACCCTTGGGGAAAGGCTGGCACAGGCTTAATAGCTATTCCCCCTTTTGCCCAGACCTATAAGATGGTTATCACTGCCACCAACCAACTGTTTATTGGCTACTTTAAGGTCCTTAAAGGGTATCCAGTCTTACTGTAATGCAAATGTTAGTTTTGACAAAGAGCAAGGTTATTTGGAGTGGCCTGCACAATGTCACTTAATATGCAAGTATTCTCAACTTTAAATCTTTCATTTTGGCTGATTGGTCTAGATATTAAACTAAAAATACTGAAATATATAATGGAAATATTTAAAACCTTGCAGGACAGTCTCAAAGAATAACTTAATTAAGCTTCACTATATTTCTGACGTGTATCAAGAATTACTATACCCTAGTTAACTTGGAGCAAGGCAGATGTGGGGAATAGTTCTTGTCAGGTCCAAGATGTACAGAATGCCCAGTCTCAATACTTTTCAAATATCTCAAATTACTGCTGGGATAGCTTGCAGAATCCGATTTTTTTGGGATCGGACTATATCCCACTACTGGAATCTGGCAGTATTTCACAGCTACCTGTGAAAATACTTGGACCTTGTATCTTTGGCAGATACTGGAAGTAATAAAATAACATTCCTCCATTTCAAGACTAGTAGTAATTTCACCCAAAGGACAATAGAGAACTTCTGAACCGACTCTGTAGCTCACTGAAATATACCATCTTATTGCATAGCCGTAATTTTTGCTGTTTTTCTGAAGTTGAGACCTGCTTATATATATGTAAAGTGTTAAAATTTACACTTTCCAGTAGGGCACAATGTCCTTGCATTTTAAGCACAAGCACTTCATAAAATACCTTTTTAACACTTGTCGAAACCATCTTGCATAAATCATGTTTATATGCAAATAACGTTTACAAAATTCCAAATAACTATGCTGGCAGTATTCCCCCCTTTGACACAAGGTTCAAATGTCCTACATGTGCTTCAAATTCAAGGGCTCTCAACACTTTACATATAGGGAAATATATTTAAAGATGCATGGAAATTTGGCATCGACAGCAAACAAATGCCACATCTGCCAGTAAACTGCACACCTCTAAGGTCTATGTGCAACATCCTTTTCAAACCTTTAGTGGCACAATCAGGTTTCTCAGCTGGGCAGCTCTGACCCTTGAACCACATTGCCATGAGCAGTACTCATAAGGGGTGTACTCTGGCTAATACCCTTTAGATTCTGCCCTCTTAAAGGAGCATGTGTGTGGAAACATGGGCAGCCCTAGCAATGACACTTGAACATACTGTCTTAATGCCAGTGTCATTTAACATGCATGTGCATTAGGAAAATACTAACTCTTGACATGTGTATGAGCAAGGCAAATGGTTCTGGCTCTCCCATTAAAACAGATTCAGATGCTGTTAAAGGTAATTTTTTTTCTGAACTAGTATTTAATCATATTTTTTACTAAAAGCCTTTAAGGTTTGAGGTCACAATGCTCTATTGCATCTCTCAGCTGTTTGCCAGGGAAAGCAAAAAGCAGCAGAAGTCTAAGCTTAAGGCTGTAAATAGCAAATGCTCTTCAAGACTTCTTTGCCACCACCACGTTGTGTTGTGATATTTAATGTTCAAGCTTTAAACACAGCTGTACTTCCTACACTGTCAATTCTTAACCTTCTGTACCAATCTGCAAGAATCTTTACTCGAATCTGAAAAGAGCAAAGACTGTTTCCTACATCCTTAAAACCAGAAGGACATCACAGCATACCTTTTACCTTGGCAATGTCAATCTGGACAAAGGCCCATGAATAGGTACAACTGGCCAAATATTTTGAAATGTCCTTTTTTTTGGGTCTTTGTTTGGCAGCAAGTCCATTAAGAAAAGCCACAAGTGAATCCTATGCATGTTAAGTGTATGTATAACTAGTTTCTTTACAGTTCCCTTTCACTGTTGCACCTGCAGCTCAGTTTTATTATAAGTCTTTGCTTTCCAACAAGTGCATGCTCTGAACTTGGGGGGAGGGGGGGCATTAAAGGGCAACCATACCAGTTGCAGGTTATCAATGCCTAGACGTTTACTTTAAATGATAAAATAGTAATGTTTCAAGTAACATTCCACTTTTATGAAGTGTGGGCATTGAATGTTACTTGCTTGACAACCCTGCTTGTGGGATTTACTTTAGCATCTGTGCTGAGAAGGGCAAAGGCACTGTCCTCTTGACAGTCTAGTTGGAATCTGTGCTAACACAAGTAACATCAGTATCTAACCCTGCAGTCTTAATTTTCCACCAATGTTTGTCTCTTGCCTAGTACATCCAACTGCTACTTGATATGGGGGGGGGGGGGGGGGGGCTGTTTAAGTGGAAATGTATATACACTACCTGGGAATTGTAGGGAAAACTGCTACTCTACTTCTGAAACAAGTAACTGACAAATGCTGTTAAAAGAAACTACAATGCCAGGCAGTCGAAATTGGGGAAACATGGTTGCAACTGCTCCATTTGGTGGTATGCTTTGCCTCTTTCAATATTTTGAATTCGGTAGCCCCATTTCCTGTCAAACCTGGACAGGCAGCCATACAGAGTCCGATTTTGCAGAAAATAGATTATGCTTTGTATGCTTGCCCTGGCTGTCCTCAATTTCTGGTATGAGGATTATTGGTCAGTGCCAGAAATGGGTTTCAAGCGTCCCAGGTCATCATGCATGGTCCCACACTATAAAAACTCACTTGTACTGGGTCCAGCAGCATTATTTTCATTAACTATAATCACATGTACTGGTGAAGCAGATGTAATTCCCCAAGATCCAATTTACAATAAACCTGGATTTTTATAGTACCACCATGGCTTAGTCTCTGCAAAACACAGCAGCATTTCATTTTTTAAAACCAGCAATAATTCTGTTTTAAAATAGTTGCAAAAGTAATCTACTCCATGTAATGCACTGAAAATGATTAAGTAATGAAGCCATGGTTTTGTACAACAATCCAAGCAAAAATGAGTCTCACTAGTGAGCTGACATCTACACAACTAGCTATGATGCCATCTACAATTTGAAACTCCCACCCCATACAATCAGTCGGGCACTGCTTCATTAAGTTGATGCCATCACGTTTACTACTGCACTGACATTGCAGGATTCACTGTGTAATCTCAGCCGTAACTTAAATTTTTTAGTTTAACAGGATTTAGTGGGCCACTCAAATTCATGCAACCCCATTATTTTGCCCTCAAAAGCAGTAAATTCCAAAGATTGGTACCACTGAGGTATGCATTACCATAGAACATAAAGATGACTTCAAATCTTTTTGGGATATGAAATGAAGCTAAAACAAAACCAATAGTAAACTATGTACCCACAGACAGGTTCAATATATTTATGGGGACGTCCTAAAATGAAGTACTTGTGGATTAAATGATTCTAGTAAAATGATTCTAGTATCAACTTAAGGATGTGTGGGAAGAGACTAAACAAAAATACAGAAACTAAAAATGGAAGGTTTGACATGGATAGTAATTTTTTTATTTTATTTCAACTGAGGAAGTTGTGGAAAGCAGAGCTGAAGGAAATTATCTGGGAGAGGAAGACGGCAAGACTTAAGATGGATAAGTGGATTCTTACAGTAGAACAGGGTGGATTGGAAATGCCCAATTTGAAAGGGTATTTGAGATCTACAGTTAAGGCTCCTATACATAGCACAAGCCGAAAACCAATTCAAAGTAGAAAGGGATGTTATGGGGGGGGGGGGGGGCCTCAAATGGGGAGACTAGGATTTTGGATGGCAGGCCTTTTAAGGAGAACTGTACAGAATGCTGTTCTTAAAGTAGCAGTATTCTAAGAACTAAACCAACACAGGAATGGAGAAAGATGGTCTCCAGGGATGTCTGTAATTAGGGATATAAAAGATGGGCGAGGGGGCCGAAGTTCATTGGTGAAGTGGCTCAAGAACAAAGGTATTGAGAGCAAATAACGAGCGACTGAGAATGGGAAGATGCCAAGGATTTATTTGGGCTGCACGTTAGAGGTTGCCTAAACTCTTTGCCTTCCCTATCAAGTATAGAAATAAGGGGGTCCTAAACGAAAGACCAGCACTGGTATTTTAGCAGAATCCTAGAACAGAAGCTGCCATTAAAGAGTATATAAAATATTGCATAACTAAGAATGAGGTGGTTAGAAAGGTTTTGGAAGAGATCGGGTAAGCAATTCACAAAAACAATGGGAGGATATATGTACATCTCCCAAAGATGCAAGAAAATCAGGCTTTAGGACTTTTGCTTGGAGATGTGTACAGATATTTTACCCCAAGACTCTTAATTTTTCCTTGGGTAGATTTTTCCTTGGGTAGATGGCAAGTGCTGGTGAATGGGAAGAAGTGATTAAATTTCTGGGAGTGCAGTGAGTTGGCAAGAAATCTGGACAAAGCCAGAAATGGGGGGGGGGGGGGCAGGCCCAAAAAATAGGGACAGATTTATTATTGCGCCCATATACTGTTAGAACTTTTTTTTTTCCAGAAGGATATGAAGTCACTCATCTGCTATTAGTATTTAGTGACTCAAATCTTCAGCGATTTGCCAGAAAACTGCAATTTGAGAACCTACCAGAAATATGAAGCAAAAATCCAGGCATTCTGTGAAAATCTGGACAATTGAGAGGTAGTGTGTGAGGTAGGTTTTTATGAGCTTCAATACAAAATCAGAATTCCCTAGACAATGTATGGCCTTGCTGTTTCTAATTCTGGTGGCTGCTGAAAGATTGGTAGAAAATCTAAACCAACTATACTTGAAGTAGTGAATATAGTAACCTTTTTTGTAGGAGCAAACTACATGGGTGGAAATTATGGGAACAATACATGGAGGGGAATGACTTGGCATTACTTGAATAAGCTACATAATGTGACAAAACAATTGGGTAGATAAGTGATGCAACTGGGAATGTCAGTATGGTTTGTAAAATGATTGTAAGTAGGACTGGTTGCTTGTAAGTGATTTAACATGTACATGTTTTAAGGGGCAGGAATCATGCTGTTTGGGTGTTGTGATGCATCACAATATGTGAAGCATGATGAAAAGTAATCAAACTGAATTAAGTTAAAATTTGTGAAGGTGCCCGTCAAGTGATTCACTAAAGGTTAGAAAAACACCTAAAATTTTCGGATTCAAAATGGTGATGCTTCCAACCATTCCACTTTGGGCATAAAATGTTACAGAAGGACTAAAACCACTTGGCACCAGCCTCTAGCATTGACTACACGAGTGTGGAATTTAGGCAAACTTAATTTACTAAGTAGTGTTGTAATAATAAATGCAAAAAACTTCAGTGACTGAACTACATGGTTTTCCTTGATTATTCATGTAGTATTCCTCCCCTACAAAACTGTACTTGCACTACTTTATACTGTTCTGGCA
Organism: Protopterus annectens; assembly: GCF_019279795.1. Classification (NCBI taxonomy): domain Eukaryota; kingdom Metazoa; phylum Chordata; order Ceratodontiformes; family Protopteridae; genus Protopterus; species Protopterus annectens. The sequence goes on along the minus strand of NC_056729.1, from coordinate 46,176,232 downwards.
CAGTTCAGTATAGATGTTTAAATGCAAATGTAATCTAATGCAGATATCCAACTCAAAGCTAGTCTTGTGCACATCCGCAGTGACTCCTGTAATGTGTGGGGGTGGTTGCCTGCTTTGCTCCTCAGCCATATGCCATTGGCTCCAGCACTAAGCAACCAGGATGCTACCTTGGGTTATTTGACAGAAGAGGGTTAATTTCACTTGGCAAAAACCATTTGCTTTATATAAAAAAAAAATTCCATACAACCCTAGTTAGGGAAATGTCTGCAGGTAGCTGTCAAACGGCCCCCAGAAATCCCAGTATGCAGGGGACTTGGAGTAGCAACAGCCATTTAGCAATGCATCCTTCCCATGCACTCTTGGCAACAGGATTTGCATCAAAGTATAGTTGATGGTGTATGTGCATGTGTAAAATTAGGGGCACTATCTAAATTGACTTTGCTGATCGCAAACAGTCTTACAATGCTGTAAACTGCTAAGGGTTTGTCCATTTTACTTGGTGCAGAAGGCTGTGGGTTCTTTTCCCATACCAGGTTGAACATTAGCATGTAATATAAGGGGTGGGGTGCTGCACTTCTGAGATTCCGTGGATATGTTGCCTAGTACCTTGGCCGGTTGGTTGCTGTATCACCAGCACCTCATCTGGGCAGTTGACTCTTTAGGGCAGCAGGCACTGCATCAGTAATGAAGCCCTGAAATGCAAGTTTGCCAGCAGCTACCTCTGCATTAGTAATAGCTCTCTGAAATTCTGAACTTGCATCTGCAGAGATTGTGCATATTGAGTGATGCAGGATTGACAGTTCTGGCCTCTATGCGAAATGTTGAAATGGGTAGCTTCATTGGTTCATAATTTTTCACTAATGACTGGAAATGTTCAAAGTACAAATCTAAGAGTATTGTATTAAACAGGGTTTGGTTGCACATTAGATAAGCGACTTAAGTACAGAGGTATTTACAATTAAAAAAAAAAACTGGTACTAGATGGGGAAACTGAAGTAATTTTTTTTTTACAGGTAGGATTAAGTAAAGAGGGCAGTGAGTGTCAGAATATTATTCACATGCTTAGAATTGTGAAGTAGGGTCAGAATAGTTATGGGTGTAGAAATGGTTTTGGTTAAATATAGTAATTGATAGATTAAATTCATGGTTTAGTGATCTCCAGGTGTAGAAAGGAAATGCCCTAGAAGCTGAAGATATTTGAAATTAATGACTTCTAGTTAAAGAATGACCACTACCACCACTTGCACTAAATATTTTGGCCAACTTATCCAATACAGCTGCAAGACTAACTTATCCAGTGCATACTTGGATTTTCATCTCAAACCCACATAATACAGGCTCCTGTGGACTCCTGTATGATCAGACTGTTCCCTAACATTTGCTCTAAAACAAGTTTTGTTAAAACAAGTATGCAGTCTCAATATTGAACACTTTCAACTACAGTTCATATCTTAGGCTGTATTAAAGATACTAACCCATTGAAAGTGTAGCATCTATTTACAACACATTTAATCTAATGAATCTCCATGCACCTTTAAGTCTAAAGAAATCAAAACTAAGGCCACAAGATCATGGTCAGATTTCATAGGAACTAGTTTCCAAGACAAATGTCGGACTGCTTGGAAACATTAATGGAATTGCTCCAACATAATTACCAGACTAATCCAAAGTACTTTGGTCCTCCATGGTATCCTGGTCAATCCAATACAACCTTGCCCACACAGTATTGATATCCTGATATCTTAAGGATACCCTTCCATCTACAATCCCACAAACTCAGTTTAGTTTCCATCTTGCCCCAACATCTGCTATACAGGATATCTGCACACACTAAATGGCTGTTGCAGGCAATTTGCTATTCAGGTACTCTGCATGATGCTCTTGTTATATTGTTAAATGTCCCAGCCATTGTTCTCAACCATACACAGAGGAACACAACCACAGAACTGAACTGTAGACCTATAGTTCTACCAACTCTGGACATGTGTTAACTCTAATGGCTAAGACCACCCTCATTTTAATGGGCTCATTCATTGGAACATGGTTTTAAGAATTTCTAAATCCTAAAACAAAACTAATGCTCTTCACCTGAAAACATCTAACCAGAAACCAGTTCACAAAATATTGTGAAAACACCAGTAGAAATGGGACCGCCAAAGCCGCAGGGATTAGACTAACACCTAAAACATGTTTTGCAAGCAGTCTACCATTGTATAATGGCTTCTAATGGCTTCTAATCAGTCAATGGCATGAGGAAAACCATTGCCTCAGCTGAGTTGGTGAAAACTCCTTTATGCTGACTGACATTCATAGTGCCCCAACAATGAAACTAGACAGTTGCAAAAAAATTGCTAGCTTAACCACTACACAGCATTTTAAAACTCCAATGGCCAGAGCTCCCACATTCTTTGCTACTCAGTTGCCCATAACCTAATGTATAAAGCAGAACTGTCCAGCACTACAAAACCTTCTCCAGCCAGGGAACTAGGTTCAATTTTCACTCAAACAGAATACTGATACTGTCAGCTGTGGGGCTCCCTACCAATAGAATTGTTTTCAGAGCTGAAATTAAAACCATGCCTGAACTCCTGACTGCTCATGATCAAACATAGTACTATATACCTTTGACTGCAAGTACCAAAAACATTCACTGCCTCCCAACCTTCATACCTACATACGTGCCATTCATTTTAAACTAAGCTTCAGTACTAAGCTACTATACCTCCTTTATCTGCGATGGTACAGCAGTAGCATTGTTGCCTTACAGCAAGAGGTTCTCATGTTCGATTCTCTGCTGGAGTGCCTTCTGTGTGGAGACTGCATGTCCTCCCCACAGTAGAGTGGCCTCCGAAAGACACGCCAGCCTGACGCCCAACCTTCATGAAGGTATACCCATTCATGCAACTCTGCACCATAAAATTAGACTTGCCAGTCATTGGCAGACTGAGTTCTGCTGTGGTGACCCCTAACCAGGAAAAGCCAAAAAGACAAACCTAATTTAATATCTCTCTGGAGTACTTTCTAACTTGGCTAGATCTTTGCCTAGTTGTATTGCTCAGAAATGTCTGCTATACTGTAATAGCACAAAATTGTTCAGTCCTATTTGTACTGCATTGTCACTTGTTTGTTTTGGCTTTTCCTGGTTAGGGGTTGCCACAGTGGAACTCTGGTCCGCTAATGATTGGCAGATATTTATGGTGCCGAGTTGCCAGCCTAACCTTCAGCGAAGCCACACCCATTAACGCATGTCTTTCAAAACACCAGTTGACTGCAGGAGGGCATGCAGACTCCACACAAGGCCCTCCAGCCAAGAATCTATCAGGCAAGCCTCTTGCTGTGAGGAAACGCTACCAGTGCACCACCAAGGCTTAACTTGTCGCTCCACAATTTTGTGGAACTTCTCTTTGGGCCTCCTGAAAATGAAGCTTTTTTTTGCCCCTTTTGAACTTAGTTAAATGGAAATACTTCTCAATATATAATGAGATGCAACATGACAACTCTAGTGAATTGAGCACATTAGTGGCCCACTTGAGCTGAACTTTTCTGCTAGCATTAGAATACACTACTGTACAGAAAGATCTGAAAAAATGAATTCAAATTTGGACAGCTCAAGCTTGGACAGACTGGATATGCAGTACTGCAGTGGTTTAAAGAATTGGAAAGCTCAACGTTCAGTTGTGCCCCTTCCCCCTTTGTCTGTACAGCAATTCAGTGGCAGGTTTACTGCAAGCAAGGACAAAACAGCCATAGCTGTCCATACTGACTGGACACTACTTGTATGGACCATTCATTACACTTGCCATTGGCTATAGAGTATACTTTCTGCCAAGGATTTATCAGATTGGGAGATGCCCTTAAGTGGGTATACGTCTATGAAAAGTGTATGAAGATGTTTTATTTTTAAGTGCACAACTTCTGGAAATTGATAGATATCCACACAATGTGGTGCTTTACATTGAACCGCACCAGCATTTCTCCATAATAAACTACTGTTTTGAACGTGTGAAACGTTTGCTACTTTGGGCCCACAGAGGACAAGCTTTTGGCATTTGCTTATGAGGCATGGCTTGGGTGTCCCTACTCAGAGTGAATGAGCAACTTCTTTGAAATATAAGAAAGCTATAATCCGCATGGAAAATGCTTGGTTGTAAATGACTTGGCATCTGGCTAGCTCCTCCCTAAACTAGTTCATGGAAGCTTTTCTTCTACATGCTTTAAGCACTTCTAGCTTCTCAAACTGGTAGCTGAAAAGTATTCAAAAGATATGCTGTGCCTTACTCTGGTCTGCTTGTGTAGTCAAATCTTTTCAGGTGCCTTTTACTTGTATTTGACACTGAATACAAGTAGATGTAGTCATGCCATAACTGCCAAATGCTATGGCCACCATTAGAGCAATGTGATAATCTGAGCTCTTAAATTTTGCTGCAATAAGTCTTTGCTGGATAGCACCTGAGTACGGACTAAAGTTGTACAGTTTCTTGATACAAAACCATATTGTAGTTGGGGCACTTAATCTTGGTGAAATGAGTGCTTTGAATGTCCATATCAGGTTTTAAGACTGAAGTAGATACCATGCCCCTATCCAGAAAACAATTCTGGACACAAATTAAAATGGTGGTGAGTGGCGACAAGTCCAAATCTAGACTTGAATATTGCTTTTGTAAACTTAAATTGCTGGAATAACCATGTTGGCATGCATTTTCTGAAGGGTATGTCAAGCTAATGTCTCATCTAGTGACTTCAGGCCTCGGTGACTTTCTATAAAACCTCAAATTGAGGAACAGATATTTTTGAGGCTACATTTGGACATTTGGACAGTTGAGCAGTATAGTCAATAACATATTCAGTGTGAGGTCTGACTCTCTCATCTTTAGCTTTGATAAACTAATATTTTGATAGCAGTTCATACAAGTGCCCCATATGTTCTTTCGGCTGTAGCTCTTGATACTGGGCTGAATCTGGGGGCAGTACAGTGTTGCAGCGTTGTGCAGCTAATTTGGGCCCTCTGAGCTAAAATACTTTGCAAGAAAGTCCACTTCTGTGAAAAGCAAAAAAAAAAAAAAAAAAACTGGCTGTAGTAATAGTAGTATTCTCCCAAGGGAGAAAAGAACATGGAAAATCTCAGCAATATGGCAAAATTCAGGCAGTAAGGATAGTATTGAAGTCTGACTATCTTGATGAAAATTTTAAAAATAGAAAAATCTAGTGCTATATAGCATCCAACAGTAAAAGGCTTCTGGCAATGGAAGAAATGCTTTCTAAACAGATGAGATCTCAGCTGAGGCCAAGCGGATGAGGGGAGAAGTGTGGAATATGAAAAAAATGGATGGAATGAAATGGATGCTAGTTCTGCTTTATGGCAGATTCCATATGGAAACTGCTTTGCTCTTCCCAGAGCAGGTGGAAAAATTGCAAGAATTCAGTCTGTAGCAGGACTGAAATCCTGAAGATGAAAGGCTGTGTAATGAGCTACACACAGCAGCCTGGGCCCATCTAGGTTACGTTTGACTTTCCAGCGAGACATTTTTCACTGCTATGGAAAAGGGTCCCCGTTCTGCAAGTGGGAAATGTAATGGGTAACTTCTGCTTGGAACAGAATAATTACTACCTTTGCATCAGTTCAGAGGAAAAATTACCAATTCAAGATCTTCAGCTGGTTCAAGAACATTTAGATCCATTGCAAGCAATGATGGAACTTGAAAAAAGTGGTGATGGGATTCAGCATTACCCATCCTAAGATGGGTCTATATCAGAAGATCAAATGCTGTTCTATTGAACTGCGAAACCTAAACATCAAAGGAATGGATCGGGGAATTTTTTCCCAGGGAAAATTTGCTGATCCAAAAGTGTACAGGCAAAATGGGGTGGCTTTGCCCCCACACCCCTGGTCTGGGGGGCTGTGCCCCACCCCCAAACTTAACTCAAAAGATTCCACCACAGAGAAAACGGTAAAGTCCAGAGGATGGCTTTGTTGTTTTCTGCAAAAAAAATCCCTGTTCCGTGCCTTCGTTTTCAGGTTTTGCAGTTTTAGGATGCTTAAAATAGTCAATGCTCTAATTAGAACCCTCCTAAGATGGGGGGCCATATTTTCATGGAAAGATGTTTGTAAAGCAGCAACCCCCCCACCCAAAAAAAAAAGCTAGACAGAATATCGGACTACTGGAGATGAGAATGATGTATGGAAATGGCTCCAATCTGACAAATCTTAATAGATGAAAACAAGTTGCAGTATGCAGCTGTTGGATATTTGGATCACATTAAACTGATATACTTGAGCATATGAAAATATAGGGTAATGGTTGACCTTGTACTGGCCTGAGGTTAAGGTAAAACAAGTTTGAGAGCCATGACTGCACAATTCATAAGTAGCCCAATGTTGACCAGGGAATATGATCAAATCCTCACTAAAGGGGTAAAGGTGACTCCTTCCACTGCATGCTGACTTCGTAATGACAAGGGAGTTTCTTTTCTACTTTGATACAACTGATAGTTGGATATTTAAAACGTGGTCTAGAGGTGTTGCCTGCTGGAAGGGGTGGGTTGAGATTCAGGAGCTTAACTGGTTATGGTGAAAATAGTCTTAACAGATGTGAAAAGAGGTCTCAATAGTTCAATTTGACTTCTGCAGCCGATTTGCTTCTAAAAGGGAATTGAGAAAAAGTTCAACTAGGAAAGCTTGTGTGGTAGAAGCTGTCCTGGGGAGAAGCTTTAACCAAACTGTCCCCACATCAAGTTGTCATTTTTTAAGCCATGTTAAAATGCATAGCGGCTCTGAATAGCTGAGAATTGTTGTATGCCTGCATAGCATACAGTATTTTGCAGCAAGGGCTCTCGAAGATTGGGGAGTATTCCTTTTTCTACACAAGCTTGACTAAGATTAAAATTCTAGTTAGGAATTTACTTGCCCAGCAGGGGTTGGAAAATGGACTAATGAGATGTTATCTTTGTAAGGATGGGGACAGCAAAGACTAGGGACTGTGGTGGAAAAAAATTAGCAATTCTTTCTTTGATAAAAGAATTGCTATGGTGTGGTTAGGCTTGGACTGTAATTTGAATGGGCTGGTGGCTAGGAAAACTGTCCCACATACTTCAGGAGTGATGGAAAGATGGTGTTACAGGAAAAGTGTGAAAAAGTAAAGTGGGAGAAAATGGCTTTGCACATATCTGGGAGAGGAAAGTGGAGTCTTGAGTGGGGGAACAAAGTGAAATATGCAAGAACTAGTTAGATACTGATTTGGTATAAGGATTCCACTACCCATAACCTAAATGAGAGATTGAGGTAGAGCTCATGGGTGAAGTGATTTTCCTTTCCATCAAGGGATCAGTATATTCTAGTTGCCTGCTGCTATCCTGCATAATGGGAAGAATGTGCAGGGAGGGCCTCTGCACTAAACTTTCCTGGAAGGAATATATTGCACATGAAAACACTTGGGGTACAGAATATACATTCAGGGGGTACAGAATATACATTCAGGGGGTACAGAATATACATTCAGGGAGACATCACAACTTAACACAAATGCTACTTAAATCAGACTGGATGGAATCACTGATCTAGAGCAATTTTGTATGGATACATGAAGGCTGGAATCCTTTGAGACCCGCATGGCATTTTTCTACATGATGGCATTTTTAGTAGTTTTGTCTCTATTGTGCTTGAAATTTGGGTGTCACATAGCCTTGGTTCTACTTTTACTCCAACTGTTCATCAGATTCCCCAGTCTCTAATCTGTTTACTTGAATACTTGGACAACAGTTCATAATTTCTCTAGCTTTTATCACCAGGTGGAGTGCATATTTCAGGCTTCAAAGCTGCATCTTGAAATAATTCCATGTTTTCATCCAAGTCTTGTCCAAAATGGGCTGGCAAGTGCTCTTGTATTTTATTATGGTTTGCTTATCTCTGTAGCCTTTGCAATGGCGCATAATCAGAGGGATTGTTCCTTGGTGTCTCCCTTTTAAAATGGAGATAGACATGTCTTGCCCAGTTTTAGTACTTCACTAAACAATTTTTTTGCTTAGTTTGCAGAATGTTTACCATAGCATTACTCCCTTCTGCAAGTAAGGAGTGTTTACTTCTCTCGGCCCTGTTAAATCCACTTGCATATTTGGATTCCAGTATTGTGAACATTCCATCGTAGAATGCAATTATCTATCCCCTTTATATGGGATGTTAAGTGTAGCTAATGTCACACTTGTTCCATGTCTGTTTCATCACCAGGTGGAGTGCATATTTCAGGCTTCAAAGCTGCATCTTGAAATAATTCCATGTTTTCATCCAAGTCTTGTCCAAAATGGGCTGGCAAGTGCTCTTGTATTTTATTATGGTTTGCTTATCTCTGTAGCCTTTGCAATGGCGCATAATCAGAGGGATTGTTCCTTGGTGTTCCCCTTTTAAAATGGAGATAGACATGTCTTGCCCAGTTTTAGTACTTCGCTAAACAATTTTTTTGCTTAGTTTGCAGAATGTTTACCATAGCATTACTCCCTTCTGCAAGTAAGGAGTGTTTACTTCTCTCGGCCCTGTTAAATCCACTTGCATATTTGGATTCCAGTATTGTGAACATTCCATCGTAGAATGCAATTATCTATCCCCTTTATATGGGATGTTAAGTGTAGCTAATGTCACACTTGTTCCATGTCTGTTTCAATTTTATAATCTTACATCTTCCTATTCAGTCTCCTCAGATTTTTCACCTCATTGTGCACACTCCTCTTCTGTGGGAAAGTAATAGAGGTTGTAACAAAAGGGAGAATCCTCTGCCTGTGGTTCATATAGGCCCATATCTATTTAATCCTGAATAGAGGGTCTTGTCAATATTGACAATGATGAACACTGGGATCAGAGGCTAGACATTTTTTTCTCTGGCATAACAGGATGCCAGAGTGACTCTTAAGCCTTGACACAATTTAACAGGAAATGTATGTAAGATCTTGCCTTTATGTAAAATGAACTTTACCCTCATGGTTGAGGACCCTGTCCAATTAAGTAAAATAAACGTATGCACATCATTGCATGGAAGTACAGGATGAATCTTCATGCAAGAGAAACTAAATTTCATAAGATTTTAGTCTTTCAAGGTGGGATAATGTCTGGACAGATGTGCCAAATTGTTTATAACCAAGTGATTAAAGGTTTTGTTAACGTGACTGTAGTATTCAGCATGGTGCCTTTCCTCCAAGGGTAGACATGCGAGTCCTGGAACCTATGTGACTTGTGATGAGTTTCAAACTGTCTGGGGCTACTGGCTTATTGGTTCACTAAAATTACCTTTTAGGTTTCCGCTTTCAGTTTTTTTGATGCTTGTGATGAAATGCACACTTGTCTACTGACATGCAAGTCGCCACCATCCTAAGTTTCTTTCCAGACAATGAGTGAATAAAATTTGAAGCTAATGAAGGAATGAGAGTTAAGGCCATGTTGAAGGTGGCTACTCTGAGAAAAATACTTATGGGTAGCAAAATGTGCTTATTGAAATGAGCACTTCTCCTTTAGTTCAATGCAAATGTGCTGTATGCCTACAACCAATTTGGCTGTATTAGAACACCAGTACATATTGTGTGGGCCACTGGTACAGAGGACTTACAAAAGCAAGAATACATTCATTCTGTATTAGTCTAGGACACATCAGCCTTTCCTAGGTAGGTGACTAAATTCTCCCATCTCTATTAAGAGGTTTGGTTGGTATCTCATTCAAATGTGCTTAAACTTTCCCAATATGTTTCATATAACATCCCATAACTTGGTCATTAACAGACTACTAATAACTTGTCTGGTCCTCTATAGCTATTGGGAAGGTGAGGCAGGGCCACAGGTAGGAATGTTGCACTATATTCTACAAAGGAAGTATGTACTGTATGCAGGAAGGGGAGATTCTGACATAGTTGCTGCATGATGGCAAATTGATGCAACAGTTAGTTTTTTTCCACTGTATCCAAATCATAATGTTGGGCAAGTGCATTGCTAGCAGAACTTATTGCAAGTGGTGTTCAGTATTCTCCACTCTGCAGAGCTGACAGTAGCATCTTGTAATTCAAGCTTTCTGGACGGGAACCAAGCTTTCTGTGCACTGGTCATAGGTGGGGACCTGGATCAGTCAACTGTGCTGCTAAGTTTTCTCTTTCCTATGCAGTGGGTTGTCTAACGGTTAAATTTCCAACTTTGCCTAGATAATTACAATGTGTACAGTTCAGGAGTCTCTACTTGCCTCCGGTATGGTTAACTTATTTGCATAAGGTTACATTATGTAAATGAAGGTGGAAATATTCAAACCTGCACTGTTGTAGTATTAAGCTTCTCAATAAGAAGCAAAAACTTTAGGCATGCAAGTATTGGCCTTCTGCATGAATTGCTACTTAGATAATGGTGTAACAGTTTAGCTGGTGGTTGTGCTATGCTATCCACACTTGCCCCACAGCTTGGGAACAGTCTCACATTTGTTCCCTAATGGGATAGCTGTCTAAACAAGAGGTAGTTATCCAAGCAGCTATCTGGGTTCATGCTGTTACAGCCCTAATCTCCCTCAAACAATGGTCTGTTCTCTTGAGCATCTGAGCACATCATAATTTAGCTTGGTAAATAAAGTGAATGTTTCTCGCCCCCTACATTGTAGGCTGTACATGCCTCTGGTAGATTCCCACAGTACAGTGGGCTTGACCAAACTAATCCTTAAGGCTTAACACTATCCTAATAGTTGGCTAGCAGATCTTGTTGCCGGTCAGGTTTTGACCCTATGCCCTAGGATGCCTTTGTGATAATGTTATGGAATCAGTGCCACTTCTGCCCAGGGCTGGTATTGGAATTTTGGGGGCCCCCAGCAAATTTGAAGTTGGGGGCCCTGGTCACTTCACCCCATCACTGCCCCCCTTCCTTTTACTTGTGCTGCAGGTGTTGGGAGTACTTCAGACTGACTTGTAGCTACAATGTTATTACAACAGGCCTACATACTACAATGTTGGCCCATCTCACAAAGACATTTAGTTACTGACCTTTACGTTTAACAATGATTAGTTCATCCCTGTACATGTGTAGTGGAGCCTGAGCCCCAGGCACTGCTTACTGTGTCCCTGCAAGGAAAAAATGCATCTCCAGAGCTCTCCCTAGGTTTCCCCCATGTTGGGCTTCCCACATTATGCACTACTTTTTTTCTTGAACAGAAATTGATTTAAGGAAAAATTCAATTCTTCAGCTTTAGTTTTCCTTGCATCTTTATACAGTATATTTTCTTGACTAAGACAGCACAGTAACAACCATTTAGGAAATTACTCTACGCCAATGCCCCCAGAAGCCATAGGGGTTGTAGATGCTCTGTTGCATTAGCATTTCCCAACCTTTTAATCCATAAGTGGTCTAAACAAAAATCTCAATTTCTTTCAGTGAAGACAAGTTGTACCCAAGGCTTAAAATTTAAATCTGGCAAAAAATAGTGCTTCAAAATTAGCAAGTCAATTGGAAGGATATACAGATCATGTATGGGATTACTGCCTGCTTCCCTAATCCCCCCCCCCCCCCAAAAAAAAAGTCACTGCCTATGCAATTCTCTGGTGTTAAATTGGGATAAAAGCAATGGTTCAAATGGCCACATTCAAGTATTTAAGGTGACTGCATATTTCAAGTGATGCATATTCATAGCATGCCTACTCAATCCTAATCCCCAAAGGCAACCAGCTGTATATGTGCTGGATTATGAGGAAAGTTAAAATTGCAATAATGTATTCTACTTGCTGCTGCCAGGCAGTACACTGCCCCTACAGGAGCCACAGAAACTACTTTAACTGACCTCAGAGGTATACAAAAAGGAAAGGAGGACACAATCCCCAAAGCCCACATAACCTATGGGAAATTTATGTACACCAACATCTGAGCAGGGATGTTTTAGAATATTTGTGGTTGAGGGCAGAGGCCATTATCAGTTTTATCCTAACAGGATCCTATCACAACTCTATTCAGGCTGGACTGCAATCAGAATTTTTTCCTCAACCAGAAACCACTTTTTTGGGGTCCCCACAGTCTGATTAAGGGAGCCCCCTGCATCCATTTATGCAGTCTGGGGAGTGGGGGCCACCAGATACCAAAAGATACAAGTGAATGCTGACATTTTATGCCTACATTTTTTGATACCCAGAAGAATGCTTGTCCCAGCAGTATTGTAGGTATGCATTGATAAAAATTGATATTGCGCATGCATGCACATGCTAGCAAATACTTGGTACAACACTAGTACTGCTACACGATCAGTGAGCGATGTTTAGCAGTCAAACAGCAGCAGGAATAGGTCATTTTTATTTATATTTACCTCGCTGACTAATGGCTATCACTATCCCTGATTTCACATATTCCTGATTTTTGCCTCTTGTCAAATCCAGTCCATTTTTATACTTGTCTAAAAAAAGGCACGTTTATGTAAGATGTTAGTCTAACTTAAGTGAATAATATTTAAAATGTGTTCCTCAACTTTATCATGCTATTTTTATCCCTGAACAGAATTCTTCAGACCTTGAGTTATAGTAGCAGTTATTCTGCCAGTATGTATAAAATCCCTGAAAAAGGCACCATCCCTGCTGATTAGAAGCATCAGCTCTTAAACTCAAAGGTTTACACCGAGATTGGTCACCCTAGGTTGCTGATCTATCTAGTGCTTACTTTGCTTATGTTCATTATAGCTTTGCCCTAGCAGGGTCATATCAGTCTTGTTTAGGTTAAAGGGTGTAATCAAAAATTAATACATTTTTTCTATTTTCCTCAAACAGCAACTTTTGTGGGCCCCCACACAGCCAATGATTAAGGGGCCCCCTGCAGCCACAGCTATTGGAGTACCTAATGCTGGCTTTGTTAATTTTACTGAAGATTTCCACCAATCTGGCTTAACTAGGCCAGGGGCATTGTCATTGGTTAAATATTTAAATTGTAAAGCTTCTTGACATAATATTGCTATTTTAATGATCTCAGTTTAAGTATTCAAGCTTGCTGTACTAGCTTTTAGCAGTCTTGTTACCAAATAACCAGATAACTTGTAATGGTTGGGGGCCCCCTGTGACTGCAGGGTTTGCTGGTGCCTAAAGCCAGCTATGCTTCCTGTTTTTTGCTGCGGCCTGTTTAAACCAGTGTACTTGGTCCATTTGACTTCAGGTGACAAAGTTAAGACTTTATATAAAAGATTACTGAGCAATCAAAAGTTAGCAGGTAAAGGGCTATGAGGTTAAAGGTTGGTGTGATATGTATCCTAATGTACTCCCCACCTCTGGAAACTTAAATGATTAGATGAAAGTGTTCCTAAATTGGAATAGTAGCCTTAAATTTCATGTTGCTCTCCTGAAAGCTGGATAGGACTTCTGAAATGTTATTGGCTAGGATTGCAAGTCTGCATGGTAATAGCTTTATAGATTAATGTTAACCAAGCACTGGAATTGGTGATTTGGGTTGGGTGAGTTATCTCTAATTTTACGGAGGGGGAACTGGTTCACTCCACTGTAATGCTGGATTAGTGTGATTGTATGCTGCACAAGTAATGTGAGGCAATGATTTAGGTGGACTCTGGTAAGCTGCAGATACACTTGAGACCATAGTGGCAGAAGGTGGCCGTCCAAAACTTGTTTTCAAGGGGAATTGGCCTAACCAGCATGCAAGATTGCATCATGTAAAAATGCATGCTGGTGGAACTCTACAGTGATTAGCCCTGTTGCAATCTTCCATCCACCCCCCCTACTGGCAGCTGTACTTATCAGGTTGAGTAAGGAAATTGGCAGAGGCAAAGAGCATGGTGTAGTAAGTTTAGGAGTTCAATCAGACTACTTTTCTGAGACTCACCTTTCTAAAGATTTTGGTAAGTAAAAAATGCAAGTCTGTTTAATGCCAGATGGCAAACTTTCATACTTGCTGATCAGGAAATGTATGATGCAAATCTAAATGTTTTTGGGGATTAATGCAATTAACTGTCTAGTTTTTAGATTACACTGATTTTGCTTTTCTATATAGCAAAGTGGGTGAGAGGGGCTAGCTGTGCTGGGAATAAAACTATCCTGTAATTGTTTTCCCCCTGACTTGGTTTCTTGTTTCAGTATAAGTAATGAAATGGGGGAAGCTATTCTTGCAAATCATGAAAATCTCTAGTTCCTCAAGTTGAAAGAAAGTTGTGGATGAAAGCAACTTGCTGCCTTGTCATTTTCTTGGCTTAGTATGGCTTTAGGGGACTAGTGTGCATTAATTTGAACTTTAATATGTGAAACCAGCAGATTCTGTCCCTGACTTCAGAGAACATCCCCAACTTTTTGTTAATCAATGTTTTACACTAAGCATGCGAGATGACTATCCTCAACTACATAGTTTTTGGACACTATCAATCCTATTTATATATATTTTTTTAACATTTGCTGACCGGGAAAGTCAGACTAGGTTCCACAGATCTGGTTTTCAGCGGTGGCCCAGAAGCATGTCTTTAGAATGTGGGAGGAAACTGGAGTACCCGGAGGAAACCCACACGAATGTAGGGAGAACATGCAAACTCCACACAGAAGGCACCACAGCCAAGAATCTAACAGGAGAACCTCTTGCTGTGAGGAGACAGCATTAACAGCTGCACCACCATGCTGCCCAGTAGTAGTAATTGTCAAAGACCATGTTTCCTGTCTTGCCCCCCCCCAAAATTTATTGGAGTGAAGTTTCTCCCTTAGCAATGCCATGGTTGCTTAGCACTATTTACCAAATTTGGGGTATGTTGGCAGGGGGCTTACTCCTTGCGGGGAACTAGCTTATCTATTCCATAAGGTTAATTTTAAAAGGTATTGTGGGTGAATGCTTAAAGATCTTGCTAATTTACAATAGTTTTTTGATGTGTCTGCATCAGGTATCTATGTTCTGCTAACATTGTGCCCATTAAACTGTGGGATTTATTCCCAGACTCATTTTTGCATCTATTGGGACTTTTTTCCAGTACCATCAAATCTTATGACACCTCTGCAAACCTACTGTGCTCTAGCTGCTTTGCATAAATATGCTTTGGTACACCTTTCCCCTCCTGTGTGAGAAGGGCAAGATGGAATCTGTGCAGCATAAGCCTGGTCTGTTACTGTAATGTGTACTATGTTGTGTATGCCAGGCCATGATCAAATGTGCACTTCTGTGCACTGCAGAAGCATAGTGGGTAGCTCTAGGTCCGGGTGTCCAACCTTTTGGCTTGCTGGGGCCGCATTGAGTGAACAGAAATGGTCTTGGGGCCGCATATAAAATATATCATATAGTTAACACTTTTGTTGCTCTGGAAGACCACAGTCGACCTCCTGGCTGTACTGTAGGTGCATTTGAACAATGAATAAATGCCTAATATTTGCCTTAAAATTCTAATTTTCATTCTAATTCTCTAATCTAACAGTTAACTCTAACGTGTGTGTGTGATTTTTTTTTTTTTTTTTTACAAATTCACTACAGCACTAGCATTTCTCACTGGGAAAACCATTCCAGCAGTCCAGCTACGTAAAATGTCAACATCAGCAGTCCTACAATACTATAATCCACAAAAATAAGCCAACAAATTTGCAATAAAGTAAAGAATTCACATTACTGACTTAATAAAACAATTCTGAATAAGCTACAAGAGGGTCTCACCCAAACAAATAACTGGTGCCAGAAATATGGCCTCAAGCTAAATGCCAAAAAATGCATCATCCCCTTTGAGGAGAGTGTCCCCACAAATTATCACATCAAGAAGTGTTGTAACCATGCAATCAGTCATATGGTACTTGGGCACCCACTGAAAACAAAAACAGAACACCACTGCAGCCAGAACGATGTAAAAGAAACGCAATTTATTTCAAGACCAAAACAGCGTTTTCGCTTCCAGAAAGCCAGAAGCTTCATCAGCAGTTGAAAGGATTAAAACCAAATGCATTTAAAGCAAAGTAACTGGCGCTTGTTGACGACATCACCACAAGCGCCACAATGTTGCTTAAAGGGGCAACAATGAAACTTAAAAGGGCAACAATAACAAGGAGAGCGGGTGAAAACAAATGCATAGTATGCCCTGTAAAACTTATATAAAAGAATAAAAACATTCTAAATGAAATGTGAAGCTAAAAAGTTGTATATAGTAAATATAAATAAACAAGAGCAACTAAATGTACTACTGCATCGGGTTTATCACATCAATAAGTGTTGTAACCATGCAATCAGTCATATGGTACTTGGGCACCCAGGTTGATACAAACCTGATTTTGACCATCACGTTGTCTCTGTTGCAAGGAAAGCTTTTTACATGGCCCACTTCATTAGTAAGTGCATCTCATCCAGGGACAAGGTCATATCATCCCTGTATTCTTCCTTTACAAGAGCCATTATTGAGTGCAATGCCCCTTTTGGCATGTGCCTCAGCAAAACACCCTGCCAAAACAGACTACAACCATTTCTGACAAAGGTCAAAGGACTAAGTTCACTTAGTTATCCAAACAGACTAAAAAGCTTCTTTCTTTCCTCTGTCTCTCGCTGGTCCCTATAAATTTCATCAATGGCTTGCTTTCCAGGCTAAGAAAGATCCTGCCTTAAGAGACTTCCTCTACATCAGAAATACTGGTTATACTTAAAATGCTCAATACAAAGACCACAGCCTTCACTGCAACATAAACGAGCCACTTTTTATGGACAGGTTCTTGACACAAAAACCTTCAACTTCTGTAAAAAGCTCCTCTCATTATCAAACAATGTAGTTTAGCAACACAATGGCTGGATGGATAGCCATAAATGTCTTTGGGTAAGTAGCATAGCCTTCATCAAACCAGATCTAATATTGGTTACTGAAGTCTAGCTGCCCAAGAAGAGGGGCATGTTTAACTAAGAATTCCATTTGCAAAATTATATTCAGTATACATATTAAATCTCTTACGCACACGCAATAAAGCCCCTACTTGTAAAATAGGGAACCCCAGTAATCACATGACACCCACTCACTGAATGAAATTGTCTAGAAGTCAAAATATCTGAAAAAAAATCGTAATCGAGATGGCTTCTTCCATGTAATTTCCCACCACCAAAAGGACCATCAAATCAACAAACAACTGCTCAGCAAAAAGTAAATCACTAAGAAAACCATAAACTATAATGCTACATACTGGTGTAAACCTAACTTGTGTCGATCCCCTGGTTTATCCATACCAAAAGATTGTTTCAGAGCTTTCTCCTAACCTTAAATCATTGATATTTGCCTTACTGTAATAACTGTAAAAAAATGATTTTAAGTTTATTCTGTACTTCAATAATTCTCACTGTTAAGAGATGTAATCTCTGCCATACTGTATGAGTACTACATCCATATTTTGTTGTCTCATGTATTGTATTATATTTTGTTGTCTCATGTATTGTATTATATTTTGTCTCGTGTATTGTATTATATTTTGTTATTTTTGGAGCTTTTCTCCCCAGGCCTCCACTAAAAATGGACCTGTGTCCAGTCAGACTTTCCCGGTAAACAAATGTAAAATAAATAAAAAATAAACTTCCCTCCAATCTAAAGCCATTTGACATTCAGACATTTTAATTTGTGCAGAAGTTACTCAGACTGTTTACTGATCTGTAATGCTGACCTTCACTTTTGAAAAAAAAAAAAAAAACAAATTCCCAGACTTTGTCAGTAGCTCAAAGTGTAGAGGATTATTTATTGTATATATAACTGTTAAATTGATTACACACCCAGAAACGCAGAAAAGTTGTGATTATGTAAACCACAGACTGCTGCAAGAAATCAGTCACATTAGCACTCTATGCTTATGTCCGAACAGATGAATCATACCTGTCAATTCCAAAAGAAGTAAGTAGCTTAAGAAGGTTATTTGCAAGGTTACATGGCAGTTTATATTGGAAATAAGCAGAGATTAAAAAGGCTCTTTTTCATAATTATGCCTAAAAGTCTTCCAAGGTAAATACAACTTCTGATTTAGTATGGAACCATACCTCTCAACCTTAGAGCAAAAAATCTGGACAAAGCAAAAAATGAAAGTGGGACACAGCCCCAAAAATAGTTATGTATCAGACACCATTGAAACAACTGTAGCTGCAAACATTATACATCACTTATAATCTTACTATTTCATCATTGTCAAACATTATATGGCTCATTCAGTCATGCCTTTTGCATCAAAGAAAACCATGCTTTGAAGTGACAAATGCATTAAAAATAATAAATAAAACACATTGCGCCAACATCCTGCAACTTCCTAGGGAGGGTGGCCCTAATGGTTAAGGTGTTTGCCTTAACAAACACAAGGTGCAGGGTTTGAGTCTCAAGGGATAATTGGCTAAGCTTAAAATGGCTTGCAAGGGCAGTTAGCTTAGTACTAACCTATGAACCTGCAAGCAACCACAGAGCTTTCACTGAAACTAGGGCTGCTTGTTTCCCCAGAATGACAGCTCTCCCTAATTAAGTCTACCAGTATCTGGACTACCTGAAATAAATTAAATTATGGCCTGTAAATTGAAAGTATACTTTGTTTAATTAAACTATATTTCTAAGCCCACTTACTATATTTTTTCAGTAACATCCCAATATCCATTTCCAGGTCACTTTACAAGACATTGGCTGTTGTAGACTTGGCATCCTTCAGAACCCCACAGGCCCACGCTAATACATTGTCCATTAAATGTAAATAGCCATCCACTGTAAATGGCAAGAAGCTGCGTACCCAAGTATTGGGTTTTGAAACAAAGAAACATATTCTCCAGTCGGTAAGTCTGTCTTTAATCATCTAATGCTGCAGCACTCCCAACGCAAGCACACACATGCGCACTAAAATCCCCAACATTTAAAAAATGACATTGTGCCCACTTGATTTGCCAGTATTGATCCGCCAAAGCCATGCTTACTATTGTCCAGTCTATCACTGCTTAGAACCCACCAATGAAAAAACAGTACTGGGTGCTTTTTTGTACATCTGAAAAAACAATACAACTTTATATGCTACAGTCCTACATAGTCGGTCCGCTGCTGTCTCATTCTTACTCCCTGGAACTGCATTACCTTGGATGACTACTTTTATTTCCTAAGCAAAAGACACAAATTGGAAGATGAGGCACAAATTCAGACATTCTTTGAAAATCCATACAGTTAAGAGGTATGAGTTCATGTTCAATACAACACTCTTCCTGTCAGGAAAGCCACAATTTAATGAAAGTGTACTCTTAATGTATGATATATTTGTGAGCTAACTTGTTTGTGTTCAGTAGGTAGACTGATCATTGTTAGCCTCTTTGTGCATGCGCCTCTCTGTCATGCACACATACACACACACTTCTACTTTCACGCACACAATTCTGCTTTCATGCATGCACTCACTCTGTACTTGCCTATTAACACAGGTAATTGCTGTCCCTTTCAAAGGCAACAGCGGCAAATCCATACAAGAGTCCCTCTTTAGCAAGAACGCGCACACACACATGCACATAGATTGTTCAGCGCAAAATAATGGCGTAAACACACTGACCCTTTTCTGGCTCAAACAAAACTAGAAGGGTGCTTTGGCACATGCGCACATTGACAGTGTTACAGGTCACGGGAGCGAAAAACACAACAAAGTGTTTTGGGGTACGTGTACATCGATGTTGCAGTTAGAGGTAGAGGGCCACATGGAAGAGCTCTGAGGGCCGCATGCGGCCCGCAGGTTGGACACGTCTACTCTAGGATGCTAGATGTTTACACAAACTGGATAAATCCTTCTGCAGTTTTAGGAAAGATTTTCCTCTGCAGCAATTCCTCCCAAAATTGGTTGAAGTAGAGTGAAGACGGGTGTGGGGCAAGTTGCAGGTTCCTACAAAGGAGTAGCTACTACTCTGAAATAGTAAGCATATCTCCTTAAATCAAGGTGACCATTTCATTACAGGACCTAAATTGGGACATTTGGGCCACCCAAGGAAACCAGGTCTGCAATCCTGTTCTCCCAGCCGTGATGGGAGTGAAGTGGAGAGCCGCCATGTCTCCCACCAGAGCCAGCAGGTTGCCCTCCTATCCTTCACCTGGCACTGTGGGGATGCCACTCAATGGAACCACCAGGAGGCTCAGTGATGCCCTGCCTGCCTTGTCTGCCTGCCTGCCTTGCCTTGTCTGCCTGCCTGCCTTGCCTGCCTGCCTGCCTTGTCTGCCTGCCTTGTCTGCCTGCCTTGTCTGTCTGCCTTGTCTGTCTGCCTTGTCTGTCTGCCTTGTCTGTCTGCCTTGTCTGTCTGCCTTGTCTGTCTGCCTTGTCTGTCTGCCTTGTCTGTCTGCCTTGTCTGTCTGCCTTGTCTGTCTGCCTTGTCTGTCTGCCTTGTCTGTCTGCCTTGTCTGTCTGCCTTGTCTGTCTGCCTTGTCTGCCTTGTCTGCCTTGTCTGCCTTGTCTGCCTTGTCTGCCTTGTCTGCCTTGTCTGCCTTGTCTGCCTTGTCTGCCTTGTCTGCCTTGTCTGCCTGCCTTGTCTGTCTGCCTTGTCTGTCTGCCTTGTCTGCCTTGTCTGCCTTGTCTGCCTGCCTTGTCTGCCTGCCTTGTCTGCCTGCCTTGTCTGCCTGCCTTGTCTGCCTGCCTTGTCTGCCTGCCTTGTCTGCCTGCCTTGTCTGCCTGCCTGCCTGCCTTGTCACTTAAGTTTAGGATCAACATGACACCATAACTGAGCTCACTACCTCCATCTGCTATAGAAAGGAGTTGAACAGCAGACAGTGGATGAGGGGCAAATGTGCTTTTGTAACCAGTTTCTAATTTCTAACTGGGTTTTCAGCTACTGGCTAATGAAATTTTACTTTACACAACTAGTCCACACTAAAGCCAGGCATGTAAATGCTCCTAGTTCAGTTTGTAGTGGACCTAATTTATTACAGTAATGCTTTTTCAATGAGTCACTGGAGTAACTTTTTTTTACTGGTAAAATGAGGCTTACTAGTACACTTTGGTGTGCAGACTACATTTACAATGTGCACATGCTTGCAGTTTCAGATATTTTCAGGTCTTCTAGTAACTGCATTTTAAAGTACTTTCCATCCAGATTCCAGGAAAGTCTGACTTATTTTTGATGGGTTTCAAACTAAACTTTTTTTTTTTTTTTTTTTTAGTGGGATGTCGCATTGTTACTTTGGACTTTAATTTCATCCCTCAGGGTGTGGAGGTGAGTATTTCCTTACATTTTACTCTGTTGAAAATTTATCTTTATCTTTAGTGAACTATCTGGAGGAGTAGTGGGGTGGCCTGACACCAACAAAGTATCTCCGACTAGTTTGTATAAATGTGCTAACTTTCTCTGCAAATTATATCCTAGATGTAAGACATGTAGGTAACGAAATGCATGGACTAAAATCCCTAGTCATGTGATTTAAGTACAAGAGCTGCCTTTGATCTGTTGCTGCCACTAAAATATTTTTTTTCTCCTTTTCAGTATCCATTGATTGAAGTGGAGGTTAGTACCACTGCATGTTTTCTAATGTGTACCCTGATGTGATTGTTTTCAGACATACTTTTTTTTATAGTACTTGAACTGCCATACCTAGCTATTTGAGAACCAGAGTTATTTGGCCTACCACTTCTAATTATAAACTGAAGACCAATTAAAATGAAATGCTGCCTTTAAGAATTAAATTAGATTGCCAGAACGAGCAATTGAAAATGGAACATCTTTCCACAAAAATTTGTATACCAGAATAGTTCATAATTACGGAATATAT
The DNA here is from genome assembly GCF_019279795.1 of Protopterus annectens. Classification (NCBI taxonomy): domain Eukaryota; kingdom Metazoa; phylum Chordata; order Ceratodontiformes; family Protopteridae; genus Protopterus; species Protopterus annectens. The sequence continues at coordinate 46,154,576 of NC_056729.1, read as the reverse complement.
AAGAAATTCAGGGAAGGGGACCTGACAAAACATTGCAATGAAATGGTATCGGTTTAAAACCTGGATCCTGACTTTTTTTTCCCTATAAAACTTACCCGTGCAATAAAGTACCTCTAGTAAGGGAAAGCTTTCCCCATGCAGCTGCATATTTTTTATTGCAGTGAATTTGCAAGTAACCTAAAATATAATTTTAAGGTAGTTGATAGACATTCTGTCAGTTTTGTTCAAAATACTGATCATAGCACTTCTACTGAAAGTTTTGAATCTCTTAATTTGGAGCCTTTCCTTGCAATAGGAATGCAATATGATTATGCCCAGCCAAAACCAAACAAAATCTAAAGTATCCAGTATTGATTCCAGGTATACCTATGAATTCAGATTGGCTGACTCTTTTTTTAGCTTGTAAAATTGCATGATTTAGTAGTGTTTTGGACAGGTAGAATTCTGGTGTAAGATACAAACTCTGGCTCATGCTTTCCTTACTCCTTAGGATGCTGAAAGAAATCGCATTGCACAGTGGATTAATGTAATGCCAAGTCAAGGTATAGCGGAGATTGCTTTCCATTTGGATTCAGAAGCAATGCTGGGAGAGTATACAATCCACATAAAGACTTCAGCAGACCAGGATATTTACCAGACCTTCACTGTTGAGAAGTACGGTAAGAGTCTATACTCTGTTCAGACCAATGCAATGCAAAATTTCCCCTCAAGGTTGGTCTGAGTTTTTCATGCGTCTAAAATCAGAATATTATCTACTTCTACTTTATACAGAGCAAAAGTAGAGAGCCAGCATAATTTGCTGAAAAAAATTTATAATCTGAACATTCTTTCTGTTGCAGTATTGCCAAAGTTTGTGGTGGACATCAAAGCTCCTAATGTAGTAACTACTCTGGATTCTGATTTTTCCTTCTCTGTCTGTGGCAGGTAAGGCTCGTTTCTATTACAGGTAAATTAAGTGGTTACAGTATTTTCCAAAAGTTATGGAACTCAAGACTTGAGCTTTGTAAGAACCTATTAACATTTCCTGCATGCCTCCTTGTGCTTTGTTATTGAAGCACTAATTCTATAAGCAGTGCTAAACAGCAAGTGTGTTAAGTGCAGAAGTAAAATCTTTCTACTGAACTATCTTTTTGCTTCTGGTGTAAAATCAATTTTTCTTTCTGCTAGAAATGGTTTGGCACTGCAGGTTGTCAGAATTCCTTCCACTTGAGATGGCTTCTTTACAGGAAGGTCACTGCCTCAAATTCAGTATCCCAGTATGCAATAAGCCTTCATTACTATAATCGCATCGCATTGACCTTTGCTCAGTGCTAATGGCATTTTTGAAGGTGGGACTGTTTGCCCAGAGTTCCATCTGGTTACAGTTGCAAATAAGTTAAGTTGCCAACCAAACTGGGTGATCCTGCAAATTTCACTCAAGCCATTTGATTACTTTAGCACTTCCTGCTGAAGACTCCATTGTAATTGCTCCTATATGGTTAGTGATGTCTCACTGCAGTAAAGCATTTTGCTACGAGTAAAAACACAATTTCAGCTGTGACAGCATAACTTACTGTGGTTTGCATGAGTGAAGTATTAGATTTGATTTTAAATTAACAGTAAAGCAACTGCTTTCACTAGCTTAGTTAGAAACAGGAAGCCTGTCTGGCTTCAAACTAACTCCTTAAGGTCTGTTTACATTTCTTATGCCACATGTCTTACTTCAATTCCCAAAATTAAAATTAACGCAAGTGTGATTCTGTTATGTGCTTTTGGGATGCATAGCCCCAGTCAAGTTTGGAAAGGATGACTTCTCATTCCTCTTTATAGGAGGCTTAATTCAGTCTTAAGTGAATTGAAACTGTATGCAGGTACTGTGCAGTGAAGTTGGTAATACCACTGGGTGGGTACAGTAAAATGCCTGTGTATTTGGAAAGTGACTTGGAGGTGGTCTGTGGTGGATCCAGATGAGTTGCTGATAAACATGTGCCAGTTTAATAACTATTCCAACATTTTGTACTGTGGTATATTTTCCTGTTCTGTGGTATATTTTCCTGTTCTGTGGTAATGAGTAAGATCCTTGACTATCCTTGTTTATCCCTGCACTTCAAAGGTCTGCAATATAAAAGCTAGCTTTATCCAGAGTTGTGAACCTACAAGCACTAAACTGTCAACTGATCCCTAGAGCTTAAATCTAGCCTGTTTAGTAGTCCTATTTGGCCTGGTCCATCAGTTCAAATGGAATACAGTATTGCTGTTCCATTTTCCATAATTTAAATTACCCCCTTTTCATACACTAACAATTTACAATTTATGCAGAATCTCTGAGTTTAGTAGTTGCCTTTAATTTTCTAGAATTCAGCAATGACATGAGTGAACCCACAATGCCTCTGCAAATTAGTGTGACCTATTAAATTTTCATGCTCATTCTGGCAAATTTTGGCCTATTGACAGTCTTCCTTAGGCAAAACCTTTAAAACTGAAAACCAGCTGTTTTAACTAGAATGCTTTGCTGTATAAACCATTGCAGAGACGCTATGGATGAGGTCAAAGAAACTAGTAGAAATGCAACTCACTGTGCAGTTTAATAGGAGTGTAAAAAGTATTTGATTCAAACATCACCCATTCAATAAAGAATATTTTAAAGGGCAGTAGAAGTGTATAAAGGAGCACATAATAGAAAGCACATGTGACAATGGAGATGCTTCATTATTTTACTGACATTTTGATTACTGGGGAAAGTCTAAATGGGTAGAACATTTTCAGCAGAGGTAAGAGAAGCTCCAAATTACAAATCGCTTCAGAATTTGTTATCCGAAGTAAAACCTTTGCAGTTTAAGATGTGAACATTGGTTAAGAATTTATACAAAGTATCTAAATTTAAGTTGGTGTAATACAAATAGAATTGCAATATGAAGTGAGGAAAAATAGGCTCTCTACATAGTATGAAGAGAATTTGCTAGCAGTAAGAAAACTAGTAAGGAGGTGTAAAGAATTGAAAGGTACTTCACATTTAGGGATACAGGTTGGCCTGGTTTTTAGCAAGAACACTAATGGGGGAGGGTGGGTGTAGACCCAATTTTGTCATGTATGCTTTTTCCAAATATTACATTTCTCTTCTATTTAAATACATATACGTACAAGGTACTTGTATTAAGTTTCAGCCATCCAAATACGATATACATAACATAAATCAATGTTAGGGTAACAATTGTACAGACTTGTCTAATCAAGCTGCTCTTAATGAGCTGTAAAACGGACGTTTACATAAAGATAGTATACAACATATTGAAAATGTGACTTAAACACTGCAACCAGCTATTCTAGTCTACCTAACTAATCATTCGGTCTTGTACAAACTATGTACAATATAAACATTGATGTCACCTTAATGTTCATCTTGTTTGCTATGACCTACACACTTATTGTGATTGTACTCTCTCTTTCTATACTAGTTGTCTTTAAGTTGTCTTTAGTTTCCCTTGTGTAAAGATAGTAAAGTCCCTTGTTCATAAATAAATTTTGTCCTAGGAGTTCTAAAAGCGTTTTCCTGAGTTGTTTTTGGCTTAAAATAACTCTCCACAGTTTCAATTGTAAATGTAAAATCCAATATAATTCTAATGACAACTCAATGTCTATTAAATATCAAAATAAAACTGGTAAGCACTTTCATTCACAAAGAACTACAGACCTGGTTTTGTCATACAATTCGCATTTATAGTTCAAGTCGCATAACCCAAAACATTAGCAGTGTTTTAACCCTTTTTTACATAATACTAAGTTTTCCATGTCATTCATACTTGGATATTCTTTCCAGTTAAATCCACTTCTGCATCCCATCTCGTCTGCATTTAAAACTTGGTCAATAACAGTAAAACTAAAACCCACTAACTCTTGACAGTTAACATTTCTTGCTAAGGCATTAGTCCCATCCAGTTTTTCTACTGCCATCAGATGCTCATAAATTCTGCAATGGAAACTATGTATAGTTCTTCCTAATGTAGAATCAATCGCAAGAATTAACAATACTAGGTACGCAATGAATTTAGACTTGCAATTATTCCCCTTGATATTAATAGCAAAGTCCCGAGCCTTTACTATTTTATTCCCCAGTACCAAAAACTTGCAATTGCAGTCTTCACTTCTTGACATCCCATTATAAGTAATAGTATTACATTGCTTTTGGTTTCTAAAAATTCCTTAAGACTTTCCCTTTTGTCAAAAAATAGGTCTATTGTATAAAAAGGCACTTGACTCTTCAAAAATTTCAAATTTGTGATCTGCTTAATACTGTACACGTCTACTGAATTTTCCAATATACAACTGAGACTAATCTACTCCTTCACCATTCCTTTCAACATCCTTTATTGTCCCCATCTTCCTCATGGCTTTAATTTCATCGCTTGCTTCACTTACCCCAATAAGGTAACCCCTGATTAATTTTTTTTCTTAACCTCTCACATTCTTCCAAAAAAATACTCAATCAGGGAGTCTATTCCGTCAAGCTGATCAAACACAATATTAAACTTCACACTGTGCAAACTGCTATATTCCAAGTAGCTGTTACTCTGGACATTTTTTTTAAATTTTAACTAATTCCCCCCTATTGTACAGTCAGATCTAGGTAATTTGCACTAATTCTACTTCTACTATTAAACTTTAGCTTGTAACAGAATTTAAATATTCAGAATTTCGACAATTCGACTCAGAGCCTTCCCATAAAAAAACAAGTTATCAAAGCACTTGTAAAAATAAATATTGCTAGCAAATGTAGAATTAAAAATTCTTTCCCAACTAGTCAAATTAGCATAGCTCAGGGCCACAGCTTCCCCCATAGCCACCTTTATTTTTTTTAAAAAAGCTATTGTCTAAGCTAAAAAAAATTGTAAGACAATATTACATTTAAAGGTTCAGCCAACAGACTAATCTCATTAAAATCAGGACAACCCCTCAGCACTCCTGTAATCTGAGGGCAGTAGAAAAACTGGATGCAACTAATGCCCTAACAAGCGATGTTAACTGTCGAGATTTAGTAGGTTTTAGTTTTACTGTTATTGACCAAGCTTTAAATGCAGACAAGAGATGGGATGCAGAAGTGGATTTAAACTGGAAAGAATATGCTTGGCAAATGAGGCTGAACACAGGTGCCGATCCAGGTATGAATGATATGGCAAACTTTAAAGCAGTCTTATGTAAGAAGGGGTTAAAACACTGCTAATGTTTTGGGTATGTAACTTGAGCAAACTAAATGTGAATTCTGTATGTGCGGCAACCAGTTCTGAAGGACTTTAATGAAAAAAGCACTTTACCGGTTGTGACTCAATAATTGAGTGTTCTATTGTCATTCGAATTGCATATGAGTTTTCTGGCTTCATGTAATTTGCTGGCCAATAAGTACTTTATAGCCATTCCTTTTAAATTCTTTACATGTGATTTTACTTCTAGCTAACCAATTTTGGCCTATTAATCATATGCTCATAGAAATTAGGGAATATATGTAAAATTGCCATTTCCCATGACATTTGGTGCATCCCTTTTCTAACTTGGTTCTTAATGGACACCACAGCTTGTAAACATTTTTTACAGCTACAAAAAAATATGAAGGTGTCAGCAACACTCTTGGCATGGTACAATAAGGGGAGTGGTGGGATTAATTTTACTAAGTGGTGTGATGCATTTTGATCAAAATTTGGGTATGAATTAGTTTAAGGGAGTTGATTTCAAAGAGTTCAATAGCAGCAGAGTTTTGTTAATCTGATCTTTTTCTCTTCCCAAAATTTGAAATATAGAATTGCATCTTTATATCTAAGTTTTGTTAATGACATTTTAGATCTAGACAATAGCAGGTTAATTTGCTATAGCTGCACGTCTTGGTTGTCTATTGACATTCATAGTAATTGTTGATCAGGTATGTTGGTTAATTTATGGTATTGTAGCTTTTATTTCAAGTTTGTAAACTGAAACTTGATGTGGCATAGGTCCCATACAGTGATTTTTTTGGATACTGATTCAGGTTTAATATAGTATTTAATATTACGATTAAGGTGTACTGGCTGTCCCAATACCAAAGTATCTTTAAGATTTGGGGAGGCTACCAGCTTTTGAAATTAACCTTAAAATGCTTTTAAAGTCTTAAAATTTAGAAAGGGTAATCCATTTTAATACATAATGGATACCATGCTTTGGACTGATCAAAATCTCAAATTTGTACAATTCGAGTTTTTGAAATTCAGGTAGGCCTAGGCCCCCTTTGTATGGGTAATGTTAATTTAGTGCATTTTCTTTCACTTTTGGATGCCAAATACACTTTCCTAGTAGTGTTTAAAGTTTGGAGAAGCTTTTTGGTATTTTGGATTTTGGCATGTATCCTATGGTCCAAATATCCCTTCCTGATCAAATGCATCTCTGCTGAGGATTGTGGTATTCCAGTGAAGGATCAAGAAAACTTTGTTTTTCTAAATGTGATGACTCTTCCAAATTGGGTTTGTATTGGAGTGAATAAATGCTATATAAGCAGTCCATCTTCAAGCATGTTTTACTTGTGCTACAAAATGCTTAACTCCAATTTTACTGTATTATAGGTGGTGAATTTGTACTCAAATTGGTTTCTTGGTAGTGTGATCATGTGTTTACAGCAAGTACACTCCTGTCAGACATGGACACAGGACAATTTTGAAAAGGCGCACAGACTGCATGAGCACACTAGTTGTAATCTGGAAATTCTCAAACAGAATTCTGTAAGATCTGCATGCATTGGACCTGGCATTTTCATTTTTCGTCTCCAACATCCCAGTTTTGGTTGAATTTGCCTTTCACTCCAGCCTTCCATGTAAATGTTTGACAAGTTATCTTGTACCTGAGGGGGTTGGCATCCAGGACTGCTCAATTCAGGCCCTACAGTAGCTTGATCTGTTAATAGCATCTGGGTCTCAAGATTTACAGTAACTTCAGAACAGATCTTGGTTTTACTTTAGCCCAAAGATGGTAAATGCAGCCATTCGGTTTTACTATTCTGAGAAACATTGACACGAATACCATTAGGAATGCCCACTGGAGTATGTGCATGACCCTTGCACACAATGAAGAGGTTTGCCAGAGATGACCCAACATAGTGGTACCCCAGACTTTGCCAAGTTCCAGCCTTATTTTAAGTTATCTGTATAAATTCCAGACAAATAATTTATACTGGTTCATGGGGGTTTACTAAGCCAGCTATCACAAGGGCCTTGAGCCTAGCCATGCATCCCAAATTTCAGGTTCTGCTGCCATTGAAAAGTGTAAGCAGGGGCCTGGAGAACTATTTACAGGCTGCCTGTGGCCATTAGAGGCATGGGTACCAAACTAGCAAACTTCCTGTTTCCCCATCCAGTTGTCCAAGTTTTACTTTAATTGGGTTAGGGAGGAGCTTTGCTCCCCATTTGATGGTGGGAGGGGGCCAGTTCCAGAGACTGGATATTCTCTGGGATACATGCTTGTCACCTGTGATACAAGTAGGACCTGCTTGAAAGGTTTAAGCCTTTAGAATGGGGTAATTCTGGAGCTCTTGCAGATGAGATCAGTGGGATCTGACAATGCCTTGTATGCCAGATCTAGATCTCTCCTCAACAGCCTGTAGGTGACAATACAAGGATGGGGCCTTGAGGTTGTTTGCAGAGAACATGTTGCACTCGATATGCTTCTATGGAGAGTCCAATTGAATATTCCTGTTTAAGTACATAACAAAGGAGTCATGGTCGGAATACAGTGTAATAGGCCGGAATACAGTGTAATAGGCTTCTTGGACCTAATGTCATACATTTTAAGCAGTGCAATATAGAATTATTTACACATTGCTGTGGACATGTCATGGTCAAAGGCTAGATTACTGTCCACTACTGGCTCAACTTGGTGTTAATATGCTAAGTTACCAGGGTGGATGACTTCACAAAAGATACTACTGTGCATTTCTTGGCATTAACTTTAGTCTATGGCTTTAAGTTGGTTCTCCCTTTTTGGAGAACACTTTCAGTGGGATTACATGAGTGCAAATTTGTAATTATCTGCAAATTTAGTCAGCCAGAGGCCATTGAAACTGACTTCAGGGAAGTGCCAAAAGGCAATCCCAGGACCAATCCCTGAGGGACTCTGTGACTGGCCACATTGTAGAGGTGGCCTCCCCAGTTTTAGCTTCCTGGGTCAGTTATGAAACTGTCAGCTATCCACCAGGTGACTTGAGGATTTGTACCAGATGTCTTAATACCAGAGTTGGTATTGTCAAATGCCAAAGGTCAAGGTAGGCAGTGTGTGAACCATTTTATCTTCCATTACTCTGGTGACCTGCTCAAAGTCCACCAGGTTAAGTAGGCATGACCTGCCCTTGACAAAACCAGATATTTTTACCAGGAAAATCTGACTTGGAACAAAGCCAATTTTCAGTGGAGGCCTGGGGAGAAATGCTCCAGGTGTATGTCTTTATGGGAGGAAACCCACATGAATGCAGGGAGGACATGCAGACTCCACACAGGTACCCCCAGCTGAAAATCCAACTAGTCACCTTTTGCTGTAAGGTGACAATGCAACCACTGCACCATCTGAATTGGGCTGGGTCCTGTCTGAAGGTTTGCTATGCCATTACAAATTTCCATTCCATCGTTTTGCATATGAGACTAGTGAGATTTGTGGGTCTAGTTTCCAGCATCTGTAAGTGTGGCCCACCTTGTGCACAGGGATGGCTGCTGCTCTCCATTCATTTGGCATGAAGCATGTTTGGAAGATGGGGTTAAATGGCAATTCCAGAGGGCTTGTCATGTTTCATGCTATGCAGAAGGCATTGGGATATTGTCTGGACCCACTGATGGTGTTCTTGGGCCTTGGAGCACCAATAACCTGTTCCCACCATCAAAATTCAGCTTCCCTGGTATTTCCTGGGGGAAGGTTGAGGGGAATAGAGGAAAAGTTGAAGCTGAATTCAGCCAGTAGGTTTGCTGTATCTGGCTCAATATAGGTGGCTCCATTTATGAGCTCTGCACAATTTTGTATTGTCTTTGAGGTTGTGATATGGCTAAATGCCTTGTTTGTCCTTGTTCTGGGAGGCCAAATTTACTTAAGTCTTTTTTCAGTTGGAGTGTATCTTGCAGAGTGCTGCACCTCCTAATGTTGGCAATTTTCTTCTGTTCTACAGCCTATTGATGCTATTCCAGCAGGTTGGTTTAAGTTCTGTACTTCCTGGTGGGTACAGCTGCCTCTGCAGCTATTAACATGCTTATATAGGGTTTCTGTTCATGGGGGCTTGAGATTTTTAGGTCATTTAATAACTTGATATAGTTCCTAAATATTCCAGGTTTGGCTGGGGTTCCATGTTTCTTGAAGGGCATTTTGTAGTCTGATCTTGCCAGAGAAGACTACACTAAGGGGTGTGCAGTATGGTCCCTTTATTGGTTAGGGCAAGATCCAATGTGGTTGCACCCCTGGTTGGTGCACTAATCTAGTCCAGGGATTTTCACAAAATCCAGGAATTTCGGTGGTTGTATGTTATGGTGTTGTATAGGATTCCTTATTTAATAGTGGGGAATCTGTCATCCATGTATATTGTACTGGGTTGGATGGTGAGTTTCCAGTAAGTTTAAATATAGGATATGGGTTTTCTGGGTCATACAGGGTTACTTATAGGCTGCATGAAGTGGTATTGGTTTTTGCCTGTGGTGCTTTTGAGCATGGAGAAGCTCAAGTGCAGTATCCTGTTTTGACCAGCCTTTAGGTATATATTTGATGTACATTGACACCTCCAGCTTTAGTCCCTGTCTGTAGTAGCTGGTCTAAATGTGTGGAGTGCATTATAACCTTGTGCTGTGTGGCTTGAAACAATGTTGGGACTGCAGACATCTGCATTCTCTAGGGTGAATAGAGCTTCAAGGGAGTGGAGTTTTGTTTGGACTCCTTGCATTGAGCAGTGATACCTTTTTTAGATCATCTTGGTTTTGATTTACTATGTCAGAAGTACTTTGTTTGGCATAGTCTCCCCATAGTGCTTTTTAGGCCATGTTTTAGATAATTTAAAAAGGCTGGAAGGGAGAGGTGCAGACAATCCCTGACAAAAGCAGTGTGGTCTGTTGCAGACAAATATTGCATGACAGCAGAAAATATGCAATTACTCTTCTGTTTGTGTTGTGGCATCCTCCTTGGAGAAGGTAAAAGATCTGATAGTCAAATGACTGGGACTTTCTCCTTACCCTGGCAAGACTGGCAATCAGTTTGTCTCAAATGACCACAACATTGGATTGTGCAGTGGTTTCTTATTGGCTTAACTGAGGCTCCTTGAGATGTGGCTGTATGTATTAATGTCTGTCTTTTCTGAAAGTGGGTTTAAGGTTGCTGAGGTTATTGTGTAGCTTATAGAATGTCTTTGGGTTTTTAAAGCTTTCATTTAAGTGCCTCAGCATATGTGGGTTTGTCTATGAACTGACGTCTGTGTGCAGTACTGACAACCTTGACATTACAACTGCTTTTATTTAATAGCTTTGCCTTCATTGACACTGTCTCCCATTATCATTTTGAGAATTAACTGATCCTCTAACCATGAGGCAATTTCTACACTGCCTCAGGATGCCCATATCCACCAAGCTGGTAACTTGAGTGGGAAAGTTCATATTCATGGCAACAGACCCTTTTTATTACAGTGAGTGAGAATATAAAAGGCACTGCAAAATATTAAGGGGAAACAAGACCCTGAAATTGTGGACAAATCAAGCAGTGCTTGATAAATTTCATTTGTCAAGAATGATGAGGGAAGTTGCTTGAATGACCTGCTAGTGCTAGTCTCCCCACAGCTCCACTCTGGGATATAATGCTCCTTTACTTCCCTTTCCATGTCCTGCTGACCCACTATGTGTGCAGCACTGCTTACAGCACCCAACAGCCAGGTTAACTGCCCTGCACCCCTCCCCACACACTATGTACCAATAGGTCACCTGCTAAAGACCTAAACATACCAGAGAACAGCCAAACTCCCAATTAAAGAAAATGAGGTTAATCTCCCTTTTTACCTGTAAGCGCACCTACTGGGTTGGTGGAAAGTGTTTACTCAATCGCGCATAATTCTCAGTTTGTCCCATTCCATCCCATCCCTTATCAGCCACACTGCTGCAAACACTGAAGCTTTATTGTCCCAGACATGCACATCCCTGACCCCACTTCCTTTGGACAGTACCCAAAAACTAATTCCCACTATTTAACTGCATAGATTGCTTTGCCAACTGGTCACTAAAAGCACCTCTGGGGTACTCCTACTTTCAATTGGCCTTCTGCCCATTTTTTATATACAGCCACTTGTGTGCACTGCTGGTACAGCACCACTACCCCTAAATTTATTTTGAACAATAATCCAACCCCTCTACCTCCTGACCAGTCGCACCAAAACCCCACCTGCTCCCTACCTAATGTCATTAAATCAACTATGCTTCTACAAACCATGCTCACTCTTTACTTGCACTCTCCTTGCTCACCTTGCATCTTACCAAGATGACTTAACCCACTCTACCACTTTCACTGTACTACGCACCACTAAGTATCCCCCTCTTATTCCAGTTACACCAAATCAATCGACATCCCAATGCATCCTCCACATTATCTCACATGCAACTTTCAAATCTCCCTGAAATGTGCGAGAGGTAGCAGGACCCTCTAATTATAAACTCACTAAACTAGGTATAAATCCTATGTCACAAGATGGGTTGCCAACTGGCTCCCTGACAGAGAACCCACACTGAAAGTAGCGGACTCCAAATCGGGCTTCAGACCAGGTACAAGTGGAGTACCACAGGGTTCAGTCCTGGGTCCTCTCCTGTTTGGCATCTACTTTTCTAAAGTACAGTCTTTGGCTAATGAAGCTTCCAGATGACTGCAAACTAGGAGCCATAATCAACTCCTATGTGGGCATCCTACAAAAGGGCCTCGCTGAGACAAATACCTGGTGTCAAAGCCATGGCCTCAAGCTCAATGCCAAAAAGTGCATTGCCATCCCCTTTTAACTCTGTAGCCATGAACTGCAACATAAGTGATAGTATATTTAAGTGTGATAAGAGACATTGGGTCATAGATGGACAGTAGTCTCCTTTTAATCCTTTCACTGCAGTAGTCAGGAAATCCTACATGGCACACTCCCAGGTCATTGTTCCCCTCAATTCATCGCTTGTTGCACCCATTATAGAGTAAAACACCCCTTTTGGTATGTACCTCACAAGACCTCTACAACTGGAAAGGCTGCAGAAATACCTTCTGATTACTGGCATCAGATGCCCTATGCAGACTGTCTCAAATTCCAGCTTTACTCCGTTGCATATCGCCTACTCTAAGGTAATCTCTGCCGAACATACAAAGCCATGTCAAACCCAGAGCTGTTGGACATGCTCCACTTAAAGAAATCACAATCTCTCCAAACTACACGCTCTAGGGACCTAAACCTTGTCGCCACAATAAACAGAACATGCCTGAGGGATAGATTCCTGTCCCAGAGACTTCCCATACTCTAAACTATATCCCTGGAGATCACTTCTGTGGCTCAACAGTGGCAAAGGAAAAATTTCCTGGAAGCAAAAGCCAGGGTACTGGTTTGGCTGGGCTTGTATCAGCCCTAGGGCTGATAACCTAGTACCTACCTATGAACAGACTATAACCTTCTTAAAACTTGACTGCTGCCCTTTCTAAACTTGCTCTCAGTGGTGACGTACTCCCCAGTCCAGATCCTATAAACTCCACACCCAATAACCAGTCTAAAAACTGCACCATCCCACAACAAACGGCCAATAGAAAGCCAACTGAAGTCTATCAGAAGTATAACCAATAAGGCCCACTACCTCCATGCCAATATAGCCTTGTACTTCCCTAATATACTGGACTGAAACCTGGCTCAAACCTCACATAAGCAGTGAGGAATTACTTCCAGTAGGCTATGAAATACTTCATGTGGATAGGCTATGTAAGAAAGGAGGTGGTGTAGCTGTTGTACTTGTCAATCTAACCATTCAGGTCCTTAACATATCAGCCCCTCAGACTGGCAACTAAAATCCTATGACTACCTCCGAATTAAATACCAAAAAAAAAAGTCCTAGGTTACTTACCACCTGCTTAAGAAAATCCCTCCACTAAACCTCAGTTGGCCTAACCACCACATTCCCCAAGAAACCATAATTTTACAAGATTTTAATATCAATTTTGCTATCCTACAGAAAATCCAGCTCTCCACCTAAACATTTACTGCTTCTTCCAACTTATCAAATTACCCACCTGGATAACTGACATTCTTCTCTTGGATACTAGTCAATAAAACCACTCCATCTTCAGCTGGCTTGCCTACCTGACGGCCTTTGTGACATACCCAAACATTCCTACTGAAACACTATGAATACTGTGCCAACCTCATCCTTCTATATGCAAATGCACAACAAGGTAAAGTTTAACCGGCCCACACTTGTCTCATCACTTGAATTTTAACTGGACCCCTCAAGTGCTTGCATCTAGGTGATGCAGTTAAATTCTTCAGTAGCACCTTCTAAATATCAAATACTCATGCCCCCATAAGAAATAGCATAGTCAAAGCCCAGCACTCCCAATGGCTACAGAAATCCACTACACCTCCCTGAACAATTCTGGTCCTCAAACTCCATTCTCTATCAGCATTTTGAAAATTGAATAGTTTGAATCATTAAATGTTGAACTGACATGACTGAAATAATTTTCGAATGCTTTTTTTTTTTTTTTTTTTTATATAAAACTGTAGGCAGGGGGCAAGCCCCCTGCACCCCTTACTACTAAAATATACCAACTCTGAGACCGCACTACATTGAGGTAAATATCTCCCTTATGGAGATTTCAGTTTACCTGTTAGACATTCTGCACTTTTGGCATTCTCTACGCGACTCTGATTCGATATTGTCAGCATTTGAGATGCTGATGGGAACCCCCATTCTAAATGTAGGTAAAGTTGGCAAACATCCACCTATCACTCGCTAAACCTCCCCCTCTCCTACATCAACTCCCAATCTGCACCACCTTTTCATTTACTCAAGTTCCCACCTTAAACTTCTATCCAAACTTAAACCAACTAAACTAGCAGTCAACAGTCTCCCCTATGAATATCTAAAATAGCAGCCAACACACTAGCCTATCCAGTCCTCCATCCTGATTAACCAGTCCTTATCAGAATGTTATGTACCTACACTCTGTGGAAAGTATCCCACATCATTGCTCTCCACAAAGGTGGCCCCTCCACAGAATTTTCCAACTGTCCCATAGCTATCCTCTCCCAACTTTCTAAGATACTTGAGATGCATACATTCTTAAGTCCTAGATTTCTTCCTGACCTCCCCAGCACACAACATGGCTTCAGACCATTCCATAGCACTACCACCTTACTCTTTCACTAACTATATATCATTCAGCATAAAAAGTCTTACTCTACAACCTTTCCTTGACCTATTCAAGGTTTCGACATGGTCTCGCACATTCTCTGTTCACTAATCTATCCTTCTCCCAATCTGCTTCAAACTGGTTTCATACAATCTGGCATAGACATTTGTTCACAACTCAATCTGTCCCCCAAGGATCAATCCATGGACCCCCACTCATTTCTTCTCGCTATTCACCATTCTCGCTCTTCACCAATGTACACAATGCTACAAAACAGGCCTCTGTCATACAGTACATGGATGACTCCACCTTAATCTGCTCAGCCCAAATCACTACCTGAACTCTAGAACACTCTGGCTGCCTTTGCCTCTAGAACACTCTGGCTGCCTTTGCCTCTAGAACACTCTGGCTGCCTTTGCCTCTAGAACACTCTGGCTGCCTTTGCCTCTAGAACACTCTGGCTGCCTTTGCCTCTAGAACACTCTGGCTGCCTTTGCCTCTAGAACACTCTGGCTGCCTTTGCCTCTAGAACACTCTGGCTGCCTTTGCCTCTAGAACACTCTGGCTGCCTTTGCCTCTAGAACACTCTGGCTGCCTTTGCCTCTAGAACACTCTGGCTGCCTTTGCCTCTAGAACACTCTGGCTGCCTTTGCCTCTAGAACACTCTGGCTGCCTTTGCCTCTAGAACACTCTGGCTGCCTTTGCCTCTAGAACACTCTGGCTGCCTTTGCCTCTAGAACACTCTGGCTGCCTTTGCCTCTAGAACACTCTGGCTGCCTTTGCCTCTAGAACACTCTGGCTGCCTTTGCCTCTAGAACAATTTCAGCCAATGACGAGACCATCTCCCCAACAGAACATTCCAAACTAAGTGTTTAAATTGATAACTGTCTCAAATTTGACATTCACATTTCTCTTGCCATAACGTTCACAAACTAGGGGCTCTACAGAAATAAATTCCCTCACCAAAACGGCCAATCTGTTTCCAATTCCCACCTTATCTCCACCCTACTCTATTTTCCAAAGTAAGACACACAGACCTATTGAGTCTTGTTGCAACAGAATCTCAAGTTCCCCACTGGGGCTACCTATCGTGGTCACCACTGTACATCTTACTGAACTTGACTGGCTTGAACTCAAACTCCTTCACCTAAATCAACTCTCCCTCACTCAAGTTGAACAAGCCCCTTAAAATCCTACCCTATTGTAACATCAGACCACTACACACCAATGACAAACACCAACTTCAAGTAGCCAAGGCCAAAAACTCCTCTGGGGAAGCTCTTTTCTCCTGCATAATATCCAAACTGTGAGAACTCTTCCACCATGACCTCTAATCACTTCAAAGCTGTGCTGAAAACACTTTAACACTGGATGTGCCCTTGTTCCAATCAAGACTCTACCCCCCCCCCCCCCCAGCCTATTGTATACCCACCACATTTCATTTCTCATCTGCTGTCTCTTGGCAGTATTGGTCTCTTAGCAGTATTGTATTTCCTTCCTTCACAATCACCTAAGAAATCTATTTCCATCTACCTACCCTGTCTACTGCCTCTCTCCTAAATCTTCCCCTACTATTTTCCTCCTGGTCTGTACCTGCTTCCTCTTATCTCAAACATGACTTTACTGGACAGAACAGCTATGGCCATAGACTGAGCCAGGTATAAACATATTGCTGCAACTAACTATTATGTTCTAATATGTGCCATCCTTAACGTAACAAATGTTCTATGTGTACACAAATGTATTCTCCATTTCCACTATCCATGCAACTTTACTCATGATTTGAGGCTCTTGCATTTATTAATTCTGTACTTTGTATCTTTGGAGCTTTTCTCCCTGGGCCTCCCCTGACAAAGGACCAGTGTCCAGTTGGATTTTCCTGGTAAATAAAATTCTCAAAAGGCACCAATGCAAAGATCAGACGCTGGCTACATCCTGTTCGGTGATCCTTAGTTTCTTTGCAGACTAAGCAAGGGTTGGAAAGCTTGTAGCCTTCTGGTAGATGCCTAGAATTCAAATCAGGACAGTTAAGTACAGATGCTCACTTTCTAACCAGAAATGGCTGAGAATCCATGCACTTCTCACCAGGAGCACAATAAAAGCATAAATTCCAATTTGGTACCTATGGGGCAGTTAGGCTTTCTGGTGGTCAGCAGTCTCCAGGAAGTGTCCCTGTGCTGTTAAGGAGCAAAATGGAAGCACTAATGCAAAGATGTGGAAAAATTAACAAAGGGCAGGCAACTAGACAACTGTGTTAACAGAGCAATGTCTGGGTGGGATAGCAGGGAGGTCTCTGGGGAGAGCTGTGTTCTCCTTCCTAGCTTAAATATGCAATTAAAACCAGAATAAGAGAATCACAATATGCAAAATAAAAGGCAGTAAAGGAATACAAAATACAAGAAAGCAAAACAAACTTACCCTCAAGTTGTGGCAGTCTGGATGAGCTTTCTTGGCTTCGGCCACACTATTGAGCCAGACCTTTCTACGTGACCCTTAAATTTTCCAGCAGACTACATTTGTTTGAAATACTGTTATGCTAAAAGCTCCACTACTCCCATTAACCAGTCCAATCCCCCCACAGCACTTTCTTGCCTACTGAGGTAAGATTTTTTTGCATTTTTGCAGCATACACTACCAAATTTGATTAAATGCTGCTTTTAGATAGTCTGCCAGTGTAGCAGAAACTTGGCGACTTGCACCTTTTAGACAATTTGGTGCAATTATGTAGACCAGTTTTACACTTACCATTATCTTGAAAGACTATGTACTCAAATGTTCTATGTCCAGATCTCATTCTTGCTGGTTCAGTTTGGAACTGAGCATCCATTCAAACTCTGCCTTTTTACTAAAGCTTGAGTGTCCCATGATGCCTAGATGTAACCCAGATCTTGTTTGCAAAACACTAAAATTAGACTCATTCCAAAAAGTGTTGACCATCCTTGGCTCCAAGTCTTACAAGGCAAGAAGGGAACCAGAGCACATTTGTAACCAATTCAAAAATTCCTCTATTCTCCAGGAAGTGAAGGTAGGGGGAAGGAGGGTGAGATGCAAGAATGATGGGAGAGATTATGGATGACTAACTTTGGAACGTTATGGTGAGTTCAAAACTTTGCTGTCCTATCTTGCCTTCATTCTTAATGGTAGGGACCGCATACTCAGCACCTTTCTTGGGTGACTCGCAGGAATAAGCTCTTCAGAACAGTGGAGAAAAGGAAGGCCTGCTCTGGGAGGCCACATCTACTTTGTAATGAGTGATAAAGGTATGGGGTTTGACCCATGTGGCTGCAGCACAGCTGGTCCGAAGGCAATCTGGCCAGAATGATAAAGGTATGAGGTTTGACCCATGTGACTGCAGCACAGCTGGTCCAAAGGCAATCTGGCCTGAAAAGCAGCCAAAGTAGACACCACTCAAGTGGGCTGCAATCTTTCCTGGCATGTTATGCTAAGAATTGTGTAGATTAGTGTAAGCCATTTTGACAAAGTAACTTTAGATATTGGTGCAGCTTTCTTATCTGTGACTAACTGGCCAGATTTCCTGAATTATTTTGCTCTCTAGGCAAGTACAAAATTAATTGCCTGTAGACGTCCAATTGGTGTAGCCTGTATTGCCTTGTTGCCATAATTCAGAAAACTGGCTAGTCAATGGACTGGTTTAAACTGGTCTAAGAACATACTTTGAAGGATTTGGTTTGTGTGTGAAAAACCAAATATGGAGGGCGAATGGACAGCTGGAAGTTCTAAAACCCTCCTAGCTGAAGTGCAACTTATCAAAAATGCTGTCTTCCAGGTTAGAAATTTCAGTTGGCAAGAGGAAGCTGGTTGATATGGTGGGGGAATCAGTAGTTGGCACCAAATTGAAACAGAGGGTGGTTCCCTTACTGGTGGTCCTAATAAAAGTACCTCTCAAAGCTTTGCACAACCTGAGACATCATTTTTTGATCCCATGTCTCCTGTGTGGTAGTTGGAAATGGCAGCCAATTGTACTTGTGTGGTAGCTGCTGCGCCTTTCTTGGATTCCTGCCAAGTCCAAGATTTCACGCTGACTGTAAAAAGGGTCAATTCTTGGAGGCCTAGCAAGAAAACCTTTTCCATTTACTAGCAAAAAGCTTTAGTCCTCTTATGAGATGAAACTAGAATGCATCTTGTGGACAGGGAAATGACTAAGTGGAGCAGCCAAGCTGTCAGTATGAGGGTTTGAATAGAGGGATGGAGCATTCCTGACCATCAGATCATCTGGTACCAGGCTCAGAATCCACAGCTTTTCTTGGAGATGGGGCCATAGGAAAGGAAGCCAGATTTGATGAGGTCAGTATGGAGCAATGAACCTGCAACTAATCTATTTTGGCTTTCTGTAGAACCTTGGGGGGTTACAGGAAGAGGCCAATCGTGAAAGTGAATCCCTCAGACTCCCCTGGACGGGGGGATTAGGGCAAGTTAGCTGCTGCATTTGGCATTCATGGGCATGGTAAAAAGGTCGCAGCAAGGCTGGCCCCACTTGTGAAATATTTGGTTCACAATTTCCTGTTTCATGGACCACTTGAGGCATTAGAATTGCTCTGCTTAATTTGTCTATCACATTGGGTTTCCTTCTGTTGTGCATTGCAATCAGAAAACTGAGGAGCTTGCCCATTGCCATAATCTGAGCCTCCTGACACCAGGTAGGATCTGGTTCCACCTAGTTTAGATCCAAAATCTATACTACTGATGAAAGCCTTGCTGCTGAAACCGGTCTAGTTTCAGTTTTATTAAACTACTTTTGAACCTTCCTTGGTGCTGGCCTTTTTTCTGATTTTGGATCTAACAGTGCTCTTGCCGTGCACCAGCCTAACTTGCTAGCTCCTATACACTCCACCTAGTTTAGACAGTCTATTGCGATTATACCTTGTGGAAGAGGGCTCTGGAGTGCTTGCAACACCAGAAGCACTGCTCATCTCTAGGACATTGATGTGCAAGTGGTACTCCTGTTCTTGCCAAGTTCTATGGATGGTCTTTCCTAGATGATGCCCCCCACCCTATCTGAAGTCTGGTCACTGTAGCTACAGGATGAGGGAGGATCGTCTACCTAGGGTTACCTGCATGCAGAGGCCACCAGCATATGTCCTTGCAGGAGTCATGAAGATCTTGTAAGACATGGGTAACTCCTGCATGGACCATTGAGCAGAGTAGTCACTGCAGGACTTGTATGCAGCAGTGCTAGAGGTACTAATGTGACTGCAGCTGCCTGCCTGTAACTTCCTTTTCGAGAGCAAGATGGACACTTGATGCAAAGTTTGTATTCTGTCATGAGGCAACTTTGGTACCCTGTCTACAATGTATGCTGTGATGGCAACAAGGTAGACTTTCCAAAATTTATGGTGATGCCCAGTTTCAAGCATAGATTGGGGTGTCTTGCCTTGGTTAGTAGATGCTTGGTGGTGGCTGTCAGGAGCCAGTTTTCCAATTATGGAAACACCTAGAATCCCTAGCCACCTCAGGAGCCATGACTACTTGCATGCATCTGGTAAACTGGGGGCTGTAGTGAGACCAAAGGGCAGAGCTCCAAACTGGTAACTGGTTCCCAGCCAGAAGCCTAGTGATCTCCTGGATCACCTGTCCATTTTTATATGGTAGTATGCATCCTGAAGATTGATTTTGAGCACATCCAATTATCTTGTCCCAGAAAAGGGACTATATAGACTTCAGTGTCATCTGGAACTTTGCTTTCTTCACTGACTTCAGTCCGAGGTCCAAGATGGGTCTCCAGTCCCATCTTTTCTTTGGAACTAAACGAACCTAGATCAAGTTCTGGATCAGATTTGGTCTGCAGGGACTTATGACCTTTTTTTCTTGGCAATGATTGATCCCTTTGACAGCCTGGAATGTCTGGGACTGATCTTGATTGTGGGGGTGGGTTGGGGAAGGGTATAATGTATCCCCTGGATATCTGTACCAATTTGTCTTGAGTGATTTGTTTAGCCAGGTTTTGGGGTACATTGACAGTCTGCCCCAACTGCCTCCAGAGGTGAGCAGGCAGGCCTCCTTTCAGGAGTGCTGGAAGGGTCTGCCAGATATTGCATCCATTCCCCTGATTTTGCAGATCCTCTCTGCCACGAGGTTGGAGTCTACCATTTCCCCCTCTGCCCCTGGGGGAAAGGACACCATGTGTCCAGTGAAGCTCTTGTGATTTTTACAGAACCACATTTTACCACCCTTTTGACCTTTGGGATAAGGTCTGGTAGGAATGGAAAAACTTTACACAGCATACAGTTTTTTACTGTTAGTACCTGGTCAGTGTAACTCTTGTCCCAAAATAAGGACTAGCCATCAAAAGGGGCATTTTATGAAGGAAGACTTGAAGGCTTCAGCAAAGTAGCATCCAGGAAATGTCTCCTCAGCTATTCCTATGTCTGCTGCCCTACTCCGGCTGCGTAAGATGAGCTGCATAGAGGAGTTGACCACAGAACTCAAAGTTGCAAGCTGAGAGGTCACTTTGTCTGACGCCCCTGCAGCAAGCTGAGATTTCACTTTGTCTGACGCCCCTGCAGCTGTAGATCCTTGGAGGGAATCTCCTAGCTCCTTCCAGAGATCCCTCTGGAGCCTGGTAAATGTAGTTGTGTCCAGAGTAAAGGCTGCTGATAACATGTGCTTCCCATATCTGTCCATAGAGATTCCTTAATCAGCGGATGGACGATTAAGTTTCCACCAACTCCTTTTGGGGAGCCCCACACCATTCAACTGACTACACCTAGGAGCTGATCAAAAGGTAGAGATGCCAAAGACATGGAGGGTTGAGATCCAAATGTCTCCAAGTATACAGATCCATCTTCAGAAGGGGTAATGGACTTCAGCCACACTTCTGCTTTAGGATCTCTAGGGCGTCTGAAAAGATGTTCTCTAGGGCGTCTGAAAAGATGTTCTCTAGGGCGTCTGAAAAGATGTTCTCTAGGGCGTCTGAAAAGATGTTCTCTAGGGCGTCTGAAAAGATGTTCTCTAGGGCGCCTGAAAAGATGTTCTCTAGGGCGCCTGAAAAGATGTTCTCTAGGGCGTCTGAAAAGATGTTCTCTAGGGCGTCTGAAAAGATGTTCTCTAGGGCGTCTGAAAAGATGTTCTCTAGGGCGTCTGAAAAGATGTTCTCTAGGGCGTCTGTAGGGGACCTCTGAGGGCATCCATGGATGGGTCCTCTGGGGAAGTTTCAGAAGAGTGACTCCCCCAGTGGGGCATCCTGGGGAATCTCTTCTCTACACCTGGGGGTGAGGGATGGTACAGAGGCAGATGCTGGCACTTTTGGGAGGAAGTGCCTGGATCCAAGGGTGGAGCTGTCTGACTGCACACTCCTCATGACCTCAGACACCATGATCTGGACTTGAACCCTCTGCTTCTTAAGAGCCAGGAGATGTTCCTTAAGCCCAGGTGGGCTCCTTGGCTGATGTGCACCAAGCAAACCTGCACTAAAACCCAGAGGTTGATTCTGATCCAAGGTCTGACCAGACTCCTCCCTGGACCTGATGGGGAGTGTTGGCTCCCAGACCCTTCAACAGAAGATGCCACCAAAGAGTTCAGGACCAAGAACCCTGGGGGAGGTCTAGGGCCCAACTGGTCCACCACAAGCACATCCAAGCACTCCAGCTTAAACTCCTGTCAGAGGAGGAACAGAAGGGGCTGTGATCATAGGCTCATTCTTTCTGGGCTGGACTTTAAAGGATCTTGGCCAGTGCTGGAGTGCAAAGCAACCTCCTGATCAATGTTGTCTGACAGGCTCTTGGAGGAATGAAAGGAGTAGGTAGAGGATCTTGGGCTATCAGCCACAAACTAAGAGGAGACTCCGGTTGGGGACCGGCTCAGTGTATGGCTCCAAATCTCTTCCAATAAAACTGGTAGAACCATAAGAGTAACCTCACCAGGCCTGAAAGCCTTCAGGTTTTAAGTCTTGTCCTTGGACTGCTGTTTGGCCAGCTCAGATGCAGGAGCTGAAGAAGCAGCTCTTTGTAGGCTTGTCAGATCTTGGGGAATGGAAATTTCGAGGTCTGACTCCCTCCTTGCCTCAGTAAAAGGACCCTTAATCCCCTAACAGAGTTTGTTCCTGCAGAACCCAGGAGCTAAAACCATGGCACATGGAGCAGGAGTTCTGAAGATGTACTGCACCCAAGCAATGCACAACTAGTGTCTCAACTCCTCTTGTGTACAGGAGTAGCTTCTTGAAGCCTGACTGCTTCACTTCTCTCTCCCTTGGACATATTTGCAAAAAAAAATCTGACAGGTAAAGTCTACTAAACTATTTTAAGAACACACCAGTAGGAAAAAACTAACTAGTAAAGTTTTACTGTGAAACCCACCAGGAGGAGAAGGCATGAGAAGAGAGGTCTAACTTGCGACAATCCCATCTAGCTAGAGGAGACTTCTCTAAAACGATTAAACCTTTAAGGGAAGGAAGTATATAAAAAACACAGGGGGGAGCCCTCCAACAGGCTGAAACAAGATGACCCCTCTATTAAAATGGGTTCATGCAGAGAATTAAGTCTTTAAGATGGGAAAGAGTTTGTAGCCCCAACTGTGGCAAAGCACAAAGACCAGGTACGAACTAAGCCTAAAGGCTCAACTACTCTACAATATTTCTATCAAACACTACACTGTACCATAATCAAAAATAAATTTCACTAGCCCAGTGAGAAGCACCTGATCTAGTTTAACAGCAAACTAGATCTGGGTAACCTCCTCTAGGCATCATGGGATCGGGTATAGCCTAGAGCCAGTGGAAGCTCTATCTTTAATGAAAAGGCAAAGTTAGAACCGATGCTCTGTTCTGAACCAACTAGCAAGAATGAAGGTGAGAGGACAAAACATCTTGCATTTAAGGTGTCTAGGAAAATGCAGCAGTCGCCTACTTTTTCATACTGCAGTTCATCAGAGCTTAGTTTCCTGGCTCTGACAGGAAGCCATAGGTTCAGTTCTAATCTGAAAGCACATTATTTGATGCATGAAGATTACACCAGATGCTGTCAACTGCCTAGTTTTTGCATTCCTGAGAGCCTGTAGTACAAAACTCAATCTCCTTGTATTCCCATATTGCCAAACACTGAACTCTCTACCTCTGCACAGTGTCAATGCACATTTAAACATTCCCTGAAGGCCTATTTCACCAAACCGACTTTGCTCCAGGCGAACTACTTTAACCCCTTAATGTCCAACTTCTTTCTTTACACCACCCTTTCTCAATATCTCCTGGCTATTGAGCCTTCTTGCACTCAGTTGTTACCCTAAAATGTGTATTACTACCATTGTTACTTGCTTCTAGACACTGTTGGGGACTTTGAAATTTAACTCCACACTTGTGTCAAATGTAAAACCATTATCCTTGGAGCTTTTTTCCCTGGGTCTCTACTGAAAACAGGCTTCTGGCTCAGTTTGACACTACCTGCTTAAATGAATGTATTACATTTACACTATGCTTGTGTACACTAACACTGAGCTCTACCCAAATTCCTGTGTGATGGGTGATTGTGGTATTAAACAGGGCAAATAGGGCAGTATTGCCAGTTGTCGTGCACAAACAAATCTGGTGAACTGTGCTTATTGCTCTCCCTATCTGCATATATTTGCAGGTAAAGTGAAGCTGGGGTAGCAGGCAAGCCCTAATACAGGAAAACTACCAACACTAAAGTAAACCAGGTCTGCAAAAAAAATGCAGCAAATCCAACATGCATACAGACACTGGTAATGCTCAGTGAAGTAGCTTTTAATCTACAATATTCACAGCTTTCAGATATTGCTACCCTTCAGCATGATAAGACTACATTCAGCGTAATGAATTTTAATATATAATTTAACTATCACGACACAGCCAAGAAAATTCTAGGAGCAGCATACATCCAGCATTGATAAATGCAATTAAAACATGTACAAACAAGTACATTTTAAATGAAAAACACAACATTTAAAATTACATTCTGGGAAATGCATGTGAAACACTTGCATATAAAATACTAAAACCACTAGCGTAAAATAGTTTCCTTTTCAATACAGGTTGATACTAACTTTGCATGAATTCCTGGTTGTCAGCTAGCAGCAGTGCAGTCCAATTATATTTGGACAGCTAATTTTATTTGGGTCTCTACTTGTACAACTATCTGAATCACCCTGAATTTTCATGGTTCCTCTTTTTCTGAAATGTTCTGAAATAAGATGTTGCAACAGTGTGTTCAGTTATATGATCTTTAAGCTTGCATGTGGCTTTGCCTGCGTAAAAACAGTGCACACAGCCAAGTAAACACTTTTTTATGGTATTACACTTGGCACAATAGCTGAACCTAAACTTGGGTGTATAAAGCTATTATTGGTTACAATGGCCTCCCTGATTCAGGTCTTGCACAACTGGGTGCAATCTCTGCATCTTGCTTGGTAACAATGTAATTGTCAAACTTTGTAGGAGACCCTCTTAAAGTGAGTAGTCTGGCAAAGTCATCTGCATAGCCTTGGTCACTAGGATGTACTCTTACCTTTTACACATCTGACAACTCCTACAGGCATCCATAACCTGCTGAGGGAGATAAAGCCATTGGGACAACTTTTGTTGTCTTGGCTTTTCCTGGTTAGGGGTCACCACAGCAGAACTCCAGTCCACTATGATTGGCAATCTATTTTCACTGTCGAGTTGCCAGCTCGCCCAGCCTTCAACAAAGAACCCCCATTCACGCATGTCTTTTGGAATGTCACTTGACCCAGGGGGAGGACATGCAGACTCCACACAGGCAGTCCCTGCACTCCAGCTGAGAATCTAATGGGAGAACATCTTGCTGTGAGGCAACACTACTGCTGCAGCACACTGACTTAGCTGAATTATGACTGTCACAAAGGACACTCCCTATCCTCTCTTCCAATATAGGTTGCCCTGTGGCTTGGGTGGGCTGTGTACAGGTGTCTTGGGCAGGCTGTAGTTAAAAGGGCAACAATGGGATTCTATTAAATGCTCAACTGTCTCTACTGTCCTTGCTATGAATAAATACAGCATTTAACACTGTTTCTGTCCACTACAACAGTACCTTAATGTACTGTGGTTTCGCTTTCAAAAACCTGTCCCACCTTGGAAAAGCTTGCAACAGTCTCCAATCCACCCATGCTGTGATGTCGCAGCTTCCTGGTCCTTCCCTACCCATATAGAAAGTAAAGGCTAGAACAAGGAAATAGTACACAAGTTAGTCTGCTGTGAGCTGTCAAGCACAGCAGGTCATGGCTCAAATTACCCTTGGCACTTTGACAGCTAGGAAAGTTGGGTGTAAAGGGAATGGGAGAGGAGTCGTAGTACAAGTCAGGCTTCACACGAGACTACAATTTTGCCTTTCTAAAAAGCAGCAGTAAAAAGTGCTTTGAAAGTCTGTTCTGTGGCATTTACATAGTTTTAAGTAGTTCTTGGCATGACATGTTAAAACAAAGCAGTGTATGCATGTTAAATCAGTGCAGTGACTAGCTTTAGGAAGAAAGAGGCCTACATAGTTTTTAGACGAGCACTGCATTGTGGGAAACCCAGAGGCACTAAACAAATCAAGATGCCAGACCATGTGGTCAGACTCGACAAACCTGTAAATAGTGGTGTTGGAATGTAGGAAATGCCAAACCTGTAAATAGTGGTGTTGGAATGTAGGAAATGCCAAACCATGATGAAATTAACATGTCTGAGGCTGTGGGAGGGGTTCTTTAAAGATGCAGCCACACTAATGGCTTATCCCATTACTACACCTATCTGGGGTGGGGTAGGTGTACATATTGAGTGTACAATATCAACTTACTGGGACAATATATTGAATAGGTGAATTTGCATGCAGCCTCATTGTCACTTCTCTCTACTAGATTGAGAAGATCTGTTCGATCTTTCTCAGATTGAGGGGATCTGTATACTAAAAGTGGGTTAACTATCTGCATACAGCAGTGCAGGCACTTGGTGTTGTACCAAATCTTCATTTAGGATTTTGCTTTCCCAAAGAATTGCCTGTAACGAGTCTAAGAGTTCAGTTTTGTAGCTAAAACTGACATGTCCCCTGCTAATCTTGTTCAATGCTTTATCTATTGCCCATAATGTGTACAAAACAGGCACTTCTATTCATTTAGTTGTAATGGTAAGCTCACAGACCATGCTGAAATGCTCCACTAATGGATATCTATTTCATTACTGTGAAGGTAGTGGGGGGGCTAATTCTTCACTTTGCTAAAGAATTCGGGCCAAAATAAAAATGTGGGGGAGGCCACATCAGGGGCTGTTTAATTCACTTTAATAGGCCCATGGGTGAGTACTACACTACTTGCCCTTGTGGGCCATTTTAAGCCTAGCCAAATACTGCCATGTGAGAATCGAACCCTGCATCTTTGTAAGGTAAACGCCTTAACCATTATGTTGGCGTCCCACAAACCATCAAATTCCATGATGGCATGGTACTGTTCATTACAAGCTTTGCATCAGCAGTGCTGCAATGGTTCTGAAAAGGCATGATGGTGCATAACTGTCCCTCGGTAGTCTGATCTGTGAATAGCATCTACCTGTTGCTCAAAGCTTTAAAGAATTTTTCGCAGACCTAGATCTTGCCAGAAATTTTACAAGTGAAATGAGTGGCAGTCAATGCCTTGGTGGAATGTTTGAATTTTCAGTAGTACAATACTGAACTGGATACAAGGCTCATTGGTAATCAGCCTAGTTAGAAATTACTGCCAGATATGATGGTGTAATTGTAGAACAGTTTTAAGAAGCTTTTTTCAATACAAAGCATTCACAACACATTAATCCAATTGCATTATTAAAAAGCACAAACTGCATTAAGCAAAATGTTCAACATATTTGATAAATACTTGTGTTCAGAACTACTGATATGCATAATGAGCATGTTGGAGAAGTAAAACTGGCACATGAAAAGTATAACCAGCATGATGAGTTATTAGTACAATGGGTACGAAAGGGCAGTGAGCATGGAAAAGCAAACAGGCGGCATTTTCTAGTAAACTCTTGCCGTGTGCTGTTTAGCATTGACTAAAGCTGTTCAGAGCACAACAGTTTGAACCATCTGTGCAAAATGTCAGTGTGACAGTAAAATTTATTTTAAAGCATTTCTGTGCAAAGTACAGGAATTCCACAAAGTGCAAATCAACTACACAGCACAAGAGCCTTTTTGAAGCGACTTTATGGCTACAAAGTGTAGTCATTTAAGTTTCATACAATAAGCGGTGGCTTCGCAAAGTAGTCATTTTTCAAAGGGTTCTTGTACTAATGAAGCTTCAAACATTCAGCTATTTTGAAGAATCTATTGTGCTGTTGAGAGCATAGTTAGAAAGTTCTGGTGTAATTTTCTGACTTTTGTGTATGCTTGTGTTTATTACTGAGTGGCATGGCAAAGGAATTTCAGACCCAGTCCACTCATGTTTGAGCATAATATTGCAGAGAATTGTATTTGAGCATGAATATATTTCATACAAACAGCTTTTTCTGACAGATTCATGTATGAGGGCATTCTACTTAAATCTAGCCGGGTGCCATTCTGTATGCACCAGCAGTATATGCAGAAGGGGGAACCACCATATTGTCAAAGTTGAATCAAGGAAGGGCCCTGAGTGCTTAACTTTGACTGGGGGGGAAGTGTGCAACCCCAAATGTTACATTGACTAATCATTTTATACAGGAGACCTATACAACAGACCAAAAGCCAGGAGAAGTTTTGCAGCTTGCATTACTGACTTGAGAAACTAAGCTAAAACATGCAGGTCTGGTGTCTTAAAAAAAAAACTAGTTGGTGTGTGGTGGTAATGCTAAGATTTTGCTTTGAGATGGCCGCAGAAATTTCAGATAAACAAGCATTACAGAAAATCACAAATGCTTGCAAGTGATAAGAGCATGATTTCAGCAGCTTCTAGAGCAAACCTAGATGGCATGCAGAATTTGGCTAATAAATGGGCCCAAGCACATAGTAGCTGCAGCCCCTGCAGGAATTCTAGGGGGAACCCGTAACTTTCCAGCCAGTTCTAAGACTAGCTCAGTAAAATGGACATGCTTAGTACAGCATAACGGTGAGTCACCAAAACCCAAGTGAAGTCTCATTGGCACAATTATGACTCAGTAATACAAAAGAGAAGTGTGATATTTGGTCAGCAATGCCACAAGTGTTTATAAAAGCTTTTCAAAACTTTGTAAATCAAGCAGCCCTATCCATTTATTAAGAATGGTCATGCAAAGCAAGTTTTATCATATAGAAAGCTGCAACTTGTCTTTCTATGTAGGTGGTGCATCAGCGGTTGGTGAAAGGATTAATGCAGTAGTTAACATTTTTTTTTTTTTTTTTTTTTTTTACTGGGGAAAGTCCGACTGGACACTGGTCTCTTTCAGCAGAGGTCCAGGGAGAAAAGCTCCATGAGTAAAAAAATTTCATGCACTCATTACATTAAAGTATAAAGTAAACAATGTAGTATACATAAGAACATAAGAATTTGTTACATCTTGACGACAAAACCTAGGCTTTGAACATGGCTAGTACTATTTGTAGGTATGACTTGTGTCAAGATATAAGGTTGACAGGTCAGTAGGAACAAAGTATCAAACACCAGGAGAGAAGCTGGATATGTTTTGGGCATACTGTGATGTAATTTTTTACTGTCCTGATCGATGGTAAATCCACAGAACTCAGTGGACACTTGTTCAAAGTGCAATGTTATGTCCACTTGTTCAAAGTGCAATGTTATGTCCACAAACATTTGCAAGTGTAAGAGCTGGTGAACAAAATGTGGCCAGTTGTGCGAAGCTTGTTGCTGATGGAGGTGAAGAGATTCAAACTAAAGGCTCTGCTTTCATGCTATTCAGCTGGGAACGTTTACAGCTTACAATTGTGGTCAGACCTGTGTAGTCATTGGGTCTTGGACAGTGTAAGAATGAATCTGCTTTCTTTTACCAAAGTCCATGTAAGCACATGTCCTAGTTGGTTTCACTGATGCTATTTTGAGTATGTACTCCATGACATTGGACCCAGAGGGTAGTCTAGTGGTCAGACTAGCAAAGACTTCTGATAGCTATATAGGACAGAGTAGGTCCAGTTAGATGGTGCAGCAAGGTGTCACTTCTCCAGTTACAGAACCAACTGACTGTCTTCCATGGTAGTCCCTATATATTGACCCAAGAGACTTGAACAATGCATTAGACCCCACCCACCATGCTATGTGTACAAAGCATTAGACCCCACCCACCATCCTGTGTACAGTTGAAGTTGCTACCCTCATGCCAAATGCCACTTTTTTTTTTTCTGTCTTGGATGCAAAACATTCATTTTGGCAAGTAATTATTGCAGATCTTCACTACTGACTACATTTGGCACACCATTTTGGTAGATTTCTCAGAATGCCTTTTGGAATAAATTCTGCCAGTGAAGTCTTCAGCGTGCAATGGAGCAAGTTTTTTTGTTCAGTGTGCTATAATGTGATTTGCTAGTTGGGGGCAATGGTGAAGCAGAGCATGACAGACCTCTGAAGAGCATGCAAAGTGAATCTAACGCTCAATCTTCTGATGGCCTGAATTTACATTTCAGAAGTATGTAGGTAATTTTATTTAAGGTTCAGGCTTACAACCAGATCCTTCCAAACGGCCATTCTTGATGTCAGCTCCAGACAATGTCAAAGCTTTACAGCTTTTTCTTGGTATGGTTAACTATTTGGGCAAGTTTCATCAGTGCCCTTAAGAGTGGACACGCAAAAATGTTACCTGGTCATGTTTAGAGCATCACCAGAAATCATTTGACCTTACTGTAGGTGGACTGGCAATATTCTGTTTAAGATGCATCTGTAAACCAGTGATTCTTTCCTGTGATGCTTCAAAGTTCAGTCTTGGTCCAGTTATTCGAGAGCCAAACAGTAGTTTTTGCATCTAGCACTTACCCAAACAGAGTTGCAGTATGCTCAAATTGAGAAGGAACTTTTGACAATTGTTCACATGTTTGAATTTCCATGATTATATTTATGGCTGAACTATCTAGACGGATCAGCACCTAGTCAGTATTTTAAAGGAGCCTATGCATAAAGCTCCAGCAGGACTACAAAGAATGATGCTTGGATCACAAAAGGACAACTTCAATGATCTATATGAAAGGCAAACTTATCTGGCGGATACATTATCCAGATTTCACAGAAAAGCTTTATGCAGAGAGTTGACTTCACTATCTTGGAGTGCATAAATTTTTATACCACAAGACTTGAGCTACGAGATCATATGAAGTGATCCAGTCTTGAAAAAGCTCAACCACTTGAATGGTGGCTGTCTGCCTGATTTTGCATCGTGGCCACCCAGGTTACAAAGCTACAAAAAGGGGTGAAAACTAGTATATCTTGGCCGCCTGTCAAGATATGGATAGTGCTCTCTTCAGTCTGCAATAGTACTAAACTGCATTTGCAAAAAGCCACTTCAGCTAAACCAGGTTCCTAAACTACCTTGATAAACAGCCACTGTATTACTGAAAGTCAACAGTGTTGATTATTCAAACTGCTTGGAGATTGATCTGCTACCTAAACTGTGTCATTACTACCAAGTTGAAATGTCATTTCACAGTCCATGGTAGTCTGCACAGCTACTTCTGCCAAGTGCCCAGTTTCAGTCAGCACTTTCAGAAATTTGTAAGAGTGGGACTTTATCCATGTCACCAGTAGTCTCGAGTACCCACAGTCAAACTGCTTAGCTGAACAAGCAGTACAAAGTATTTTGCTTAATCTCAGAAATGTACCATGTGGCAGTTTACTGGCTCACCTGCTCAGACTTCTGTCTAGGCAAACCAGGCCCATCAGTTCCAGTTTGTTGGTGCCTAATGCTAAAAACATGAGCAATCGCTTTATTTCAGAAGTCTAGCTATGATAAAACTAGTAGATTTCATCCATTGAAAGGAGAGCTGATTATGGGAGAGATTATGCAAATAGTGAAAGGTTTTGATCAAATTTCTGAAGCAAGCGATATGAGCAGATATCTTGGAAGCTGAGGGTATAGAATACTGAAATTGCAGGCATCTTCTAGCCCCTGAATCTATATCGCAGCATTGTACCTGTGATAAGACTCTAGATCTCGGAGCAGTCTAGCTCCTGTTAAAGTACATGTCTACTTATTCCCATTCCTGATGTCAAAGATGTCCGTGAAGTAACATTCGTTACAGTCCTTGTTGCTAAACCCAGTCCTAGGAACCTGGATATGATTTTATTAGACATTTGTTACAATTGAATGTCCAGGATTACTGTGCTCTCAGTGGAAGGATGTAGAACAGTGTTGCAACTACTGAGGGCACGTACATATATGCAGGCAGCAGTGCCATTTTGAGAACACCCACTGTTAACCTGAAGGATTCCATTAGTCTATTACAAAGTCTCAATCCTGATGTTTGCATATAAAGCTGCTTGAACTGAACTTCCACCTGTTGGTCTACTATCCTGACCAGACTAGCTACAGTCTTGGGTGGGAATAAGTTGGCATATGACTTGCTCCATGTTTTGATTATTTTCTTAAGTATTGAGTAGAATCAACTTGCATTTTCAGAATGTTCCAAGTTCTGACTTCCCAAGGATTTCTTTGACTTTTCATATCAAAGTATGGTTAGATTAACTACTAATCTGACATTCTGTCTTTACACCGTCTCTATTGATAGAGCAAAGAATGAACTTCAGTCAACTATGAAGTCCTCCCCATTCACGCTGATGAGCTGAATGCATCACCTGCAGGATTATTTTGTATTTGACCCTTGGGCAGTGGTCTCCTTTGGCTTGTCTGGAGAATAGCGCTGCAGCAGTGGTTACAGGTGCCATCATGGAGTTTGACAGTCAACCTTTTACTGCACTGTTTGAAGCTGCAGAGCTTTTTCTTCCAGGACTGCACCCTCACTTCATCTGGCATCAATCTGAAGAGCAACTGAAAGACCAAATGTTATTGTGGAAACTAATGACAAGGTTCTGCAATCATTTTGAAAGTCTTTCCTTAACGCTGAATGCTACTGGGTGTTATGCTGTTCAGATCAACTGCAGCTGTTAGGGGTACTGCCGCAGTGCCACACTCCTAAACATGGATAGGGGTGGCATGCCACCAATCTAAAATAGCATATTGGCTAATCAGCATGTACAGATGGCCCCTGGAGGTGTACATCATGAGAGCCTGGCATTTAAAGTGCAACTCTTAACAAAATAAGACTGCATTTGGATGTTGGCTTCTATTGGCTAGGGACAGAAGTTGTATATAATGTTAGACTAATTCTGTTGGTCTGTACACAGCTGTCCCTTTAAAGGTTAGTTTTACCAACTCAAAAGGCAGAGCTAGGAATACAACCACAGAATACAGTCCATATAATTGCAATGCCAAGTATTCTCTGGAAAGATTTCTTTCCAGCAGTCCAGCCCCTCAAAGGGAATCATCCATTTTACCAAGCTGGCAATTTCTACTTTCAGCAAGAGTAGGATTTATTCCGTTGACTTTGGCATACTGCAGACATGGACAACTTACTTTGAGAGCAGCTAAGACTAGTAGAGGCAGATGAGACTTAAATTCTTTGTCAGCTTGGCTGACTTGGTGGCTGCCATTTCCTTCACATTGTTACCTTGCCATGGGGAAGGTACAGGGGGTGGCTGTTGCTTTCCCTGTAAACCATAGCGAGTTCAGAAATGGCTGAAGGTCAGGCTTGTGGCTCACGTGTGTAGCTATTGCATAATGTTTTATACTTGAGATGCACTAGGGTTTGTCCTTTTCACTGACTTTTTCAAGCTGTCCCTTGATGTAAAGATTTGGCTGTCATGGGCTCAAGTATTTTCTAATTTTTTCTGGTCTTGGATCACTGTATAGCTTTTTAATTGTGGTAAAATGTTAGGAACAACATTGCAGAATTCAGCCTTTTTATACTGGATATAAAGGCATATGGGCAATTCACTGAAGTTCTAACTATGGTGACAAAACTGGATGAAATTAAGTTTGCCTTCACAATTGCCCTGGCTCTTTGTAGAGCTACATCTTGTAGGGCTTGGGCTGTAGTTTGGGTTTATGGAACCTTATGACCATTTATGAACTGCCATTTGTATGCCACAGGTTTAAAGGCAGTGTACATCTGCATGAGGGGGTTGCAGTACTCGCCCCCCAATGTTGGATGGACATGCAAAGAAATGGTCTATGTATACATTCAATATTTTAAATAGGCTTACTTTCTGAAGTTATAATTCAGGGCATCATTCCAGTTCTGATTCTCTACTGGGATGCCTTCTGTGCAGATTACATACCTAGCCTGTGTTCTGACTTTAATCTGATTATTCAGACTGACCATAACTTTGCTATGGGCATCCTGTGATCTGGAATCAAATGTGACTTCCTGCCTTTCATTTTGAAGGTTGCAGTAGGTTCAGATTTAGTTTACCAAGACCCTGAACTAGAAAAAGCAGGTCCTCATGAGAACTTCATTTTGGGTACTAGGAAAGACAGCATTGGAGGTATCTGCTCTAACATTCTGTTAGAGGTCTAGTAATCTGGACTGTCCACTAGCCTGCAGCTCCTTATACTGATGTAAATAGACCCCCTGCAGACGAGATTAACAGTTCAGTTGCTCTGTTCTGGAATGTAGTCACCAGCAAGGCTTTGCAGCAGACTTTGAAATATTGGATGCATACCTTTTCAATATAATTTCAGGGTGTACATATTTAGGTGGTTGTAGACCCCATGCCTTGTATGGGGTTTTGTTTGCTCACCTGCTGAATTACCCACACTTTTCCTAATGTGTGCTTGTTGCCATGTAGTGACTGGTACTAGTCTGCAAACAAATCTAAACTTGTACAAAGACACTAGCCTAACTTAATCTAGGAATTGCATCACATGATTCCCATAGCCCTACGACTTCAGACAGCTTCTCCACAAAATGGTTTACTGTATTCTCCCTTGTAAACAGCCCAAGGGACCCCCTATAGAACCATACTTGAGTACAAATTGGACATTGAATGCTGAAATCCCAATCCCCTGTGGGTTACCCCCACAAGTGCAAATGGGAGACTACATTTTCTATGCAGTCACCAATTCAGGGGTGGCTTCAATTACTGTAGCACTGACGGCCAGAATTGGTCA
Organism: Protopterus annectens; assembly: GCF_019279795.1. Taxonomy (NCBI): domain Eukaryota; kingdom Metazoa; phylum Chordata; order Ceratodontiformes; family Protopteridae; genus Protopterus; species Protopterus annectens. Next base: position 46,120,159 of record NC_056729.1, on the reverse strand, counting down.
AAACCTGGAAACAGCACTTCATACAAATATCAAAGCCAGCTGCACTTGGCAAACATTTGAATAATTCTAAACTTATGCATTTCCACCAGCATGCGTTTTGATCTTGCTATACCATAATGGCAACCTTATGCACTTGACAAAGTACTTTTGTTGCAGGATTACCCTTTATTGACCTCACAGCAGGTCTTTCTGACCATGAGCCTAAAACTCCCTTCACTTATGGAGGCCTTTGCAAACACTACCATGATTCAGATGCCTCCTTAGCAACAGATTAAGGTCAAATTAGAACTTGAGTAAAAGGACTCCATTTCTATCCCCATGAGCGTTTTAGTGGACCAATGCAGCCTTTTTTCTGCCATCCAAAGCACATTTTCATTTTAAGAGTTACCTCTTCCACCCAGCATTCAAAAAAATTGAAGGACCTATCCAACTGTTAAACTAATATTCATTTTTGAATTAACATCCCAGTGCAATGAGATGTACTGTACAACAATGAAGAACCCTCATTCAAGCTTGCCTTTTGAACAGCCAGGGATCTGACTAGATAAACTCATTGATTTTACCACCAAGTCAAAAACTGCACTATTGATTAAAAAAAAAAAATCCCACTTCCCAAAGAGCAGCTATTAGTTTTATCCATAGCAAACTCTCCAAACTAAAGCTATCTAGATTTCTACATCTGGCCTTTAAAATGACTCCATGAAACACCCTTGCAGAAGAAAAATGGCTCTGAATAAAATCTTGGACTAGCACAACTCTGTTCCATATCTACAGACTTTTTTTCTTTTCGCCAGCGAATTAACCTTGAACTAGCTGGCCGACCCCTAAAACTTCATATCTTGGATTAAGCTCCTTTTTACAGACTAGTTTTTCAACCATGGTACCTGGCCTATGGTAATGGTAAGGGGCAGGAAAGACACTGGTCCTCCATTCTTGCCTTAATGATTAGATCCCCAAGAAAAGCTAATTGGCTTTAAAACAATTGGCTGTTAGGGTTCCAGTATTTGCTGGGCTTGGGATGAGATGGTAGACTGGCTTGCACCTCATGCCCAAGCTGCCCCAAAGTGCAGAGTTTCCCTACAGGATATGCTTACTCGTCAACCCCAGTTCTACAACAGGGTAATCAGGTGATAGCTTTTCAATGCTAGTCTAAGAAAGATGGCAGAACTTGAGATGCTCTTACTGGATTAACATGTTATGCCTTCACTTCCTTGCTTAACTTTGGGAGTACCTTTCAAATACCACCTCCTGTCATATTACTTGTGACTAACTTTGAGCTACTGAAGATGCACACAAGCCTTGCCAATTTCAACTGATTACTATCCAGCAATGTTGAGGTGCCCTTACAAGGATGGACTCCCACTGGGTTTTACAGCACCTTACACATTGGAGACTAAAGACCTTCAAAACAAATTCCCTGAAAGACCACCTGGATTACCAAAACCAGAAGGTGGGGGCAGCAACAGCAGCAGTGATTTCATTCTATATAGTCTAAGCTATATATGACAAAGCCTAGAATGTAAGGGAAGTAGAAGATGGGTCCAAATCCAGGAGCTCCAAGACCATTCCTCCTCTGGGTCTACAGGAGGAATTTAGTTTGGAGTGTTTGGTAAAGGTGTCATTTCCTGCCTCTGGTAAATTTCATGAGCCAACCTTTTCCAAAATGGCAAAAGTAGCCAGAGACCAGGTAAGAGTGGGAAATAATGGTGAATTTTCTGTATTTAGTAATAAGGCAGTATCCTGGGACAACTCTAAGTGGTCTGTTTTGACACTTGTCCCATTTATCTCCATAGGGCTGCTGATGAGCTATTTCCTGAAGGTTTTTTCCAGTATAGTAGCTGGGTTGCTTGTGGCCAATTTTAAAATCCAGAAATGCTAATTGTACAGCCTCATTCAGAGCACCCCAATATTGACTTGTGCTCTTTGCACCCACTACGCCACTACAGCTCTTCTGCAATTCAAAACTGCTCATATAATGAGCATTTTAATTTTTTGTCAATTTTCTTGGTCAATCCCACACCCAGCTGTGACTTGTCTATTGGTAAGTGAAACACTTTTTTTAAAACCAGCTAATATCTTTGTTTGGGAATTCACCAGTAGGATCAATTTACAAAGTTTCTAGCAGTTGCTGTACCACTTTGACATACAAATACACCTTGCATGGACTTCAGTATGATTCTGAAGCTTCTTGCATAATTTTGGGGGTAAAACACTTGGTCTGCACAGTGGCTTGTGTGGTGGATGTAATGTTGAACATGACAAATGGAGAAATTAAAGCAGAGTTATTTAAAGCAAGACTTAAACAAATACTTGGCAGTTCTAGGTACTTTAAATTGCCAGTGGGTAGTTTGCTTTCTTTGGTTGTGGTTTTGCCATTTTGTCAAGTTGGCATTGGTGGCTTTTTTCTGTGGTAGGTGTTCCTACTGCATTAAGTTCTTGGCACTGAGGTGTTGAACCAGAATAGACTGAGGAATGGCAGCAGGCTGCAGCTGGAAGTTACTCTTGCACGAGTCAACTGAATCATCCTTCACACTATTCAAAGTTGCAGCTGTGCTTGACGAAGGCAGTCTGCATCAATCAAATCAGAATAAAGTAACCAAATTAAACCCTGATTTTATGAAGGTAACTAGCACTGGTCATCACACTTTTTTTATATATCGAGACAAGCTAGGCTATTTTAAGACTGGTATTGAAAGCATGCTTCTCAGTATAACTGCTCCATACTAGGATGTACATGTACACATTACTCTAATGCAGTACAACTACTACATTCTAATCTCATGGGAGTTATGAATTTTGGTAGGTTCATAGGTAGGAACTGGGCTATTGGCCCTAGGGCCTATACAAGCCTAGCCAAAAAGGTACCCTGGCTTTTGCCACCCAAGAAAATATTTTCCTGTGCCCCTGTCGAGCAGAACCACAGAAGTGATCCCCAGGGTGAATTTCCTATTGCCCATCCAATCAAGATTTTTCTTTAATAGTGTTTGAGGAGCTCTGTTTGACAAAGATGGGTGTTCAAGTATGGGAAGTCTCTGGGACAGGAATCTATCCCTCCAGCATGTTCTGTTTATTGTGGTGACAAGGTTTAGGTCCCTACAGTGTGTAGCTCAGAGGGATTGGGATTTCTAAGTGGAGCATGTCCAACAGCTCTGGGTTTGACATAGCTTTGTATGTTGGGCAGAGATTGCCTCTGAGTAGGTGATATGCGACCTGAGTAAAGCTGGAGTTTTGAGACTGTCTGCATAAGGCATCTGAGCCCAGTAATCCTCTTTGTGGTATTTTTGCAGCCTTTCCAGTTGATGTGAGGTACATACCAAAAGGGGTGTTTTACTCTAATGGGTCTAATGAGTGATGAGTAGAGGGGAACAATGACTTTTTTTTTTTTTTTCCTGGTTGAGAAACCTTTTGATTAGGTGTGCCACATAGGATTTCCTGACCACTGTGGCGATGTGATTATCAAAGGAGACTACTGTCCACCTGTGTCCCAAGGTCTCCTCACACTTTCGGTGTTAAGTACCACTGATGTGGTAGTTCATGGGTACAGTTTTTACCAAAGGGGATGACCATGCACTTTTTGGCATTGAGCTTGAGACCATGTCTTTGACACCAGGCATCTGTCTCAGTGAGGCCCTTTTGTAGGATGTCCACATTAGGAGTTTCAATTATGGCTCCTAGTTTGCAAAGACCATCTGTACTTCAGAGACGTAGATTCCAAACAGGAGAGTACCTAGGACTGAACCCTGTGGTACTCGTCACTGGTCTGAAGTCTGATTTAGTCTTCTACTTTCACTGTGTGGGTTCTGTCATAAGCCAGTTGGCAACCCATCTTGTGACCTAGGGATTCATACCTAGTTTAGTGAGTATAATTCCAGTGGGGGATGGTGTCAAACGCCTTGGCGAGATCTAGATAGGCTGTGTGAACAACCTTACCCTCATCTATGGCTTTGGTGGCTATTTCAAAGAAGTCCATCAGGTTTAGGAGACATGATCTGCCTTTTACAAACCCAAACTGTGTGGGGTCCAGAGTTTGGAGATCTCCAATGTCTTTAACTAGTCCTTTCAAGACTCCAGTAGCACTGAACTATACACTGAATCACTTCTGAAGATGTTCAATTCATGTAAAATGGACTGCCGGAATTCAGACTTTATGAAATTTGGGCTAGCATGTCTGATACTTTACTCGCCACTAAGGAGTTAGTGTTTCATCTAGGTACTGGATACATTTGCAGCAGATCCAAGTTTTGACATGCAAATACGTCAGTGATGTAAACCCAATGCACTGGTCTTTGCCCCATTTCATAATCTAGAATGCCAAATTCCATACCCAGCAACATTCCATGTCAACTAAATTGACAAAGTATAGATCAAAGTGATGTGGTTTCCCCAGGTGGTGTGCTCCTAAATCTCAATGAAGACCCATATGTCTGCCAAACAGTAGCTGGCTGTACTCCTGTTACTGTGGAGCATTGACAGTTAAAGTACTGTTTGCATTCTGGGCCTGGATTTCTTAATACAGATCTGCATGACCTAGACTGTTCCACTTTCTTCTACTTGGATACCTACAACTGCATATTAAGTTCTTGGATTTGGTCTCTTGTTGCAGCACACGCTAATGCAAAACATGTACCTGTACACAAGAACTCACAATTTGTAGGTTTCTTGGTTTCAGCTTGTGAAATCCATTTCATTTGACAATGGATACTATAATTGGCATAGGTTCAATTTTACTTTGCACTTCTGTAAGTGCTGTTAATTTGGCCCAGTCTTCTAATCAGCTTTTAACAATAACCAAACCTAATAAAAGCTGGACAAAACCTATGCAATGTCTAGAACCTCCTAAGGAACGGTTTGCTTCGAACCAAAACTACATTCAAATGATTTTAATGTTGTACTATTTTTATTTCTTGTGCCAATAGTTTATTTATGGTCTTGGTCTATTGGTCTATTTTATCCTTAATACTCAAATATTTTGTGGAGCTTTTCTCCCTGGGCCTCCACTGATAATGGGGTTTGACCCAGTGGACTTTGCCTCAATAGTCCTGTCTTATGATTTCATGCTATTTAGTGTTCTCACGTTTATGCTGAACTTGCAGATGGCTGTGAAAATATAGGTGTAGACAACTGCGATTTTGTTTAGGGCTAAAACTTGAGTTGTATAATCCAAATGGATCAAATGTAGTGCAATGTTTTCATACTGGGTTTCCTAGCAAGCTTTATAGCTGTGCAGATTTTTGTGACCTTCCTGAAAAGGTTGAATAAGTTCTGAGAAAGCTGCTGATTTAAATTTCACTGAATAGCTTTAGCAAACCTAAACCTACCCAAACACAGGGTAGGTTATGCAGAGTTTGGCATAACACGTACATATCTGCTCTAAAAATGTTGCAGTTTGTTTCTCCTTCCTATGGAGGTTCACTTTGTACAATCACTTGTCAAAAACAGCTGAATCTCTTCTGCTTAAATGTAAGCGAAGCAGAAAAGGCAGTTTTGCAGTGAAATGTAATTCATACTTTTTGATTTGAGACCAAGCTTACTATCTTGGCAGAAGTTTCCCATAGGCATAGGATGCATTTCATGGCTGACTGTACTTTGGTCATGAGGGGAGCTAAGTTACAAATTGTAATGCATCTAATCTGTAGTATGGGCATGTGTCTCTAAAGAGGTGACAAAGCTGCTGTGATTTGCTGGATCAGACTTTAAGCACTTGTGTTGAGGATTTTTTACCTTCATGTGCATAAAATGGCATGCATTGGTTAGAATGGGGTATAGTTTTCTACACTAACCTGTATAAAAGTTGTCAGTTTGTGCTTGACCCCCCCCCCCCCCCCAAGAGGATCAGGTGATTAATTTTGTGCACTAGGTAGAACTGTGCCCATTTTATAGGGCTGGATTCTAATGCATTTTTGAATTCTGTCTTGTGCATCTTTCTACACTGCTTCCTTGTTTATGCCTATCTTGAGCACTGCCCCCCCCCCCCCATAGGAACCAGTGATTTTTTTTTTTTTTTTTTTTTTTTTATGAATAAACTGCTACCTAACTGCAGAGACAACTATAACTGGATTCTTGGAAATGGAGCACCAGTCCCTCTAACTTGGCTCTAAATGGTTGGATTCTACACGCCCCTTAATCTGGCATGGTGTTTCCCCAGTGTAGTGGGTGCTTTCAGGTTCTCCATGTGAAGTGCATGTTGCTCATGGCCATCAGTTGTGATGACCCTCCCCCTCTGGGCCAGTAATTAAGGGGCCTCAATCCTCACCATTGGCACCAGTGGGGGATGCTCACTGGGAGGATAACTGGTAAACTATCTCCAGATGCAGTTCTCTGCATCAAGCACAATTTCCATTAAGAGTGCATGGGGAACAGTTGGTCCAGGCCTGGTTTCTCCCTCTTAAAGATCCCCAATAAGACCCCCCATTGGTACAGCTATAGAGTTGAGTGTCCAAGCAAAGACCTCCAGCACCCTCTGTCCAGCCAGTGCTTTGGGTTCCTACCCATGTAGCGGACTCAGATTTGATGTGTACATACACCTGGGGAAGACGTGTACAAGTTTTAGTTATGCCTCCTTCTACCCAGACTTAAGGTAGTTATAACTGCCACCAGACACTCCTGCCAGCGACCTTAAGGCTCTTCCATGGGTACCAAATATACTGAAATTAATACCAATACAAATGTTTTTTTTACCAAGAGCAAGACTATAAGGGGTGGCCCACAGTGTTGCTAAATATGCCAATAGTCACTTTAAATATCTTTACAAAGATCAGCCACAATGAAATTATTAAATTTATTTAATAAATACCAAGTATATATTGACAGTGCCAGTTCAAATCACAAATACTTTTAAGTAACAAGGATGTTTAAGTAACAAGGATGGGCACTATCTTAAGCTTCATTATATTCCTGACCAAATTTGAGTTTCTATTCCCTACTTAATAGAGCAAAGCAGATGTGCTGAAAGGTCCTCGTCAGGCCCAAGACAGAATAGAGAATGCTGTCTCACCAAAACTTGTCAAAATATAATTTGCAGAATAACATCACTTCTGGTAATAGTTCCCATGTAAATCCCCATTGCTGGAAACTGGCAGGATTTAGCACTTACCTGTAACCATACAAAAGGGCTTTTGCTCAGATCTGTGGTAGGCACTGGAAGTCATAATTTCACACTCATCCTTCCAGAGTAGTGAGTTTACCCCAAAGACAATGCAGAAAACTTCGTAGAACAGACCATCTCTGGCTGCATTGAAACCTACATCTTTATGGCCTAGCCTGTAAAGTGATTTAATTTTGGATATTAAGTTTGCTGGACTGAGTCAACCTCCTGTCTGCCAGTTTCCTCTGCTTAAAACCTACTTTGAGTTACAATGGTGCATGTACATTTCTGTTCTCTCCAGTAGGCCACACTGGATACATTTTAAACAAGCACTTTACAGATGCCTTTTCAACATCTGTACAAATCAATTTGATGTACAAATCAATCTGATGTACACATAACTGTTCTAATTTGTAACTAACATCTTGTGCAAGTCAGTTTGCTATTCGAATTTACAAAATTCCAGCTAGCTGTGCTAGCAGTAACTCCTGTTAAATCACTAACAAGTAATAGTGTTACCAGCAGTTTTCTGCCAGGAGTGCCTGAATGCCTTCATTTAATTTCAGTCTCCACTTCAGTGAGCCCACTTAATGCTTTACTTTTGCTCGGTGCATTGCATAGGGTAGCATCTATAACAGATTTTCATTCTGTTGGCTCTTTACTGGCATTGCAGTGTTGGTACTGCTTGGAGCTCCTTGACTGAAGTGGCATGCAAAAAATGAGCCTTGCAAAACTTGTTCATACTGCAGGGTGCCATCATGAATTGAGGACTGGGGTTACATAAAGCCTGAAATAACACATTATGCAATTTCATTTTCTGTTTGAAGTAGTGTAGCACTTGCCCATCACTGTGTAGTATTTCTCCTGTTTGCTAGGTGTTCTGATGAGACTGGATATTGTAGGAAATGCGTTTATGGATTCTTGGAATCCAGCCGATACTTTCAAAACTCTGCCACACCTGAAATAACGGTTTGCCCAGGCTTTAGTGTTGACTCATTTACGTAAATGTCTTGCTTTATTGAAGGGCTGACCAGTGTGCTAACATTGCTAGTATATGTCCAAAGGTCAGTTGTCAATCTCCTCTCCGGTCCAGCTGGTGAATCTGGGAATCTTGAGGCAATGTTGCAACTGCCTCATGTACACAGACAACTCTCTCCTCCCAACAAATTCCAACACATGAGAGATGCAATCATATAGCCAAACTGGAGGCTAAGCTCTCAACTCGGGGCGAAACCTGTCAGGAGAAGGAAACCACACTCACTACAATTCCAGTCTCACATAGACCTACCACGACAGCAAACCAAACAAACGCACAAACACTCTGAGGCTCTAAAAATCTGCCTAAGCAGCAGAGACCTCTAAAGCAGACACCCAAGCAACCGCTACCCCAAAACAAAACACATGCAACACATAGCTCACAAAGCCAGTGTTGCCAGACAGTCACAGGCCTTAAGGCTAAACACACCTGATACACTTGTAATAGGTGACTCTATCAGGCACACTGACGTCCCGCTCACCAGGCTGAACAAGGTCATGTTGAGCTGCCTGTCTGGCACTAGGATCCACCACAACACAAGCACTCGGGTCACTCCAAGGCAAGTACAAATATGACTCCATCATTGTCCATGCTGGTGTGAATGACCAGAGACATACCTCCCTGGACTACACAAAGACAGAGGAGCTCTCTGAGCATGTGGCCCAGGCCGGTATGACCCTGACCTTGAGTAGCATCTTACCCTCACCAAGAATGATGCCACAATATGAAGACAAGATGATCCATTTCAACAATTGGCTTAAGTATTTGTGTCATTCAAAGGGGATCCATTGCCTGTCAGCCTGGGATGACATGCTTGCGAAGCCACAATGCTTAGCTAGGGATAGCTTGCACTTGTCACCCCTGGGCTTTCGGATATTGGCAAAGGCTCTTGCTACTCCCATAGTGCCTTTTTTAGCAAGGCTCAAGACAAACCCACCTCCATAGGTATCACAAGGGATAAGAAACTGAGTAATGCTACTCGACGCCAGAAGTCTAAACCTAAAGATGCATGCACTCAAAACTCTCCTTGGCATAGAGAACATTGATATCTGTGCAGTAACAGAAACCTGGATCAAGGCTCTCTAGAGCACCCCAGTACTACCAGATTATACCTCATACAATGCTTTACGGCCCCAAAACTTGAATTGAACCAGAAAAGGGGGAGTATAAATATTCGTCAAAGGTACCCACACCTCCAGGTTGGTGGCACAGCATGAAGCATAAATTATCCATGTGCAACTAACAGTGGGTAAAACTGCCTTCCAGTTTATAGTCTGCTACAGACCACCCTCCCAAACCCAGGAACCCCACTCTCCCAAACCCAGGAACCCCACTCTACCTTCCTAAGAACAATGGAAAAATATGAAGGTCTCTCCAAACACCATTATATTGGGTGACTTCAAATACCCAAACATAGACTGGGAACATTACTCTAGCTCCAACACCCTAGCTCAAAGGTTCCAAGAATTTATAAACTCAAATGCTACGGAACAACTAGTTACCACTCCCACAAGAGAGGAGAACATACTGGACCTGATCACCAACATGGGGACTCTATGCTCCAGACCAGAAGTGTCCCTCACTGGTAAGATCAGACCATAAACTAATCTCACTGGATATTCACATCCCGACCCCACCCCTTGCCCAGAAAACCACAGTGAAAAACTTCTCTAAAGCAAATTTCACACTCCTCTAAAGCAAATTTCACAATCCTCAAAACCTAGGTGGAATCCTTCAAAGCCCCCGGGCCTGTGGAAAATACGACCCAGACTGCAGAATCCTTTATAAACTCATTCTATGAACACCTCCAGGAATGAATGGATCATGCAATCCCAAATAAAACAGACCCAATCCTCCACATCCTGTCTGGTGGACCCCAGCCACAAACTACAATAGGAGGAAGCTACTACATGATGGAGCAAAATCCCAAAAAGGGAAGGCATCTCTGATCAGTGTTGGCAAAAAAACTACGGGCACTCAAATCGTCTAAGGCCAGCTTTGAGAGAAAAATTGCACAGGACACTAAGGATAATCACAAGGCTTTCTTTAGTTGTTGGGAACCTGGGTGGGAATTCCCAGATATGCTCAGAATTGGTCCAAAATGACAAAATACACCGAACCCACAGACATTGCCAACATCCTAGCTGACAGGTTCAGTGCAAACTTCTCCCCCCTCACCAAAAGGGCAAATCTATCCCAGCAGAGTGCTGACCCCCTGACATCTTGGATGCTCGGGTAAGAGCCGCCCTTTCCAAAGCAAAAAAACACAGCATCAATGGGACCAGACTGTGTCCTGGGCTGCGTCCTACATGAACTCAGAGCTAAACCCAAACATAAAACTACTGTTCAATCTCAGCCTTACCACAGGATATGTGCCCAAAGAGTGGCGTACAGCAACGGTGGTCCCTCTCCACAAAGGTGGTGCCTCAACGGATCCTGGAAACATCGCCCCATAAGCCTGACTAGCTTGGTCTGCAAAGCTATGGAAAAGATAATCATGGACCTCATAAAAAGATATTGGGGACCTACAGACACTGGATCTTACCCAGTTCGGCTTTAAGGGCAGATTCTGCCTCTTACCTGGTTAATTTCTTTGAAACCATCACCAAGGCCATTGATGAGGGGAAGGTGGTCCACACAGCCTACCTGGACCTTGCAAAAGCCTTCGATACAATACCCCACTTGGGCATTATAGGAGTTTATAAATCCCTATGTCATTAGATGGGTTGCAAAGTAGCTCAAGGACAGAACTCACATGGTTAGAATTGCTGGAGCCATGTCAGACTCAAAACCAGTTACAAGTGGCGTCCCACAAGGTTCAGTCCTGGGACCTCTCCTATTCAGTATATATTTCTCGGAGGTACAGGCCAACATCGAAGGACTGTGGCTGACTATGTTTGCAGAAGACTGCAAACTGGGTGCTATAATCGACTCTCCAGCCGACAGGCATCCTCCAAAAGGGCCTCATAGAAACAGACAACTGGTGCCACAGCCATGGCCTCAAGCTAAACACCAAAAAGTGTATAGTCATCCCCTTTGGCAAAAACAGTGCCCACAAATTACCACATAGATGGTAATCCATTAAGTACGGAAGAAGTAATTGGGGACCCAAGTTTGATGGCAATCTCTCATTTGACAACCACGTGGCCAAAGTGGTTAGAAAAACATAGCCCACCTAATCATGAAGGGATTCACATCTAGATCAGGGGAGGTCATCGTGCCTCTTTACTCATGCCTCATATAATTGAGTACAATGCCCCTTTTGGGATGTACCATTACCAGACACCTGCAGCAACTGGAAAGACCCCAGAAGTACCTCACCAAGAGGATCAAAGGGCTCAAACAGATGCCATATGCTGCCCAGTTAAAGAAACTCAAGCTCTACTCAGTGGCATACCACTTGCTCAGAGTTGCTCAGAGGCAATCTGTGCCTGACGTAAAGCATGTCCAACCCAGAATTAATGGACACGCTGCACCTCAAAATCCAAATCCCATCGAGCTACGTGCTCGAGACTTGAACCTCAGCACTGAAATAGGACATGCTGGAGGGACAGATTCATAACCCAGAGGCTCCCTTCACTCGAATAAAATCTCAGTCCAGGTTAGGCAGAGTCCCTCTTCCTCTCCAAGAGGAATCTTGAGTGGATGGGGGATCGTAGGTTTACCCCGGGTATCACTTCTGTCACTGTTAGACAGAGGCACAGTATACTAACCTTGAAAGGGCATAGCAAAATTAATTTAAAAGGGTGGCAAAAGCCAAATGCACTCTGGCTAGGCTTATAAATGCCCTAGGGCAGATAGCCTAGTATGAACCTATATTGTATTCTGATACTAATTATGGAATAAAGAATTGGATTTGCTGTATTGCAAAATACATAGTGAGCAGGCATTGCATACCACCACCAGTTGATAGTGAGCAGGCGTTGCGTACCACCACCAGTTGATAGTGAGCAGGCGTTGCGTACCACCACCAGTTGATAGCAGGCGTTGCGTACCACCACCAGTTGATAGTGAGCAGGCGTTGCGTACCACCACCAGTTGATAGTGAGCAGGCGTTGCGTACCTCCACCAGTTGGTGAGCAGGCGTTGCGCACCTCCACCAGTTGATGGTGAGCAGGCGTTGCGCACCTCCACCAGTTGATGGTGAGCAGGCGTTGCGCACCTCCACCAGTTGATGGTGAGCAGGCGTTGCGCACCTCCACCAGTTGATGGTGAGCAGGCGTTGCGCACCTCCACCAGTTGATGGTGAGCAGGCGTTGCGCACCTCCACCAGTTGATGGTGAGCAGGCGTTGCGCACCTCCACCAGTTGATGGTGAGCAGGCGTTGCGCACCTCCACCAGTTGATGGTGAGCAGGCGTTGCGCACCTCCACCAGTTGATGGTGAGCAGGCGTTGCGCACCTCCACCAGTTGATGGTGAGCAGGCGTTGCGCACCTCCACCAGTTGATGGTGAGCAGGCGTTGCGCACCTCCACCAGTTGATGGTGAGCAGGCGTTGCGCACCTCCACCAGTTGATGGTGAGCAGGCGTTGCGCACCTCCACCAGTTGATGGTGAGCAGGCGTTGCGCACCTCCACCAGTTGATGGTGAGCAGGCGTTGCGCACCTCCACCAGTTGATGGTGAGCAGGCGTTGCGCACCTCCACCAGTTGATGGTGAGCAGGCGTTGCGCACCTCCACCAGTTGATGGTGAGCAGGCGTTGCGCACCTCCACCAGTTGATGGTGAGCAGGCGTTGCGCACCTCCACCAGTTGATGGTGAGCAGGCGTTGCGCACCTCCACCAGTTGATGGTGAGCAGGCGTTGCGCACCTCCACCAGTTGATGGTGAGCAGGCGTTGCGCACCTCCACCAGTTGGTGAGCAGGCGTTGCGCACCTCCACCAGTTGATGGTGAGCAGGCGTTGCGCACCTCCACCAGTTGGTGAGCAGGCGTTGCGCACCTCCACCAGTTGATGGTGAGCAGGCGTTGCGCACCTCCACCAGTTGGTGAGCAGGCGTTGCGCACCTCCACCAGTTGGTGAGCAGGCGTTGCGCACCTCCACCAGTTGGTGAGCAGGCGTTGCGCACCTCCACCAGTTGATGGTGAGCAGGCGTTGCGCACCAGGTGAGCAGGCGTTCAGGGCAGAAAGGTCGAACAATACCTGCATGCTACAATTTGAAAAGCTACTGGCTGTTTAATGTAATTCCAGCATCTGCTGCTAGTTTTTCCATGTGAGTATTTAAGTAATGTAAGTAATGGATGCAGTTTTGAAATACCATATTATGTTCAACCTCGTGAATAAGGCCTTTGCAGCACCCACATCAGAAGTACTGTTCAAAGCTTTCCATATTTCTCTAGCTTAAACTGCTTGTATAATGTGCTTCATTTCAGCAATTGAGGCAAGTGCCAAAAAACATGCTCTTACTAAAGACCAGGTTCTCTGCTGCAAACTTCACCTTCCATCTGTGGTTGGTAGATGTCCTTTCACTGCATGACACAGGAGCTATGAAGATGCCTTGTTCAAAGATGCAGCACCCACTTCCCATTCTCTCACTATGAAGCCAGATTTAAAGCCTGCTGATGTCTATTTGGTGATATTACAAGATCAGAATCTGCAAATGAATTTATGGGCCTTCCATACCAAGACTATTGAGGCACAGTGATAACTAGCCATGACTTCTGATAGGCTCTCAATTTTCCAGAAAGCCTTTATTCTGTCTTTATTTGGAGAAGCAGACCCATCATACGTAATTTTGGTTTTAATGGTGGGCCCATTTTAAGCTAACTGGCTCAGACAAGACTCTGGTTAGTCCACCTCTACAAAGAAGCCTGTCACAAGTGGAGTCCCTCGGGGATCAGTACTTGGACTGTTTTTTTGGCGTTTTATTTGGAAGTTGAGGCCAATGTTTGTGATACAAATGGTGGTTTAATTCCACGCATGCTCTCCAGGAGGGGCTGACCATAACTCTGAGTTATGGACTAAAGCAAAATGCTAGGAAATGCATAAGTATCTTTCAGGAAGTCGTCCAACCCTGGTAACTATCATTGACAACACTCCCCTTTGACCTGACCCAGTAGTCAAGGACTTGGGGAAATGCACTGTAATCTAGTCTTTAGACATCACATGTCTACAGTAGTGAGTAAATCTTATGTTCAACTTATAAAACAAAGGTATGGCATTTAAGTCCAAGGAAGTCATTGTTCCACTGTTGCATTCAACAGGCCCATCATTGAGGACCATGTTCCCTTTTGATATGTACCTAACCAAGCATGTCCAATTGGAATGTCCAGAGGTTCCTCACTAAAAATACGGGGCTTAAGTAAAATGTCCTATGCAGACTGCCTTGAGGCTCTCCCTGTATTCTGCCTCCAGGCTTTGAGGGGAGATCTGACATGCATGGCATTGTCAGGCCCCACTCTAATGGACCTCTTGCATATCCACAAAATGGCCCACATTTGCCTGTTCTAAAGATGTAAGCCTTGCCTGTGATTGCCATTTCTCTAGTAGGTCCTATATATCCCAGAGTATCTGGAACAGGCTCCCCATCCATGTAAAGCAGTTTCTCCCAACACAGTTCAAGTGGAACTTGGACAATTGGATGGTGAACAGGATTCATCCCTAGTTTACCAATGTCTCTAATGGACACACATGTCTAATCTCCCAAGCCCTTGCTTACACTTAAGGGTATCTGAACTTGCTAGATATTTGGGATGCATGGCTAGGCTTAGACATTTGTGGTAATTGGCCTGATAAATGCATGAACCTACAAACTAATGTCAGTGAAGCCTTGGGTGATGGCCACAGTTTGATCTTCCTAGACCAGGCTAAAGCAGTCCTCCATGTGGAGGGGATATTGAGCTTAACCTGAATGTTGGCCCTTGTGTTATAAGGTGAATAGCAAACTGGCTGAAGGATAGAACCTGCAGAGTTCATTAGTTGGTACCACAGCAGCAAAAAGTGACCAATATATTTAGTCCAGTAATGGGTCCTTTTTGGCATCTATTTCTTATATTCAGATAAGCCTGGGCCTATAGCCATGTTTGCCAATTGAGCTTTACGCTCAGTATTTCCTGCTGAATTCACAAGGACTAAACCTTGCAAGGTTATTCACAAAGGGTTAAAACCATGCAAAGTGCAGCATTCACATATGAAACTTGATAAATTACTGGATTGACTGTACCCAAGCCCAGACTGGTAACATTTTGGCAATTCCCTCATTTGACCACCATATGGCAATGTTGATCTTGATGGGCCCAGGTAACAGATGCATCTCAACTAGACCAAAGGTTGTCATACCACTATTCTCTCCCAGTTAGACTAGTTTTAACATCATTCTCTTGCATCTATGACTAGACTAGACTTCTAAGGATTAGTAGTCCAAAGACCCATACCAATGCACACTTCTGTCACACTAGAAATTCCATGTGGGGCTCTACTTGCATGTGCCATTAAGGAAGCAACCTTCAAATTTGCTGCTCCATGAACTTCAAGAGTTGCAAATTCTCCCACAGCCTGACTTTAATGTGCCCTACGTAGGTCAGATATGGGAATGGTGTAAATGGTCCCTGGACTAAAACCATGATCCCTATGAAATGGAGTTGACTAGGGTAACTTGCATCACCCTGATTTCTATACCAAGTGACAAGCAGAAAACCACCAATTCCACTGGAGTGAAAGCAAGCCTCTGCTCTTCAGTGCTAACTCAACTCAAATGTCTGCCACTAATGGTCATAGCCTGGATGTTATCTTGTGCTACAGCTGTTATAAATTCACATTATGCACAGGTTTGTCAATTCTTTATGAACTTTGCATACATCAGTTAGTCTTGTGTTCAACTGTAGTTCAATTTTGTATCTGCCTTTGTTCCTGAGTAAATCATTCAGGTGGGCTTGAAGATGGTTTGCACACTTCAGTGTGGTATGCTACTGTATGTTCACACAGAAGCCTGTGCACCAACATGGATTCTTTATGCCCTTCAATGGAGGCAAGTTGGCCTGCATATATGGCTTAACACAGGTGGTGGGAGCCTATGATTTGTGAAACCTGCAGACTGGTTTGTGATAACATGCAAAAGTTTGTCTGGTGTGTAGTAAATAGCCCCATTGACATGCTAGATGTGAATAATTGTGTTTTGACAAGTGCTACTGCTGCTTTGTGGATTACTCTTGGAACACTCTTTTTTTTTTTTTTTTTTATTCTAGGTATACATATGCAAAACCTACAAAGGGCTTTGTAAAAGCAACTGTGTGCCATTGCTGCTCCATTCGTTGGCATGGACCAGGAGAAAATCCATCTGAAGATGATGGCTGTCAACAATTTTCTGGTCTGGTAAGCATGGCATTGCATCTTATCAAAACCATATGACCAAAGATGAAATAGCCTGAGTTTATAGCTTTGCGTAGGTTGTGGTTGCCATAGATGTGAACTTGTCTCCGTTTTGAACTTGCTTTTCCCAAGTATTGCATGCTTTACACTTGGTTATCCCTTTATGCACTTTCCTGTGTAGGAATGGGAGGTTGCAAACTTGAAACCATAGTCCGTGTGGTGCTTTTTAAAAAAAAAAAAAAAAAAAAAAAAAGAATTACATGGGTAGTGACATAAGCAAGCTGTAGCTCAAAAACTGAACTCAACTGATCAGCTTGATTATAAAATCTCAGCATAAAAATACTAAAAGGAGGATCTGAAGTATTAATATGCCATGCTCATACCACTTCAGATGAAGGAGCATGCTAAAGGGTATTGACAAAAGGAGTGGCTTTTTGTGCATTACTATTTCAAAGCTTTTTAGACTGGATTTACATACTATAGGAAGTGCTACATGGTACAAGAGAAAAGACAAATGTACAGTTTATAGATCCACATTCTAGGTAGTTGGGAATAAAAGCAGCTTGAATGAGTATTACAAGCTTTGACAATTGCTAGCTAGTCCCCCCTCAAAGGATGAGTTGGGGTGGTTTGTCAGTTGGAATAATTAGCCTATGTAAATGCTGTTTTTTGCTAGTTTAGCTGAATGATGTAGTCCTGGTTGAGTGGTGTGGTCTCCCATCCATTTTGTGTGGAGGGTGTAGGCTGAGTTTCAATGAGCTGTCAGCTTGGTTAAAAAGCAATCTGCCCACTTTAGTTCTGGAATTAGAATCAATTCCCGTGCTTTCAGTGGCTTTGTGAATCTATGGATGGGTAATAGAAAATTGTATTTTGTATTGCATATTTGGCATCAAACTCTAATAGAGGCAGCTCCTAAATGCTTATCTGTGGTATTCCAGTAGGGATAATATATTTGTCCATAGGCTAGGTAAGCCTAATCTAACAAAGTGAATGGGCTAATTTTAAGCCCTTAAAGGGAAACTGGTTAGGCTTGAGGTCTGCTAGGTCAGCCTAGTACTCTGCTACTTTAATAGTCTGTGGCTGAAAGCTTGAATTAAAGGGTCTGGGTTGAAGTATTATGCAGAAATTAGTACTAGTACAAATTACATTAATGGTAAGTTAAAAACCTGGATCTTGCACAATTTATAAAGGGTATTCTAAATGGATTTTGGGAGTGGACTAGTTAAGACCGTACAATGTGACTAATTTTTATTGCTCAAGATTTGCATTTGTAGTGAAGCATATTAACATCTTTTTGGATTTTCAAGGTATTTAAGCATGTGAAGCTTACCCCTACAGATGTACATTAATTGAAGAGCTTTCACTATGCTAATTAACTGCAACTGAAGCTTTTCTCTCCAAATTTTAGACTGACTCTGATGGATGTTTCTCCACTGTGGTGAGAACTGCAGGCTTGAACATGTGGGAATACGTGGAGTTCAGCATAAGTGCAAGTCTTGAAGAGAGTGATGCTGGTAAGGCATGGCCTGTTTTGGGGCTACTTTAGCAGAAAATGAAGGTTTCATTTAATGGGTGGATTTAGCAGATCATTGCTTATTTAAATATGAACACAAGTTTAGAAACTTAGCTGGAATAGGTTTCAATCCTATTAATGGCTTTACATGTGCTTTTAAAACTTGCAGTACAATGGATATGTAATGTAGGTATTCCTAGCATGTGCCAACATGTTAAAAGTTGAGGGACTTCAATTTAAAGATGTGTAAAATCATCTTTTTTAGATTACAAGACTAGCCTCACAAGGTATATACACTTAATATTGAGTAAATTGCTCACAGCAGCATTGTAAGCTTATGTACCTGTTAAGTGCAGTATGTGTATATAAAAAAGAATCGGGCAGCATGGTTCATAGCTGTTAGTACCCTCTGTATTAAAGGTACTTGTCATGTCAGTATGACAAGGTTAAAAACGTCATTCATACTAAACTAGATTGTGAAAAATCAAAAGGTAGTTTTTTGTATGTGGAGGTTTTTAAGACTTACTAGTTCAGTAAGGTTTAAATTGTACTAAATTCTGGTATCTGGAAGAAACGTGCACCAGCTTTGGAAGATTAACATCCTTCGCTTCTGGTGACTGCCCTCTCCACACTAAGTTAAAAGGCCTTTTCATCTTAACCTAGCTACATTTTCTACTTAACCTGTTTTTTTAGCATCTCTCCCCCTCTGGTGCACTCTCCCTGTGTCTGAGAATTTTACCTATACCTATGCTTTCTCAGTTTTCCTCTTGCTCCCACCATTTCTTTCTAGCTCCTTATCTTTGAGTCTTTCCTTGCATCTCTAACTCCTACCTTCAACTCCACTTTTTTATACTTGTGCATCTCTCTCCCTGTCCAAGGACCTGTGCAAAGTAGCAAATGACTAGTATTAACACCTTTTAAAGGCTCCACGTACATCTAAGTAGTCCATCCTCAGTCTTTTGTATCTTTTTTAAAAAGGTTTCTATCCTGGTAGTGGTATGCTCACTTCATCCCTATAGTCTTACCCCCCCACTCAACAGTTAAAACTTCCTATACCTGTCTCACCCTAGCTCCCCTTTCACTTTTGCACTTGTATGCTTTAGCAATTTCTGCTGCTCGTGGCTGTGCCTACTGCTTGCTCTCGCTACACTCTGTTGCACTCCACTTCCTAAACTATTCCCACCCAATCCTGTATTCCATAAATTTTATATCCCCTAGCTACACCTGCTTCCAACAACTAACCACTAGAACTTCCATACTTCCAGGGCTATAGTTCCACTCACCATCCCCATCTATCACCCTCACTCCCTCCACTGCACACTTTTCTTATTCCATACTATATTACTACTAGCACTTCTAATACAATTCCCTTCAATCCCCAGAATGTTCACCAAGCCCACTTCAACTGGCTTCCTTTACATCCCAACTGAAGCTACTCACCCCAGCCTTTTTTTAAATACAACTCAATTACTCTGGTCAAAAATACAAACCTGATCAGTTGGTACCCTCCCTAAGTAATCTCCTTCCTGCCCTCATTACATGAGCCTATCCCCCTTTCACAAAACATGACTGTCAAGGACCTATCCAAATTTAACCCCAAACATATTCAATATCATAAGGCATAAATTGGAATAACCCAAGCCTCCCTAGACAATGCCCTGCATTGCTTTACCACCACCTTTCTAAAATTTAGCCTCACACCCACTCTAAAAGAATAAGAACAAATCATGCTCATTGGTCCCTTAAATCTCTTAAGGAAATTAGGGTCAAAACCTGGAAGCTATGGCATAAACAAGAATGACAACTTACTAAAACAACTTTGCAACCGGATTAAAAATAAAAACTTGTATCCAAAGACAGAATACTATAACATTCAAAAAAATTCTACAGACCAAAATTTTCCTGGTCCATTAGTGCACTCCTAATTCCTGGTACAAAAAATCCCTAGCCTCACCCAAACAAGACATCAGATCAAATAGCAAGCATGTTAAACTACATACACTATCACAGCCACATTCTTCCAACCTCACATCAGTTGTAATTCTCTCTATTGGCACATACAACCCCAGGCTCCTCCCTACCAAAAACACATTAAGCCAAACTACTCCCTGTACTCGTACTCTCTCATCCACTCAGACAAACTTTGAATTCTGGCAAGGAATTGGATTTGTCATACTCTTATCCCTACAATCATAAACTTCAGAAACCTAAAGCCCAGCACCTGCAGAATACCTAAATTGCTTGCCCCATTAGCATTCTCAAATAGATACATTGAAGAATCCTATGTCCCCAACCTGTGGAAAAAAGCAAACACTACCTCTCCACAAAGGAGGTACCTTGTACTTCTACCCTATAGCTATCTTATCCTGATTTCCAAACTTGTGTACACACCCAAAATTCTTTCTTGAAAATCAAATTAAATACAGCATGGTTTCTGACTTGGCCAGAGTACTTAATCTTTATGGACCTAGATCAAGCCTGTGACTGTCTCCACTCTTTCTGGATTTATCTAGTGCTTTTGATGCACTCACCCATAACCGTTTCAAAAGCTATCTGATAGAGAACATGCTGTAAAATGGCAAAACACTATTCCCCATGTATCCACAATCCCAATGGTGTTCCTCAAGGCTCCATATTAAGACCTCTAACTGTTTAATATCAACCTCTTATCACTTCAAGGGTCTCCATCAGTACGCAGATGACTACCATAATCTGCTCTGAAACTCAACTACAGCAAATACTCGTCTGTATTAAGTACTGAAGAGACTTGGCTCTACAATAACCACCTGTCTTTAAACCCAAATAAAACCAAGCTCCTAATACTCACCCAACGAAACACTCCCATTAGAGAATGTGGAATGCAGATTTGCTAAACAATCACTTACCCAAACCAAACTGTTGGGTGTTACAATTGATGAAAGCCTAAACTTTGACCTATATGCAAAACTCACTGACACTATTACAAACATTTCCTCCCCACAAAAGAAGCACTTCCACTTCTCTACTCTATTGTGCCCCATCACTCAACTACAAGTATGCTACAAGATGGCCAAATTTGTATCCGCCACCACTGTGTACCCCCTAAAAACTGCCTGATATCTCCAATTAACCACTGCAGACAATACTTATGGAATCCCAGAATTGCCTCCTTATTCTCCCTCTAACCCCACTAGGTCCCAATGATCAGAAAACCAACAGGTCCTCCAAATTCTGAAACCTACCTGCTGGTCTGCTACTTCCTCCAGCCATTCACACAACACAATGCACTGCTTCCTTCAAAACCATCCAATGCACACACCTTCTCTCCAAATGGCTCTAACTGCAAGGTCTCCTGCGGCCATTACTTGGACCCTAGTGCCTTCCTTTCCTTCTTTGTAACACTTTCAAGTACCCTATCATTTCTTCACACTTGCCCATTTACTAATCTTTCTCCTGTCCATTGCCATTACTCCCACCCTTACCTATACCACTATCAATTTCAACGCTCCTATATTTTCCTCCTGCACAACTCTGTCCTAGCTCAGTGTCTTTAGTGCAATGCATTTTGTATTTGTCACTATTGTCAACTATAGCTGGTAGACAAATTACAATGTAGTAAAAGTATGTGTATACAAGCATTTTGCATTCACTAGTTGCTCTAGATTGCAATTAAAGTGAGCATTTTATATTCACCCAAACTTCCACATCAGCTGTAGTTATACTGCACTGTAGTTGTGTATATAGTTGCACTGCACTGTAGTTGTGTATATTCCAAGTGTACTATTAAATGCATTTCCTCCCTTTTGTGCTATATATACTCTGCCTTGTGATGTACTAAACATTGTTTTCTTGTAGAGCTTTCTCTCCCTGGGCCTCCACTGAATGGGGTCTACATGGTCCAGTGGACTCGTGATCTGCCCCTCAAGCTGTTTTCCAGAAAATTGCAGAGTACTTAAACGTTACTAAATGATCATTTTAGTTGGACTCCATATCCTTTAGAAAATGCATGCCAATACATACTGTTCTACCAACATTCTAAGCTTATAAAAGCAATATTTAAAATTTGTTCTTATTTTGGGGCCTTTGTCCCCCCCCCCCCCCCATTACTTCTAGCTTTGTTCAGATTTCTTGCAGTATGAGGTTGAGAGTTGTGCATCTCATGCATGGTTATTTAACTTTGCAGCAAGTGTGATTTCCCCTATGGAAGCATTGTTGCATGTCTTTCCCAGATGTGCTCAGCTCCCTCTCCTAACTGACAAGTTCAGGCTGGGTTTATACTTTGCTCTGCTCAAGCCAGTTTAGTATGTTTGCTGCCCAACTGTCTGATTAGCTTTGTTAGAACCAGATAATTAGACTAAACTGAAATGGAACAGAGTCTGGGGATCTAGACCACATGACTCTCAAACCTGAGCTGGAAAATGCTCTGCACATCAATACTAAACCTTAAATTGCTTACTGCATTCATTGTCATGTAGTCTGGCTTCTCTGGTCTTGGGAGGGCTCCTGAACTGCTTTATAGAGAGCATCATTTTATGCATATAGGTAGTCTTGGGATAGCTAATGTTGGATAGTTCATGTAGAGAAAAAAATTAGGCTTCTAGCAAACCTAGTCATTAAATATTTCTGCCATCTGCCTCAGTTATGATTGTAAAGATTTTTGAAACATGGAGATTAAAATCTCATTTGCTTTACTCCTATAAAATTAATGTGAAGGCCAACTTGATTTTAATATCAAATTCTGATTTGGGGTGTCGTAGGGTAGATATGATCCCATTAGATTTGTTAGGACAGGAGTTACAGGAGTGTTAGCTACTCCACCAAAGAAAAATGGGGTAGGGTGACTTATTTCCTTTTGGCCCTCTGCCAAGCCAGGGGCCCCCTCCCACAAATTCCCTTATTTAATGGTTTATTTTTAAATGCATCCCATTTTTAAACCTGTTTAAATTTTGAGTAGGCTTCAACATTTTTCCAGATAGAAGCCAGAAATATGTGCATCTCAAATGTCACCTGTAAATGACCATTCAGTTACTATCCATGTCCATAGTTACAGCCATTAGATTTGAGCCAACCTAAATTGTCCAGTCCACTACTCCAACTTCTAATCTGCCTTAACATTGTGCCTGTTTAGTCATAAACCCCTGCTCCAGTTTATCAAGATGGTCGTTCTTTTTTTAAACTGTCTTATGTGGTGGATGCAGACCAGAAGTGACATTTGCTCAATCATACATTGAAGTTTTGGCATTTTGAGAAGTTGTGCATTGTTGCTATAAATTAGTGTTACAGCTGCTTCTTGTCTTTTGTGTGGAGGGTCTGGGGTGTAGCATGTGGTGTTCAGTCTTGTATGATTATCAAAGGGTGCTATGGAAGTGCATAACTGGTTAATAACATATAAAATTGTGCCACATTTCTACATAGTGACTGGCTTGATTGAAACAATTGGTCTTTGTTGTGAGTCTGTGCCTCACTTCACAGATTTTCCTGTATTTTCCACATACCAAGGTATAGTCCAGACTTCCAGAACTTGGATAGATTTTAATATCTGCTAAATGGAACTGCATTTCTATTCCTGTCTTGTAAGCTCTGCTTTCCATGAGGGTATATCTTGTCTAGCCTCTAGCATGCATTTAAATGTAGGGTTTGCTCTAGCATGCATTTAAATGTAGGGTTTGCCTGATTTTTGATAAACTTGTAGCATCTGTTGTCATGGTTTCTTGTAAATTGAACGTTAAACCTAGCTTCTTTAAAGGTCAACTTCCCCTTTACAAAATTGTAGGTGTGAATTTTTTTCTCCAGAAATCTACAACATTGTTTAATCTCAATTAAGTCCAAACAAATGGAAACTGAGCACCAACTGTAGAAAGAGCTTTATTTTAATCGGCAAATAAAATCCACATAAACGCTTTGTCAACCAAGTGCATTTCCATACCACATCTATGGTAAGACTTAATCAGACAAGTTAATTAAATCGAATTGCTCTTTAAATACTCTAAAATCAAAACAACCAATAATATTGTTTGCATCCTATCTAAACCAATAAAACAGAAAGGCTCATATCAAAAACTCCATGGGTACTTAATATAGTGTTACATCATTAAAACTTTAAACACTTAAAACAGTTGATTGTGTTTTCCTTTATGTATAAATAAATTCATAATTCATTGTAAATAGTTAAATACAATAAATAATCCTAGTTTAAGAAAAATGTATATGTATTGAGGTTTTGTTTTTTCATTAAAAACACGATCTGTTTATATTTAAATAGCACCATCTACTGTTCATGTAGAATCCTTACAGGTTTACTCTATATTTTAGCTGCTCTCAGTTTTAACACTGAGGATAACGAAATATGTTCATTTAGCCCAGGTAGCCTGGTGGCTTCTAATAGTATTTGCCACCATAATTCTTTGAACTCAAGCCATTCTTCCCAGAGACCACCTCTCATCTCTTTTTTGACCTGCTCAAGCACAAAGAAAAAAAATTTTGAATCTTTACCTACTCTTGTATGTTTATATAGGACGTTTGTTTCTTTATTCTTAAGCATCTCATGTGTGTTCGTAAATTCTTTTTTTCAGCACTCTGTCTTTCCGATGTAGAATGAGTTACATTTTGAACACATAGCCATATATACCACCCCCTTTGATTCACAGTTATGGTGTCCTGTACTGTAAATGTCTCTAGCATCTAAATAAACCTCTCTTTTATTAAGGATATATTGACACTGATTGCAGTGTCCACATTGATAAGTTCCATTAATAGTATTTGTTATTACAGCCTTGTTGGAAATGTTACTAGCATTAGTCTTGCTATTTTCTAAACTTTTTAATGCTCCATACGTTCTTGTAAACTATTTTGGGAGTGCTTTCATTTATGTTTAAAATGTCAGAAAAAGATATAAATTTATCCCATTCCATCTGAAATATCTTTTTCACCTTCGAATTAAACAAATTAAATTCTAGAATCAGAGCCGATTGGTAATGTGATTCTCCTTTGTTCTTATTGGGATGACCATAGTTAACAGTGGTACCAGTGTCATTGGTAGAATCATTGGTATTTGTCAAGCTACCTTTTATAGGTTTGAATTTTGTTAATCTGTTCTGCTCGACCTCTTTTCTTATACTTTTGATAAAATCAAGTGGATAACCTCTTGCACAGAACATCCCTTCCAAGGTGTTACATTCCATAAAAAAATCTTCATCCCTACTAGTCATGAGACACCCCCTCACAAACTGCCCCTTAACAATATTCTTTTTGCAGTGTGGGGGGTGTGCACTAGTAAAGTGCAGAAAGGAATTACAAAAAGTACTTTTTCTAAATACCTTAGTTTCCAGGTCTTTGTTCAAATTTTTATACACTTCAACATCCAAATATCTATTAATCTCAATTAAGTTTTTATATCACTGGGTGAAAGCAAACCTCTCCTTGCTTAAATTGTTAAATAAAATCACAATTCTAAAGCATATTAGCATTGTTTGCCATTTCCTTACACTATCACTTAAATCAGGAGGGTTTGGAGCGACTTGCCTGCTTTCATTTTGGTATGTACCCCCATTCTGTAACAACTTTGTGTAGCCCTGTTATCCAACCTCCTACTGACAGTAGTTTATCCCACTTGGGTTGTTTCTTCATATTTCTCTCAATTCTACATGTTCACCCTGATGTGAGTAATGAATTGCCCAGTTTAGGATCAGAGGATATATCCATAGATTCCAGTGCTTTACTTTTGAGCAGTTTCTTGAAGTCTCCTCTGCTACAAGCTGCATTTTCTTGGTTATTTTGCAATGCATTTAATACTTGCATGTCTGCAAATGGTGAAGCTTGGGTTAAGTTGTCAGTACAATTCATTGCAAATGCTTGACTGCTCATGTCATTGTGACAAGAGTACAGAGAAACTTGAAATGATTTTTCACCTACAATGTGCAGCACTATACAGGTTTATTACACTAACTATTTCCTTAGAAGTGCTAGGGGGAGCAAAGTTTTCCTTCCTACCCTGTAGGAAAGTTTCCACTCATTACATTCCCAGTAGATTTTCTCCTATACCTGGTCTGTGGGGCAAAGATCTCTCGAGTCAGCTAAATATTTAAAAATACCTATGCAAATGCTTCGTGCAAAGTCATAATTCTGGATCTTGCATACTTGATGGAAGATGCCTGCATTGCTCCTCTTTATATAGTCTCCTTCCTACTCTCCTAATATCTAATTGCGCATTAATTAGTATGCCCTACTAAGCTTGCTTTTTTACCTGCACTTTCTGTTCTAGAACCTACTATAAAGACCAGGTCTGACTGAGTTTATATCCCTTTCTCTATGCTTGTACTATAGCAATCTCTGGTAGGGAGGGCAGTCTCCAGTCTCATACCACTGATTTCCCCTCTCTGGTTTGCTGCCAATACATTGGTTCAGTCTCCTGCTTGCCACCGTTCCTGTGCTCTTACTCCTCTCTAGTAGTAAAATCTATTCCATTACCATATTTTCTGCTATTTTCCACTTTGGTTTTGTCTGTAGCTGTGGTATTCCAGTTTAACTCTGCTCTTAAGTTGCTTTTCTCCTCAGTCTGGTTCCAGTACTGTGTAGGTTTCCTCATGTTGGAATCGCTACCCACGTCTCAAGATGCAGGGGAATTTGTTTACATGTGCATGACATACCACAGACATTTGTAGTCTGGCATAGCTGGCCTTAGGCATAGGCCAACTAGGCGGTCGCCTAGGGCACCATTGTAGCAGGGGCACTCTTCCAGTATTTATTTGGTGTAGGTAGACCAGGATGGGGGCACCGGGTGGTGTGGTGGGGGGTGCCATGGAGCCTTTTGCCTAGGGCACCAGTTGGACTAAGGCCACTCCTGTAGTCTGGTACTGATGGTCTTATGGTTAGACCTGCTGATGTCAGGAGCTCAGGCTGTTGTAAGCAATACAGAGGTGTGAAACTTCCATAGTATCTCTTGCAGTCAGGAAGACATTGCAGAAAATAAAATTCTATAAGCAGTAATTGAGGTGTTAAATAGCTCAAAGGAAACTAATTTGCAACGCAGAGCTTTCCTTTAAAGGAAATGAACATTTTCACTCCTTGTGCATTATCCATATTCATTGTAAAGGTCTTCCTCTATCATTGGTCTTTCCCCACAAAACTTGAGCTACCACTAAACTGTTAAAAGGATTTGGTTTAGCAAAATCCATATTTTAGAGGCATATGTAGTGTGGCAAGTTTACTGCTATAGCTTTATATTTTATATCCTGAAACTTAAACTTACCATGACACTGAAATCCTTTTCTGGATTTCAGATACAAGATATCTGCAAATAGAGTACTAACAGTTGTGCCATTTAGACAAGTGTCAAATTCAAGTAAATGTAAAATGGAGAGTACCCCTTTTGGTTCCTCTACTCAAACCTAGCTTGCCAGAGGTGCATATGCTTAAAGACCCTTTCCTATATCTATTGAGAAATACAAATGTTGCCATTGCCTTGTTCATAAAATCCCATCTAACTCTCAAATGCCTCCTGCATCAAGTTAATCCACCAACAATCTTGCACATTGCTTCTGTTTGAGTATGGGAGAGAAATACTTAACATGAGGATGCTCTAAACACTGATCTCATTCTTGGCAACATCTTAGCCATGCTCTTTAAAAGACAAATGCTTGTTAAAAATTGAAACTGGTCTATATGAAATTGGATTTTAAATTTTGTCCTCTAATGCAAACAAATGGGGCAATGGAAGCTGACACCACCAAAATTATAACCAAATATGTTCTCCATGCACCAATCTAATGTACATTTTAAGTGCTTAATTGAATACTGTGGGAAGGTTGACAATTTTTAACTTTCCTCAATGTATGCATTTGAATTGTAAGGGGTACAATTCAGTTTGAAGAACCTGTAATAAACCATTTGGGGAGAATGGGTGTTTGCCCTCTGGGTACTACAGCCCCCACAGTTTTCTTCAAAGATTCTGTTAAAGCCCCTTTTAAATAAACTTTTCACTCCACTTCCAAATTTCTATAGGAGTATTCTGTTTATGGAGACATCTCCAATACTGGCTTTTACAGGTATGAGAAATGCCCGACTCTTGCTAGTTAGCTACTTCCTGGCTGTAATGTCATACTGGATTACTTCTTGTGTACCTCAGTTTGTGTTGGCATACAAATTTTCATTGTAGCAAATTGTCTATTGCACCTTTACTAACCCATCAGTCAAGTTTGTATTACCATAGCTCACTTGATTTTCATGCCTCTAAGCTGGCTCCAAACATTCCCCAGAGGGGTTTTGCATAAGGGCAGTGATGCAGCATGGCAGATGTTTGTGCAGAACTGCACACATTGCTTTCTGCTTCATTCAATACCTTTCCTTACCCCACTTGCCAGAACTGCAATTGTCCATTCCCATCTACTATCTACTCTTTATGCCTCACCTCTCTTATCCAACTTAAAACAGATCTTAAGCTATCATTCTGCTATAACCACTTTGCCAGATTTGCTACTGGCGCAGCCAACCTGACACCACTG
Organism: Protopterus annectens; assembly: GCF_019279795.1. Taxonomy (NCBI): domain Eukaryota; kingdom Metazoa; phylum Chordata; order Ceratodontiformes; family Protopteridae; genus Protopterus; species Protopterus annectens. The sequence continues at coordinate 46,091,744 of NC_056729.1, read as the reverse complement.
TCTCAACCTAAATCGCCTAGGATGGTGGCTTGAACTATCAAGCCTACAGCAGTTCAACCAGCTAATAGTGGCACAGTCCTTTACCAATCAGAAAATATACCTGCACTAAAAATATCAGCACCCAGCCACTGAGATCATCCACTAGACTTAGTTCAAACATACAAATCCAACTACTCAGCTGGGGACTCTGTTTGCAAACTCTTGGAAAAATATGGAACAGACTCCCAGCTGGCTTGACCCGAGAACCCTCTAACTTGATTCAAAAACAAACTCCAATACTTCAAAACTCATTGGTTATGTCCTTGCACTAACCTTGACTAGTGACCTCTCTTAGGTGCCTTACCTTCAACTACTAGCTTTTCTACTACTCCATTTCAGGAAGTGTCAATTGCATAACTGCTGTCTTAAACCTGAATGTAATGTCATGTATAACTTTGAAAATATGTTTTGTAAAGTGCTTTATAAATAAGTATATGTGCTAAACGCTGATATTGCTTATGACTGCTTGAAACTAGCATTTACTAAATGTTCAATGTGTATTACCTTTAAGCTGCTTTTCCCAGGCCTCCACTGAAAATGGACATGTATCCAGTCCGGACTATCCCAGTCAACAAATGTAAAATAAATATTTTGATCTGTTCTACAGCTTGCCTACCAATGTCTGCTGCCTGCCAATGTCTGCTGCTTAAATGTTTTTTCCTGTCTACATTCAACTGCCAATTGTTACACATCTACTTGTACCATGTTGCAGCCACCTGTGAGTGGCATTTCAGTCTGGATGTACCATGTTGCAGCCACCTGTGAGTGAATGGCATTTCAGTCTGGATGTACTATGTAATTTTGAAGTTTATTGCTTTTATCTTAGGTTATTGGATTAGTCTGACTAGGTGACTTTCATTACCAGTGGTGCCATTCTATGCAACTGGAATAACACTTCTCTTTGGCAGTGAGCTTTTTGTTTTCTTTCAGATTTTCCCAGTTAAGGGTCACCACAGCAGAACTCCAGTCTAATGATCGGCAGATTTTCATGAATGCAGAGGTGCCAGCACTACGTTTAACCTTCAGCAAATTTGGAACATTAGATCCCATCAATGTGGATATGTCCAGTGTAACTTCAGTTCTGAATTCAGTCAGGCAGTCTTTCAAAAATGGACTTAAAACACTCAGGACATGCAGGTTATTGGAGGATTTTCTTGACATTGCAAAATTCTTTAGAGCCCCTAGCTTGTTTAATGGTAACTTCTATTACTTGCTCTTGCTATATTGCACAGAAGTTCCCCCAATCTTGCCTAAAGTGAAAAGTAATTTTAAACTACAGTGAGGGAGTTCTGTGACAAATGCTAGTGAAATGTAAAAACTATGGCTACATTGTCATGAGAAACACCTGATTAAGCAGAAGTCAGCATTCAAATAGAACTAGCACAGCAGGCATATATAGTCTTGGGAATTTTGTGCTAGTAAACTGCTGTTACCAAAGACTGTTCTTATACATGCAACCACCTCTTTGGTGGTTATGAATGTAGCTTTTCAAGTTCCTACTTGTGTTGCTGGCCATGCAATCTGCAACCTCCTTGGCTAGGTTTTTCTTTGCACTTTGTCTTTGGTTTGTATGTTAGGATATTTTGCAGACACCTTAATGATTATGGACATCTGTTGGGTTATAGACCCTGTTTCTAAAGTATAGCCAAACATTCCACTTAATCTGCTTGTGATGTCTCATGCATGTCCAGAGCAAGTGGGTTTTGGATTTAGTGGCCTGAATATATCCACAAAAACTTGGTCATGAGACATAGCTGAAACACTTGTGTCCTTTGGGGTCATTTGCATATATCCCATGGGACTCTTACAGGAGGTTTATCCCAGTGAACTATAGCTTGGCTAATTTTTTTTCCTGTTTTACTAATTTGTGATCTCTCCTTTGGCTTTGGATCTAAGAACATGTCCTATCAAAACTCTCCAAGGCCAGAAACACTGCCTTTATGGGACCAGATAAACACCAGGGTGCTTACTAAATCTAAAACCAGACCAAGCAGAACTTGTCGCTCTTTACCACAGCCTGTGTGCTGGCTTTGTTCCAGTAAATTGGAGAACAGCAATAGTAATGCCCTCGCACAAAGGGGCTCCAACTGACCCTGGGAACTAGACCAGTAAGACTAACCAGCTTCTGCAAGGCCACAATTGTCATGGGCCTTATTGGCAATGACATGGGTGACCTTCAAATGTTACCAACCCAGCTTGGCTGTAAGAGTAGATCATGTTCCTGGTGGAATTCAAGAATATCAAAGCCCTGGATGAATACAATGGTACATTTTGCCTATCTTGATTTGGCCAAGGCTTTTGACAATACCCCACTCTGGTATCCTTTGGCAACTCTCTTAGCTTGGGCTTAACCCTCTAACTTGGACCCCACAAGGAATGGGTGCTGAGCATGCTCAGACGTGCAGCTCCTCAAGGCTTCTGTGAACACTGGCTCATTGTACATTACACAGTACTGTAGGTGTACTTGTGTTCCAGTAGTTAACTCATGCCAGAATAAATTATCAAATCATGTCAATCTGAATAACTGCTGGCCCTTACAAACTGGGACATTTGGAATCTCATAAGCAAAGGGAGAAATCCAGTTAGTGTACAATTTTATAGTCTTATACTCAGCTTTTCAGCAGTCCTGGGTTCTCCCTTTTCTATGAAGACACAAATCCATGGTCTGCAAAAACAGACTTTAATGCAGCAAAGCTTTCAGTAAACAACCTTCCTCAGTTACAAGAGTACACACCACATTACCTTTTGGCTCCTATATTCAAATATTATTGTAATGTGACCACAGCCAACAAATCACGCTATACCATAAATAAACTTTTCTAAAACATTCTTAAAGATGTACATTACAAATTTTGCTGTTGTATTTTAATAAGCACAGGTTTAATACTAACTACATTGTTTAGACGAAGTTCTAAATCTGCTTGGAACCTGATAATCCACTCATTTTTTTTTTAAATTATTAAAATCGCCACCTAGGTCCCTTTTGTACACAATTTAAAACTATGATCCACACCCTTATGCATGATGTGCTTTAAACAGTGCAGTCTATTTCTTCCTTGTGGCCTTTCCCATGTAAAATTAATCTCATTTTTTCACAGGTAGGAAGGTAGACCCCATTAACGCTTCAGGTAGCAACAGTTAAAATGAAACTGCTTATTGGACACTGGGTGGACAAATTTGTCACTTGTGCACAATGTCAGAGCACCTACAGCACATACACCTATACGTACCAGGTTTATTGCCCAACCTTTTATAGCCTTGATCTTTATAGCATAACCTCTTTCAACTCGAGATTTCTATATGAAATAAAGGGTCTAGCCTCTAGTACAATATAGTTCAGGTGCTACCATGAGTATAGGCCAATTCATGTGCAAAATTTATTTGCTCTGTCTTTAAACTAAGTAGTTGCATATCTAATCATTTTAATTTACATCAGTTGTGGCTACTTTTCCTTTTAAAAATCTGTTTCATAGCATCACTTCTACCTTGTTTCACATCATTCATTATTTTTAGTACCTCCATGCAGCTAGTGACTACTCACTCGCCTACCATCTCATTCATTTGCTCACTAAACTGTATATCTGTATTCAACCTAACTCTGCACATTTGTGCTTTAACTATTCCTTGAAAAATATGGGGGCATGTAAAATCTGCCTCTACATTTTTTGTGTATACTTTATCCATTTTTCTAAATGCACATATACATTATTTTACTGAGTGGTTCACTTTAAATTCAAGGATTTCAGTGTTTAAATGGTGTTTAAATAAGCAACATAGTCCAGAAAGTCCAACTGTGCCATTCCACACATACAAATCTTAAATACAGCTCCACTTTCTGACCTTAGATAAAACCATTTCTAATAAAGCACAAATATTTTGCACACTTGCTGTGTTCATTTCAACCTCACTAGTGAGAAATTCATGTACAGCCTCAACCCCAAATTAATTTGGTATTACTGTGAATATGTCCAATGTCACAAATATGTAATCAAACTGTTTTATCAGTTCTCCCAGTAAACCATCTCAACTTATTTAAATAGCTGTCCTTAATTACACTAGGACATAAACAGATGTATACTTGATATGCTCTGCAAATAAACTGATGCTGGCTTTGTGATCCAACCCTCACCAGAGACTATTGGTCTCGGTGGGGGCTCTGTCAATGATTTATGGATCTTTGGTATCCCATATATGTGGTGTCCTTGGACAAGGAATAGTCAAACTTGAATATATCAAGTGAAATATCACCATTCAATTGAATGTCGTATCACCATAATATCTGCATCAATGTTATCTTAAGTGTTTGTCTTCTAATAGTGATTTCAAAGAATTTAAATAGTGAGCATGACTCATAATTACTATGGCACACCTTTGTTTGCCTGTTTTTATAATTGTCATTACTTTCCAAATCCTTCAGGGCTTCATATTCATAAGTTATGCTTTTTAAGTTAGTCCTACACTTGCCTAATTTCACATTCACACATTAGTAATTCTGTAATTACTGCCCTTCATAATGGGTACAAAAGTACTACGTTTCAAATTTGTTTGAGAAGCATTTTTACACAGTAACTTGAGGTTTAAAGTCCTCAACTTTAAATTGGTTAAAGCACTTATTAGGTCTTCACAAGCACTGGGAATAAATCTTGGCCCTTTTCCCAACAGGGACAGATGTGATTCAGTCAATGCATAGTTTGAGAGATTTAAAATGCCTTCATTCAACTTTACTGACTCTGCAGTCTGTTGCTGTGCTGGGCTGTCCATGCCTTTTGGGGTCTCTTTGCTGTGAAAGGCCCCTAGACCCACTTCTGCAACACTTTTTCAGGTAAATTCAATTGAAACCTCATTTGGGACCCTGACTGAACCAAATTAAGTGGTCCCAACTGGTGTTTTTTCAATTACTGGTGCAGCTTCTGTTTGCTCTATCATGCTTGCTTCTGTCCCAAGATTCAAATCTGCTGTCATCACAGGGGGAGCGGTTATATGCTTGCCATTGTAATGTGAAGGTGCTGTGGAAAGTACCACCTTCTCCTTAATTATTCTGACACGTAGCATGAACTCGTCTAGTTGATCCATATGCCCTCTCTGAATGTTAGCTGGCTTAACTTCTCAGGTTTTGGCCATGAGAAAATATGACCTTTAGTCATTAACATCTCATGAGTTTATGCCTCTTGACTGTTTCCAAATGGTCATAGTTGTAGCCTGTCGAGCATTTTCTGATAACTTATTTTCTAGTATGATGGAGGTATGTACTCACCATAAAGTTCCATGCGAGTTAATCTCACCTTAATTCTTAACTGATGGGTTCAGAGCTGATCCATCAGCTCAGCTATGGCCGTATGCAAAGCTTGAGGTCTTCCAGTAGCTCGAGGCAAAGCTCCTATCCCATTATGTACTGTGAATTGCCTCAGATCTTGTTTACTGCGTGTACTATAACCATAAATGAGCTATCCTATGGAAAGCAAGAACTGAGCAACCAGGATGAGAACATCTAGGTTTACTATCAGCCAGGAGGGACGGATGCAAGAATGGAGAGATTAACTCAATGGAACATTATAGTGAGTACATAAAGTTCAATCTTGCCGTTCATTAATTGATGGGTTGCATCCCTAGCACCATCAATCTCTGGTGGCACACTGATGTAAATTATTCAGGACCATAGGCCCAAAAGAAGCCCTGTCCCTGGAGGCCTTAACTTTGTAATGAGTGATAAAGGTATAAGGTTTAGACAGTGGCTGCTGCGCAAATGATATCAAGGGGCAAGTTGGCTTGGAACAGAGTATGTAGAAACTGCTCTGAGTGAGCTTTATTCTTGTGTTGCAAAGGCATATTAGTAGCGGAGTAGAGTAGACAAAGGTGAAACTATCAACCATTTAGACAGTTTTTAGCCACTGGTCTACCTTTTCTGGATTCAGAGAATGAAACAAAGCTGGTCTGACTACCTGATCTTTTGTTATATCCAAATAAAATCTGAACTGTCTGAAGTTTGTGCAGCATATACTCCAACTTGGAATGATTAGGGAAGAAAACTAGTAACTCAATGACTTAGTTTCTGAACACTTTGGGCAAAAAAGAGGGATTTGTCCTAAGATAATGTCAGCAAGAAAGATCAAATAAGGAGGGCTGATGAAGCTTGAAGTTCTGACACTGCTGGTGGAAGTAATGGCAACCAGAAAAATGGTTTTCCACAATAAATATTTGAGGTCACAAGATGATGCTGGTTCAAAAGGGGGGGAAGGATTATACATGACTGCGTAAAATTTCCATTCCATGGAGAATGGGGAGTTTTCACAGGTGGTCTCCTATGAAATGTCCCCTTGAGAAAAGCCTTTGATAACTTGTATGACATTTAACCCATCAATCACAACAGGAAAGTTAGATATAGCAGCCAACTGGCCCTAAACTGTCATGGCTGCTACTCTTTTGTTAAAAATCATAGTGAAGAATTCTAGTATGGATGTCAAGGGGGCTTTGTAAGCAATGTTCTGCTTAGAGGCCCATATGGAAAATCTCCAACTTACCAAGATGTAATCTAGTGGATGTCTGAAGACAAAAGGATCTGTTTTGTCTCATTGGAGAAGTTATGAAGCCTGGCTATAAGGGGAACTGGAGCAGCCAAGCTGTCAGCTTCAGTGACTGCAGAGAAGGATGAAGGTCCCCTGACAGATGTGTCCAGTTCTGGAACTGGGTCCAGAATCCAGGGCTCCTCCAAGAGATGTCGAAGGAATGGGAACCAAATCTGCCGAGGACAATGAGGGGTTATAAGAATGATGGTCCTTCCCAGGGATTTTGCTTTCTGTAGTACTCTGGATACCATGGGATTGGTGGAAATGCATAGAGGAGTCCTGGGAGCCAGTTGTGTGCATCTCAGGGCTTCTCCCGGAGGGGGAATCTGGAAAAAGTAGCTTCTGCATGGTTTGTGGCTGGCAAAGGTCGCAGCAAGGCTGACCCCATTTGCAGAAAATCCTGTCAATCTTTCTTGAGGGACCACTCTGGCAGCAACAAGCTTGCCCTGATCAGTTTGTCTATCAAGCTGGATCTCCCTAGGATATGTATTTCCAACAAAGTTCTGGGAGGCAACTGCCCACTGCCAAACTGAGGGCTTCTCTGCAAAGGGGGTAAGACTTGGTTCCGCTCTGCTTGTTCAAGTACCAGACTACTGACGTCTGTCTGAATTGCAATCGTTCCTAGGGTAAGAGTGTCCTGCAAGTACTGCAATACCAAAGGTACTGCTCACATCTCCAGAACATTGATATGCAAAAGTGACTCTTGATCTGTCCATGTGCCTTGGGCAGTCTTCCTGAAAATGCCTCCTCTCCCCTATCAGAAGCATCTGTGGTCACAGTGGCTATTGGAGGGGGTAGAACAAAGGGGCATCCTATGGTGACATGAGACATCTACCACCACTGGAGATCTTTCTTGCAAGAGCTCATCAAAATAGTGTGATCCATGGGAAGTTCCTGGTAAGACCATTGAGTAAATGGCCATTGAACAATCTGCATATGCATTATTGCTAATGGTATGGCTAGGATTGCTGCAGCCATCAAACTCGATACTAACTTCTGAAGCTGGTGCTCTTTCGATACTAATGTGCTGACAAAGGGAGAATTTCGAATGGTCAGTGGTTGAAGTGTCTAGCTCTGCCCCGATAAACTATGCTGCGATGGCAAAAATGAAGACTTTTCTGAGTTGCTGAGTGACTACTCCCTTGCCTGAATCTGTTGATGCCTGGTGGTGGCAGTAAGGAGCCAATAATCTAGGTACAGAAACATCTGGAACCCTAGACACCTCAGGTCAGCAGTGACCACTGCCATGCATTTGGTGAATCCTCTGGGGGCTGTATTGACCAAAGGGCAGGGCTCAAGTGGCTCCCAGCCAGAAATGCAGATTATCTCTGGATGGCCTGGCCATTTTTGTGGTAGTACACATCCTTGATCTATCTAGCACATCCAGTTGCCCTTCCCTAAGAAGGGAAATAGTGTGAAGCATGACCATCCAGAACCTCTTTACATATTGGTGGAGTCTGAGGTCCCTTGGTTTCTTTGGAACCAAAAAGAATCCAGAGTAAGTTCTGAATCCTGTTCTGCTGTGACTGGATGATTTTTTTTTCTAGCAACTTGTGGACCTCTAGTTGCTTGTTCCCTGTAACTGGGTGGGATGTCTGAGATTCTTAAGGACAGGGCAGGTGTGGTGAATTGTATGAAGTACCCTCTGGAAATGCTTTGTACCCAGCTATTTTGTTTCTTGCCAGGCATCTGGATACAAAGAGCAGGACAGTCTGGCCTTTCAGGAGCGTTGGTAGGATTGAGCAGAGAAGTGATCAGTCTCACTGTTGCAGACCCCCTCTGCCATGGGGGTGTCTACCACTATTACCCCCTCCTCTGCCCCTGGAGGGTGTGGTTCACCATGTGTTCTGAAAGGCTTCTTGGGCTTTCTGGAACCACATATTTCCTCCCCTTTGGGTTTTGGGATAAGGCTGGGTAGGGGTGGAAAAACTGACTGGGGCTTTCTCTCCTGTTCATACCTGGTCCGTTTCCTTCACTTTAGGCCCCAAAAGGGCTGAGCTATCAAAAGGGGCGTTACAAAGGATGACTTGCACAGGCGCATCCAGGAGTTTCTTCCGAGCGATTCCTGTACTTGCTGCCCTACTCATTCCATCAGTTGCATAGGATGACACATTGAGTTGACAATTGAATTTAGGATAGCAAGCTGGGCAGCAACTTTCAGAGGCCCCTGCAGCTACCGTACCCTGAAGAGAATCTCCCAACTCCTTAAGGAGATCTTTGCAACCTAGTGAAATGGGTTTAGTTCAGTGAGCAGAGCAAAAGTCGCTGAACTAAACAAGCATTTCACCTATCTATCCATGATCCTAGATTCTCCATTAGGAGGATGAACAGATGGTAGTCTCAGATACCACCTTTTTGGTGGCCACCACCATGGCATCAACAGGGACTCCTCTGGATAAGGTGTCATCTGATGGAGCCAACATAAACCTGTTGGGCCTCCTAGGAACAGGCTCCATGGACACCACGCCCTCAGACCAGCTGCATGACCTCATTGAAGGGCGGAGACACTCAAGAAGTGGAGGGTTGAGACAAGCCTTCAGAAGAATGGACTCCTCCTCAGGGCTTTGGGACTGCCAATCACCACTCTGCCTAAGGATCTCTACTATCTCCGCAAAGGAGATATCCTCAGGGGGACCACAGGGACCCTTCTGACTCGTCCAAGTCAGTGTCAGATATTAGACTCCTGTGGGGAAGCAGGCTCTTGCACAATCTCTTCCTGGGAACATCCTCCATGGGGGCCTTTGGGGAGGTCTTGGAAGAGCAGGGGGTACCCTGTGGGGCTACCTGAGGCTCTGGGTCTCTATGCCTAACCTGGATGATGGAAGCAGACAAGGCACTTGGGGGATGAGGCAAGGCCTGAAGTAAAGTATGTCTTGGGGCAAAGCTCTCCTCATGGCCTTGAAGGCACCACACCTCTGATGGGAAGGAACAGACTGGTCCAAAGGAACTGCCAAACCCTCCCGCACCAACCCAGAGGTAGGAGCAGAGCTTATCAGAGCCAAAGCCATGAGAGGAAGAGTCACTCTGACTATTCTCTCTGGATCTGACTGGAGTGTCTGCTCCTAGAGTCCCCAGTCAGCACAGAGGATGTCAGAGTGGATGGAGCAGAGGACACTGGTGCAGGTCTCTGCTAAGAGATCCACAGTCAAGAGGTCTGTTTCATCTGGCTCTGAAGGTCTAGTATGGCTCTGAGTAGTCAAAGCAGCAGTAGTGGTCTTTGGCTCCAAAGCCACTTGGGTCAGAGCCAACAATTTAGCTAGGCCTGGTGCCTGTAAAGGCTCCTGCACCAATCGATCCATATCCAAATCCGACAGGCTGACTACCTAGAATGCACAGACTCTGCTGACTGAAGCAATGGAGATTGAGGCACTTTGGATACCAGCTCCAGGGCTGCAGGCTGGCTCTGTAAAGAAAAGACCAGGGTCGCAAAATACTTCAATTGTTTTGATTTCTTAGACTGCCTAGAGTCCTTAGACTCTACAGAAGATCTAGAGGACTTTGAAGACTTGCTGGTCACATCCTGGTCACTCAAGACCATGTTTATCAACTTCCTTTTCCTCTCTAGCAATTCTAAGAATGACCTGGCAGAAGACTCCTGTAAGTGGACAGCTCCTAAATGGATGTTACATGTCCATCTGTAACAGACCTCTTTTGGTTGCAGTCTGAACACTTTAAAACCTAGACTTTAGGTGCTTATCTTTATCTGCCATTATGCTGTTATAAAAATACTGTGTCACCACGTGGCACTACCCCCAAAGTCTAGAGCTTAAACTCGAGTGTTGCCATTGAAACAGTTTCTGTCCCAACCTTTCTTTCCAATACTCTAACAATAGCTTTTCAAAAGCAGCGTCACTACGAGGTGCTTCCTCCAGCAATGGAGGAGATGGTGTCAAATGCAGCAGTGGGTTAATTTCCAAAGTCAATTTCTTAACCAAACAATACACTACCTTCCATTTTCAAGGGCTGTTAGGCTCTTAACACCTGTGGCCAATACCCATGCAAATATAGTTCATCAATGGGAGAAAGTGTGTTCTTAATGAGAATGCATTGTCAAAGTTGAGCTGTGTAAGATTTGTAGATTGTTTTATTTTGTGTGGAATGGCATAATTGAAGTTGCTTGACTATGTTTATTTAAATAACACCACTGAATTCCTTGAATTTAAAATGAACCACTCTTGTAGTGAAAGTTTAGACAAGCATTTAAAAAAAAAAAATGGATAAAATAGAGAAGTATAAGAAAAATGTACACATGAATAGATATTGTACATAGGCAGTCTACATGCCCCCATATTTTTTCAAGGAATAGTTAAAGCACAAATGTGGAGTTAATAGGTTGAATACAGATATACGGTTTAGTGAGCAAATGAATGAGATGGTAGGCGAGTGAGTAGTCGCTATAGCCGCATGGAGGTACTAAAAATAGCAAATCGTGTGAAACAAGGTAGAAGTTATGCTATGAAACAGGGAAGTAGCCACAACTATTGTAAATGAAAATGATAAAATTAGATATGTAACAAATAGTGCTATACTAGATGCTAGACCCTTATTTCATATAGAAATCTTAGTTTAAAGAGCAGGTTATGCTACAAGTTTTTAAGGATATCACAAAAGTAAGGTTAGGCAGTAAACCTGGTTACGTATAGGTGTTATGTGCTGTAGTTGCTATGATGACATTAAGCATAATGGTGACAAATTTATCCACCCATTGTCCAATATGCAGTTTATTGCTACCTGCAATAGTGTTAATGTGGTCTACCTTGCTACCTGTGAAAAATGTGATTCATTTTACATAGGAAAGACCACAAAGAAATTTTAAAGAGCATATAATAATATTTCAGAAATGAGAATGCACGGTTTAAGCACATCATGCATAATGGTGTGGATCATCTCTTTAAATTCAGAGTAATGGTGTACAAAACGAACCTAGAGGTGGTGATTTTAATTTTTAGAGACTAAAGAATGAGTGGCTGGTCAGGTTCCACGCAGATTTAGAGCCTGGTCTAAATGTACTCTAAATCCTGTGCTTGTTAATACTACAATTTGTAATTTACACCTTTAAGGATGTTTTACAAAAGTTTTAATTGATGGTATAGTGCATTTTTTTTAAATGGCTGTGGTCATTTACCTTTTGGCTCCTATTTAAATGTGTACTGTTTTAGCATTGAGGAAGGTGGTTAAAGCTTTGCATTGGTCTGTTTTTTTCTGACTGGATTTGTCTTCATATAGTGACTTTTTGTTCCAGACTTCAGTGTACCAGCTGGTTTGCTTCAATTCACCCTTTAGGCAAGATTTTTCTTTCAGGACATGCCTCTTGGCTTGAAGGATTCCTGCTGTCAGACTGGAAAGGTTGAAAAGTGGGTGTTTTCCGAATAAAAATACTGTATTCTGTATAAAAATACTGTATTCTGTAAAGGTATGAACATATGCCGTTCATTGCATTAAAAAGTACTTATGGGCATTTGCTATTTTAATTGCAATTAAAATCTCGATTTTAGAGCTCAGCGTTTTGTAATGGAGACTGGCCTATTGGGCCTGATCAGCTAACCTTTTTTTGCAATTAGTTTTCTAACTTCACCTTGGGCAGAACAGTAACTGTCTAATGGCAATGCTATAATTGGGCATCCCGTGCAATTTTGGACTTCCTATTGGGACTTTGCAAGACGAATAGGGAATTTGGCAACTTCAAACTTGTAATCTGGAAAAAAGCTCCAGTTTGCACTCATTCTTGCTGTAAGTTTCATTTCTTGAATCTTTATAGTTGGTAACAGCAAGGATTTTCCCATGCATTTTGCCCATGTGAGGCTTCAGATCTGGCATCCACAATGTTGTACAGAGCCTGTAGATGAAGTACCTCTATCTTATGTCTGCTTGCGCTTAATTAGCCTATAGTGTTTGTATTGCTGAGTTTTTCAGAGGTGGCAGCTGGCTCAGATTAGCTCTAACGAAAAGAAATCCATCTCAAACAAGGCTTTAGAGGAACGTAGTGTTTCTGGGTTGGCAGCAGAAGTGTTGAACAATTAAGTAACCTATTTAAATATGGGCACTAGTAGGCAGTTTGAAGGACCAATGAGTTGTCATGGTGCCTCTACCTCATCACTTCAGCTTTATTCTCATTCTGCCACATTGACCTAGTATGCTGTGGGCAGACAATTACTGAAATCTACTTTCTGGATGCAGAGGACTTAAATGTTTTGAACAGATTACTATGTTAAACTAACACTTCAATGCAATTAAGTTTTTCTAAGCTCAACATTAATTCTGGCTTGTACAGACAATGAAGTTGCTAAACCAGTGTTGCTGCTTAAAATAACATTGTTTTCATTGGTAGGTGTTGTGATTAGTGCTTCTACAGTGGTGCCAGTGTCTGAAAATATTGTGACCATGGAGTTTCAAAATGTTGAGAGCTACTACCGGGCTGGCGTTCCTTACATAGGAAAGGTATGTCAAGCTACTTCATTAGAAGTAATGAGGGGGTTTGGGGAAGGGCGGGTACTCTTGGCTTTTTTGATGGAACTTGGTTATGTAAACTTATCATAGCAGTAGATGTTCACTGCTGCAATAGCTTTAGTATTATGAGCTGTATAACCTACAGAGACTACAACAGTAGATTGCTTGCAAAAATTGTATGCCCAAACTGACAGCTTGAACATATTTATATAAAATGGGGTGTTAAGTCCCACTGCTTTCATGCTAACAAACAGGGGAGGCTATAGCATAAAGTGGATGATACTAGAAAAGCAAAATACAATGTCCATACTCTGGCAAGAAAAAAGGGGTGGATTGAAGGAGCAGCTTTTGCAGTAATGATCGCTCAAATGTCTTGGTACAGTTGTGCAAGTTAACTTGCACTGTTGCAGTAACCTTAGCTATATGTGTAGAATATCTTGAGGACTGGGAGAAGATGGGGTAAGGGTCAGGAATCACCTGACAAATGAGCTTGGCTAAGTCTGCTCTAGCCTGGAAAATTTATTCTCAGTGTGAATAGAGGACTAAGCGGTTTCTGTTTACAAGCCACTAAAGTGAAAGCTGCCTAGAATGTGCTTTACCCTGTCTCGAATAGGCTTGTTTGTGAGGATACTAAACCTGTAGCAACCATTGGAAATGGTCTGCTTTCTGAAGTTTTTCCTTCAGAAATTCTGATCAGTTAGTCCTGTTAAGATGGTATGAGTTGTTTGGACACAGAGTATGAAGTTATTGTATCTTCTGGAAAGACTAATATGAATAGTTATTCTGAGACACCCATATGAAAAGTTGAGGTAAGGTTGACCCACTGTTAGAGCTTTTGACTCTCTATTCTTGCAGAAGTATGAGCAATCCACAACAGTTTTCCATACTGACTGCTGGTTCAAATGGAGCACCCAAAACAATATTAAGATCCCAGAAGAGTCCCCTTTTATGTAGAACTCCTTTAAAAAAAAAAAAAAAAAAAATCTTAATAGGAGTGCACTTGAAGGGGATTCTTGGGCAAACGTGCTGAAATGAACCTTTGAGTACAGAAGGTCGGAGGGTAACTTGCATTGTAGAACCAGATAAATAGGGTTTTGGTATAAATTTAGAAAGCTCTGCTTTCCAGTAGCAGATGTTTCTCTACCTACATGTCAGTGTGCCTAAAACGTATCCAGACCATTGGAGTTGTCAAGTTGGGGTTTATCAAACAACCCCTGTGTATAGAGTAGGTCCACTCTGAGGAAGGGAACTGTTGTCTGGGCCAGAGGGGGTCCCCACAGTGAAGAGTCCTTACATTTTGGTGACCTTGGACATTGATACAGAAAACATTCCTGTCCAAGGAAATGACCATGCATCTCTCCCCATGGCTTCTGCAAGGGGTTCTGGAGCACAATTTTGCTGGTGTTGAATGGAGACAAACTGAGGTTTTCAACAACTGAGTCAAATCCTGGAAGAACCCCCCCCCCCCCCCAATTAAATTAGGCACTCCAAATCGTGTACCACAGGAATTGCAGCTCTGCCCTATTCCTCTGCATCAGCTACTGGCAGGAATCCTCAGGAAAGAACTCCACTGCCATATGCCCCGAATGAGTCTCCCTCTGTTTAAGTGGATATCCAGGCTTAAAGTTTGCAATGTGGGAGAGGGGCTCAATTTGTAGTCCTTCAGAGATGGTCCAGATTTCTAAGAAGCTCTCTTGGAGATTCCTTAATGTTTTGAATGTGCTCAGCATAATTCTGATAGGTCTGCTCTTATTTTTTTTTGCTTTTTATAAAAGTCCTGAGGAAGAAGTTGCGCCCTGACTTCTCACATCAGTGTATCTGCTGAAGTTCTGAAAGCCTCCCTAAGAGGATTACATTTTAGCTTTTACCATGCAAAGCTTCTACAGTTACCTTGTTCAGACCAGCTGCTACTGTATCTGTTGCACTACAAGCAGCCTTCAAAGAAGTGTTCACGCTCTGAGCAATGAGTAGAAAATATCCTTTTATCACAGGGAAAATTAACTTTGTTATCAAATGAAGCCAGCAAACAAGTGAGCTTGATAGGAAAGCCTTCGACAAAATGCATTTTGCCAATCGGAGCTATGGATTAGTGTTTACCAAATGTCTTGGTGCAACTGGATTTGCTAAAACTACTGCAGGGCCTAATCTGGGATTAGAAAATGGTTCCTCCACATTGCAGGCCGTCAAGCATGCAAGTCTATAGAAATCCACCAGAGCTACTGGAGCATGACTGGGTTGAGAATTCCACTTTTAATTGCACTTTCAAAGGCACTGGTATTTCATGTTCCAACTGGTTCATTGTAGATATGGTCTCATGCAAATTAAGGTGATAGGAAGATTCACTAAATCGGTCTTTTGGGGAGATGCAAGTTTCCTCAGCTGTATGCCTGTTCATCGGAAATCTCGGCACTTTACTAGTAAAACCAGATGGGGGGGGGGGGGGTTGAGCAAAGCCCAATAAATTACCACGGCCTAAAGTGACAGGGAAAGATTCATGTTTAATGTTAAGAATTTCCATAGTAGCAAACTGTCAGGAAAATACCTCTGCATCTGGTTAGGAAAGAGCTTTCCATGCTCTTCTCTGGGGAAGGCAAAAGATAAGTGGTCTGAGGAGCCAGAAATGGTCTTGGCAGCTTTACTTTATATAAAAAAATACCCTGGAAGTTCCATGGTCAAACTGAAAGCCCCAGTGACACTAACAGCACATCCTTGCCCATAAACAGTAAAGTTTAACAATGAGTTTAATGCTGAAGTAGAACCAGTCTGAAAAGTTGCATACTAGTTCAAGAAATGTAAAATTCCTTGCTTTAAATTACTTTTAAAGAAAGTAATCTGGCACAGTTGTGGAATGTTTACAGAAAGTAATCTCGCACAGTTGTGGAATGTTTTTTCCTCAAAAGGGGTTTTGTTTGCCCAGTGATGGCAACACCCAAGTACAGTCTCCTTTTAGCCTAAGAGGAATGCTTTTTGGCAGGAAAGGTCTGAAGGGTTTGTCCAGACTGACTTTTCCAGGCTCTGCTCCCAGTCAGTGGACAGGGAATGAGGCTTCCTGCTTTGGAAGCTGGAGAGCTGTCCTATCCTAGGCAGGATACAACTCGTATAGCTAACGCTACTGCTGCAGTGATTAAAATGATGGTGCCTTTTGGATATTAAGTTCTAGTATGGTATAGATAGGATGGGACTATAGGTGGTGCTTCACTATCAGTAAGTGAATGGTGGCTAGATATCTCCCAAAAATACCAAACTAGATGCAAATTGCACCTACTGCCACAGGATCTTGACAAAGGGTTACCAATTAACAATGCTCCTCCATATTGATTGAATATTTTATTTAGTATTTTTGGTGGCATGTTAAAGTTTATTCTTTTAAACAGATTTTTCTGAGAAAAGCAGATGGAACACCTATGTCCAGTCAAATGGTATACCTTTTTGTCTACTCCAAAGAGGAAATGAAGGCTACTTTTACCACCGATTCAAATGGCACTGCATCATTCTCCCTTGACACAACAAACTGGACTGGAAGAGTTGAGCTGAAGGTAAGCATAACATTTATTCACTGCTCTTTCAATAGAGCAAGTTGGGTAAAAAATGGAGGTGAGAAAATGGAGGTGAGAAGTTGGCTTGAAATAGCTGTTTTGTAGGTACTGAAAGCTGTTGGATTTACAACTAAACTGGAGTGGAAACTTTAGTCTGAAGAGATTGAGACTAAGCTTGTCTAGTGAACAAAGAATCAATATCTTTGTTTAAATGCTACATGTCCTACATATTGCTAATGAGCAAATATTACCCTGATGTAAAACATTGGGTGATATTTGGTCCTGGCTTGTCTTCTGTTACCCCTTTTGGTTGGGGCAGTACTAGAACAGGAAACTGTTGTATTGGTGGCAAGTTCTTTACATTGCAAGTCTGGACATTCATGCTGTGTACATTAGTCCCTTACACTTGCCAGTTGGTGTATGCAGGAGCTCTGATTAGACAATTGGGGAAATGTCCTTGTGAAGTGGATTAAGTGAGCAAGGTGTAATGTTTAGGTGCTTAATTGCCTTGCATTATCCTGACAGATATTCATGGCATGTTATAGCATTGCTGGCACAGATCTTTAATCTTGATATTCTCTAGTCCCTTGAATCTGCTGGTGATGGTGTTTAACGTGGGGTTTTTGTGGCCTTTTAAAGCTTTCTGGACAATGAGGTTTGATCACCTAGCTTTCAGACAAATTGGCACACTATTGTGTATGTATTAAATAAAAGGTGGCTTGGCATTTCGTCTGCTTCTATTGGTATAGCTATGACAATGACTTTCTACCTTGGCTTACTATATCATTCTGGTTTGTGGTGATTGACTAGCCAGTCGGTTGAAACTGGCTACAGAATAGTTATAGGTTGAAATATTCCAACAGCTTTGCAAGCAAGTTCAGCACACAGCCTCTGACCACCGCAACCATTTTTATTAAAGGTAAAATATCACCAGGCAACCCTGCTGAGTACAATAAAAATACTTTATTCCAACTGAACAATAGGAAACTAGCATAAAACTGACAAACTTAAAACCATTAAAGGATAAGCACTTTCAGAGAACCCTTCATCAGATGCTTTAACTGTTTTTAATTTAAGTCCGTTTTGCATTGGCTTCTATTGCTTTTGTTGGACACTGCTTTTCCATGCCAGATCTTTGCTACTGGGAGTTTTTATTTTTAGACACTTAAAGGTGGTTGCTGTGGTCACTTTGAGACATTTAAGTGCTGACTCATGGAAGTGCCTTACTGTTTCGAGCTTTGCAAAGTGTCCCCCTTGATTTGGAGCTACAACTTGTGAGATTTTATCCACTTTCTTGACCGCTATTTCTACAACACTCATTTCAGTATCACCATGATGGTATATTTGAAAGTTATTGCCAGTGTAGGACTGCACACTAGTACACTGCAATGCATACCATAATTACACATGTATTCATCAATCGTGCCTGTGCCGTGTGGATTTAGAAATGTACAACTGCAACCTTTATGTGTGTGTGTCTTGTAACAATTTTCAGAAAAGTACCTTTATGTGCATTCTTCCTGTGCAAAGAATCTTACAGAAACATTATGCAGCTTGGGGCTGTTGAAATGTCAAGATTTTATTTACTGAATTGTTTTTAAGAATGGGTCAGTTGTAGGATGCATTTAATCTTGTTTTCTCCCTCGAAAGACTTAGTGTTGTGGCAAATTGGCTGCTGATGAGTTCTAAGCACTTGGAGGCAAGTGCATTTAAAGTTTTTTGATTGTATCTGCTTTTTTCTGAAAAAAAAATACTTGGTTTTCCTGCCTTTCTAAGCTAGTATAGTCCAGTTTTCAGGTTAGTGCTGAATTCAGGGCTGTTAAAATGTTTTTGCCCATACCTTGGATAGAAGGAAGTTTCTCTACTCTCCTGTGACAGAGGAGAGCTTTGAGCAGCATATATGTCCCTGGAAGAGTGGTTTCTGCCCAGAAATTGGTAGTTTATTGGCAATTTTGGGCTAATTTCTATCTTTCATTTCCCTGCTATAAAACCTGCATTTGCAGTTGTGTGCCGGGCAGTGCTTGTTAACTAGGGTACAAGTATTCCTGGCTCCACAAAGTCTACTCTTAATTTTTCCCTTGGAACTAGACAGACTCAACTTTAGCACTCAAACCATTCACTTCTTAGCCCGGCACTTGCTCTAAACTCATAAGCACTAATAAACCTTGGCACTAGACCCCCTATACTGTAGAGAAGGGCAAGGTTTTCTATTTGACCTTGCCAGCCAATCGGTGAAACGGTTCACTGTACCTATCCAGGCATATCCAAAGGGGAGTTTCAGGTGAATCTGGGCATTTTGAGGCAGTGTTGCAACTGCTTCATGTACAGACTACCCTCTTCCTACCACCAAACACTAATGCATGAGAGATGCAATTATACAGCCAAACTAGAGGCTAAGCTCTCAACCCAAGACTGGACCAGTGTGTCAAGAGGGGAACTATTGCATCACACCACCAGTCTCGCAGAGACCACCACCCCAGTATAAAAGGCTGTCTCCTGGTTCTGACCTACAGTGGTCTAAGCAATTAGCCTATTCTACTCCAGTTCTGCCAGACACTTTGCAGAACCCATATGAGCAGTCCTGTAGCACTTGGAGCTTTACCAAAGTTTGTTCTGTGCTACTGCAGTATATTGAAAAAGGAGTTCAAAGCTTACCAGCATCCATAAGTAGTATCTGGGTTTGAATCTGACATTTTCATTGGCTGTTAGGTTCTAGGCAAAGCTAATGAAAACCTGAGCCCTTCAGGCAAAAATGGAATGGTGGTTGCTTACTGTAACTTGGAATGTTCCACTTTTGGATGCCTTCAAGAACTGGAATTTTGGGGTATAAACTCATGCTTTAAGTTTTGCAAGTGATGTATACAAAGCTAAAACCTGGTATTTGTACAAAATGGCTAAACTGCAGCAGTGAGGATAAATGGCTTGTCAAGAGGTTAACTATCCTTCAATTCTGTAAATGGAAAGCTTTTCTTACCTATATCTTTATCACTCAATTCTGGGCATGTAAGTGAATTGGATTAAAATTTCTATTGATGCATTCTGCATAATTGGTATTAGTCCATTAATGAGCACTGTTTGTTAAAAATCTTGCCTTGTTTGATTTTTTTTTTTAGCCCTAGAGGTGCAAATGAGTCTGTACTACCTGTGCTTTGGCAGAGATTACTAAATTTTCTCTAACAAAATTTAGTTAAAAAGCATTTAACTTTCATGCTGCTATTGAATATATTGCATTACCTCTTGCTGCACTAAATGAGTCTCTAAATTCTCGAATGTCGACAATGGTGAATGATGACACGAGAATATCAAATGCTCAAGCTCTAGCGTGAAAAAAATAAGACAGTACCCTAACTGGTTTAAGCATGGGGGGCTGCACCCCCTACTTAAATATACCAACTCTTGAGACTGCACTAGATTGCATTAAATGGAAATCTCCCCACAAGAGATTTCCATTTACACGCTCTAGATTGAGTGGTGGATATTCTCGAATAGAATACAGATCCATTAAATGCCATATTTATGAACACTGGGACAGTGCTTCTTGATTTTTGTATGAGCAGGCTTGAAGGAATATATTGACATTCTAGGCTGTAATTGAATTCAGAAATGTGCCATTTTTATATGCGGTCCATAAGCACATCTCAGCTGTCAAGATTTTTCTTCCAGGCTTTCAACTTGTTTACTGAGGACTGCAGTCAGTCGTGCTTCATGTCCTTCAGGAAATGATGCTAAACGTGCTCTAGCAACTTAAGTTGACAAATTTTATAAATCTGTCCCTTTATCTTTGCCCCCAACATTTTTGGCTTTGCCCTGATTCTAAATGAGAGGTTGAGAATGGTTTTAGTTGCAGTACTGGACATGCTGTGAACTAGTTATGATGTTTAGAGAAAGTCACTTTGGGTCTTAGACTTTAGTTTGTGCTTACCAGGTTTTAGTAGTTTGCTATGCTCCATTTAAAAATGACCAGGAAACTGAGCAAAAATCCTAAAATAAGCCAGACCCCCTTTAATATTGTGGGACCTGTACTTTTACTGCTAAGCTGGAAGCAGTACAAGGTGTATTTGATTTTCTTGCCTTGGTTTAAGGGAAATGGTATTTCGGCAGCACTAAATTGTTACACAACTGTACAGTAGTGTGGTACCACAGTGCAGTTTACCTGGACTGCAGGAGGAGGTCTTCTGTAGGCAGCATTGCTGTACTGTCTTCTAGTTTTGCAGTAGTTGCAATCTGGAAGAAAGTTCACTTGTGTTTAGGGCAGTGATTCAAGCTGCTGTATTTTCAGAACCATATGCTTTGTAAACATGCCTTGCAATTGTGCAGACTTTGCAGTTCATTTAGGATCCCAAAATTTGTGGTTTTCTGGCAAATCGTCCAGTAAATTGACTTGACATTCTTCAGAAAATACAGTATGTAATTAAAATCTGTTCTTGTTTTGGGCTTTTGCCCCCATTTTTAGCTTTGTCCTGATTTCGTGGGCTGAGTTTAGAAACATCTGCTCAAGGTTTTCAGTTCTAGCTGTGGATTTTCTAACTTGTACATCTATCAGAAAATAAGATCTATAAAATGTGGAAACTTACTTGGGGCAGGGCGTTCCAGTTTAGTAACTGGGAACTGTCCCAGTGACAGTCCCAAGGTCAATGTTCATATCCCATGCTGACTGTTCAATTAAGTAATCAAACTGAGATGGGCTAGATTTATTGGGTATGCTCCAGTTTTAATAAAGCATCACATGCAATGTTACACATAATTACATAAGGACCAACTTATAAAAAGGCACCCCAAGATTCAATGCTAGCTTTTAAATTGCTAGATATGCTTGCATGTAAATGGTAAACAGTGAGAAGGGACTTCACTTCATGCTCTTAATTTTCCAGAGAAAACCTTGGACACTGCCTTTGGCACTCCTGCAGCATATTGGAGCATAAAATAGTAAACTGGGTAAACAAGATCTCTAAATACTACCATTACCAGTTAATCCACTAGGAAAAGTAAAAGTTTGGTTCCAAATGTATCAATGTAGCGAGGGTCATTATGACTTCAGATTTTTCTATTGAAATCTGCATCTAAAGCTTGGGTTGGTTGTGATACAGCATGCACTCTTAATTTCTTAGCTGTCAGTGAGGTATGAAAATATGGAAAACTGAATCAAATACATGGAAAAATGGAAAATTCTGCTTTGAAGCAAAAACCAAACCACAAAGGTTTGCCAATTTTAATCCAAATATGGAAAAGCAAAGCTTTCAGGTTTCCCCTTAAGTCAGTGCATATTGAATTCAATCTAAAAATACATTTAAATATATATCATGACACCACCAATACTGGAAGTGGCATGCTAGTATAGGCAGACCCCCAAAAATGGTTCTGAAAAATTGAGTGGACCTATTTAGTGTTTCTCCCAACTATGGAAGAATGCCAGCTATAGTTCAGCTGTCCTGTGGTCAAAGCTAATTTTTGGTTACTGTTGAAGGATTAAAAGCATGGTAACACTGTTTCAGCATTGCAAATAAAGCATAACATTTTCAATTGCTGAATGTTCTGAGTTCAGAGCACCACAACATTACTTCATAGCACAGATGTTTGAAAATGGGAGGAGAGGAAATGATTGAGCAGATATGGAGATGACCTGGATTTAAGGGGGTGCAGTGACTTGAGTCATAGCTGTAAAAGGCTGGAGGATTACACACTTATGAGACAATTACACAAAGTAAGGAAGAATTTGAGCAATTGATGTGAAGTAGTCCTAGACAACAGTGCAGTAGTGTCTTCAAAGGTTAAAACATTTTGTGGACATAAAGGGGTACTACTGTTCAAAGGTTCCTTATAGTCATCCATTTAGTCATCCATTTAGTACAAAGTGTGAAAGCAGTGCAGGGAAAGATTTTCAGAATAGATTGCAAACAAATCTAAACTAGACTAATGCCTCTCAACTGCCTCTTATGTAAGAATACCCCCAATGTTTCTCACTATGTTCTCAAATTCCCAGAATTATTTCCAATTTTAGATATTGCCAACCTTTAAAATGTCTAATTTGGGGCCTTTTCCTTTGTTCCAAGTTATGTTGGTAAAAATTGATAGCCCTGGACCAACACGATTTTTATATAGTCTAGACATAATTCACATCCTTGACTTTTCAGAATATGCAATTCAGAACCTTTACATTGCCGCATTTGTGTATTCCCAGATATTTACACTTGTGACTTTGCAGTACAGAGGCAAGGCCATATTTATTATGGGCATGTGGCAGGAGAAGATAAAACAAATTGCTTTTTTATAACTAAGCTGAGCTGTCGAGCATGCAGTATTCATTTGATGTATACATGGTTCTGGCCTGAAATAATAATTTTGTCAGTTGTAGTCCTTTTTCTACTAGGTGCTTTTATTAGTACTTTCAGTCCAACAGTATCATAGTTTTTACCTGAACCACTAGTTTTTCTGCATCTTAACCATCCTGCCTCGAGGCTAGTTTCTAATCCACCTGATAGAAGTATGAAAGGGTCTGTATGAAAGGGTCTGCATCGCATATGAGTGAACTGGTGGGTATAGCCAAACTCCCATTTGGAACCTTGTACTGGCTGAGGAAATTAGAGCTGACAATGTGCAATTACTTGAACCGACTTTGAAAGTGATACACACCCATCTTGTACTTGGATTTTTGAACAGAATCCTCCACTTCAAAAGCAATAACGTATCTTGTGGCTAGAGGGTTTGAAGATTTTTGCAGAAACAGGATGCGTATCAAGCTCTACTTTTGGTCATAGTATTTAAAAAAAAAAAAAGTTTGAGACTTGTCTGCATTTTTGCAATGTGGAAACTGCCCCCTTTGGCAAGATGTGTGGGCGATTGTGAAAAATCTTCCACTGAAGGTGCATTATTTCTGTAAAATTGCTTCAGAGAATTTCACATGGAATCTAGCTAGAACAAGGTCAAAGTCATGGGAGTACTTGCCTGTAGTATGGATTACCTTGCATCACGTTACTGATGCAGCCTTTTCCATTTTGTTTTTACTTTTACAGTGGCCATGAAGTGAGTGACCACTTGTATATGGGACTGCACATGGTTACTGTTTCAGTGCTCTAATGCTGAGCTGACCATTCATGCAGTTGACTATCGAGGGCAGTGCAGTAGGATACATCCCTTATCTCAAGGGTAGTTCTGGAGCGCAAATAGGACGATCTTTCTTTGTTAGGCAAAGTTGAACAGATGTAAATATTCTGACTAGTTTATCCAGTGCCAGACTAAATACCAAGCATGCATAACTTTTAATGCAAAAAAATTTCCAGTTTAAAACATTTCATCTGTCAGCTAAAATTTCTAGACACTGAGACTGATTCAGATCCTCTGTTTCAGATCAGTGCCAAGTCTAACAGGCATGCTGTTCCATAGTTTCTGCTAAACCTCATTTTCAAGAACAACCTAGATAACTGGGGAAACTGCAAATGACCCTTGGGATGCCACCTGTCACTGGATGGGGGCATTGGGAGCAGACTTGTCTAAACATGGGCTAAACGCTTGGCTTATAAAGGTCTCAGGGCTAATAGCCTAGCAACTTCCCATAATAGATTTCCAAATGGCCATGATTTTTGTATTCCTTGTACACTTTATCAATTTTGTCATGACACCGCTCCACTAGATGCCATTTTTGGCTAAATGTATTACACAGCTAAACTGAACTTTTCCACATCTGCATATGAAGACCTAGTTTTGTTTTCTACACCACAGTACTGATTTGCCCAACTATATATTGCAAGGCCCTCAACAAATGCTTTAGCTTCAAATTTCAACTTGCTCTTAAGTACATTTTTCTTTACTGGGCAGTCTGGGCATCACCTGAAATGGTTCGATGCAGCATTGTCACAGATCTGGCTAAAGACACCAGTTGCATTAGCACAATTTAGGGCACTTCTACAAACACTACTCCTGGTAAGAGCTAAGAACCTGCATACAAATTAACATAATGCAGCTGCAAAAATGGTGTAGAAATTTGCTTTTAGTGTTAATCTGAAACTATACAGGCAATATAATTTGCTGCTTGTCGGTGTAGTTTCATATGATGGGTAGACGGACTTCAGGCATCTTGAGTGGGAGAAGAGTACAGGACTACTTTCACAGGAATAAACTATTTGATACTTTAGCAGACTTGTGCTGCTCTGAGCTTGCTAGTTGGTTCCTAGATATGTCTTGGTATGCTATTTTATTAAATCTGCCCCATTTTTATTCATAACTTACCGCAACTTTATCGTATCCATAAATTGTCCAGGCAGTGGTCATGGGCACCTGGAATACTTTGTGGAATCCATAGGTAAATCTACGGCTTTCAGTTTTTGTTTGGGGTATAAACTCTTCTGTAGTTATCTAATGTTACTGACTGCAGAATCTCTTGCCCTACAGCAGCATACCTTGGGCAATGTTGCAGGGAAAGTAACATGGAGTTAAAATTAAATTTTTCTTATCAAGAATTGTGGTAGCTGTTTGACCAGGTTATTCCCACTAGACTAGTGGGCTCTTCATGACAAATGAGGTGATATACTGCAAATGAGGTGATATTTTATACTGCAACAGGGTAATCAACTCATCACTTGCCCTCACATGGGAATACTTGCAGGGAGGCAAGACCAGGCTGGGGGGAGCAATCTTAAGGGTCACCACAGTCTGCCCTCACCAGCATCCTGTCCTAGGAGTTCATAGGTAGGTATTAGGCCATCAAGCCTAACCAAAATTCCCTGGATTTTGCCACCCAAGAAAATTATTTTCCTTTGCCTCTGTCAAGCAGAGCCATAAGTGATTCCCGAGGTATATTTCCCATCCAATTGCCAAGATTCCTCTTGGAGGGCTAATGAGGAGCTTTGCTTGACGTGAATGAGTAGTCTGTTCCAGAGTATGGGAAGTCTCTGGGACAGGAATCTATCCCTCCAGCATGTTCTGTTTATTGTGGTGACCAGGTTTAGGTCCCTGGAGTGTGGCTCAATGTAAAGTGTAACATGTCCAACAAATCTGAGATACTCTCTGATTAGGTGATGAATAACAGAGTAGAGTTGGAGTTTTTTGAGACTGCATATGGCATCTGAGGCCAGAAAGAGGCCAGAAATGCTCTTGGTGAGGTATTTCTGTGGCCTTCAGTTGTCTTGCAATGTACATGCCAAATAGGGCATTGTACTCTGGTCTGAAGGATGAGTAGAGGAACAATGACTTTTTGTTTTCCAGAGGAGAACCCTTTTGTGATATGTGCCATGTAAGATTTCCTGACTACTGTGAGGATGTGATGGTTGCAGACTACTGTCCACCTGTGTCCTAAGGTCTCATCACTACTCTGGTAGTTCATGGATAGTTTTTCCGAAGGGGATGACAATGCACTATTTGCACTGAGCTTGAGGCCATGACTTTGACACCAAGCATTGGTCTCAGTGAGGCCCCTTTGTAGAATGTCCACATCATTAGGTGATTCTATTATGGCTCCCAGTTTGCAGTCTGAACTTTGTTGGCCAAAGACCTGCTGTATTAGCCTGGACTTCTGAGAAATAGATGCCAAACTGGAGGGGACCCAGGACTGAACCCTGTGGTACTCCAGACTGCAGACCAGTGACAAGTGATTTGGAGTCTGCTACTTTCACTGTGGGGTTTGTCAGTGAGCCAGTTGGCCACCCATCTTGTGACATTAAGGGTTTACGCCCAGTTTAGTGAGCATCTAGAATTCGAGTGGGGGGTGGTGTCAAGCCTAGATGAGGTAAAGATACTGTGTGCACCACCTTGCACTCCATCCACGGCTCTGGTGACTGCTTCAGTCAGTCAAGTTTAGGAGACTTTATCTACCTTTTACAAACCTGAACTGAGTGGGGTCCAGAGTTTGCAGGTTCTGTCTAAGCTCCAAGATGTGTTCGATGGTCTAGCAGACCAGGCTAGTTAGGCTAATGGGTGGTAGTTCCCAGGGTCTGTGGTGGCACCCCCTTTGTGGAGTGGGATAACTTGCTGTGCCATACAGTAGGCACAAAGCCTGAAGTGAGGCTGATTGAACATGGTTCTTGGGTGGGATGCCAGTTTGTTCTGTAGTTCATGAAGAACGCAGCCTGGGATTTCTGGTTCCATGGATGCTATTTTTGGCTTTGGGGAGTGGTCTTGTGCATGTATGATACAGGGGCTATGCATTCTTCTGGTATAGGAATGGCCCTTTGGGGGGGGTGAGGGGGGGTGAGGGGGGGTGGGGGGGTGAGGGGGGTAAAGCTTGCACTGAACCTATCTGCCAGGATGTTGGCAATATCTGTTGGTTATGTATATCTAGTGCCATTGTGCTGTAGTTCAGAGCACATCTAAGTTGCTATTGAGATTCTTGACATAGCTGTAGAATGTTTTGTGGCTGTCATTAGAATCTGTGGCAATCCTATTTTCGTAACTAGATTTGGAGGACTGATTGATCTCTGCTTCTTACTGAAGCTGACCAGGGTGTTCCTGCAGTCAGTGGATTTTACAATTTTTTTTTGCAACAGCTTCTTCCTTCTGTGGTAGTTTATGGCAGTGGACCACCAGACTGGCTTCCTTTGAGGATAGCATCTTCTGTTGGGGATGGCACAATCATTCACTCGTATGTGTTTATATACAATGCATTTGTATAGGATTCAGTGGTCTTATCTCTGTCTGCATGGGTGTAGTGAAGTTCGCCAATTCTGTTACGTGAAGTTGGCTTTGGAGAAGTTTACAGTGGTTTCCTTAATGTGGGGTGGATTGAGGTCTAGGGTGATTAGCTTGTGGTTGGATCTGACCAGTGAGGAGTTGACCTGGTGTGGGACATCTGTTACCCATGTTGGTAATGACTGGGTCCAGGATATGTTTGCCCCTGGTGGGGGGTATGGACAAGCTGATCCAGGGCATTGGAGTTTAGTCCAGAATGTGTGAGCTAATGAGTTAGTACACAAATAGTTTTCCCACTTGATGGGGGTAGCTGTGAAATCTCCCATTAGGGTATTGGGCTGTAACTTATCCAGTATATCAAACGTGGAGTGGGGATTCTGGGGCATAGCAGGGGGGTGATCTCTAGCAAGCTACAACCTGAATTGCAGTCTTGTCCAGTGTTAGTTGCACTTGGATAATGTTGGATACCTTATGTTGAGCAACAAGCCTGGAGGTATGGATATCCTTTAATGAATTATGGACACTCCTTTAGTGTTTCGGTCCAGGTTAGGTGGCCAAAAGGTGTGGCATGATTTATAGCCTGGTAATGCAGGGGTGCTCTCGAGTCTTGAATCCAGTCTCTGTTACTGGACAGATGTCTGTTCTCCATTTTAAGGAGAGCCTCATGGGTGCATTTTCAGGTTTAGACTTCAATGCGTTGAGTAGCATTACCCTCAGTTTTTGCTTGCTTGCACCTGCTACAGTGGTGGGTTTGTTGTTTTGAGCAAATCGTACTATAGGGGTGGCAGCCTTAGCCAGTATCTGGAATCCCAGGGGCGACTGATGCAGATCTCTGGCAAAGCATTGTCATCCCAGGCAGAGATACTGGAGCCCCTTAGCATGACACCAGAAGCTTAGCCAATTGTTGAAGTCAATGTGGTATCATTCTGGGTGATGGCAGGAAGCTGTTCAGGGCTAGTGTAATACCTGCCTTGGCTACATGATCTGAGAGATCCTCTGTCTCCATGTAGTCCAGAGAGGTGCATCTCTGGTCATAGGTTCATAGATTGATGCCAGGCCAATTGCCCTTGTGAGCCATTTTAAGCCTAGCCAATTATCCTTTGTGCCACTCAAACCCTGCACCTTGTGTCTGTAAGGCAAACACCTTAACCATTAGGCCACCCTCCCAATTCACACCAACATGGACAATGAGTCGTGTTTATACTTGAGTGAACAGTGTGCATTGTGGTGGATCCTGATGCCTGACAGGCAACTGACAGTAACTTGTTTAGCCTGGTGAATGGGACATCAGTGTGACTATAGAGATGCCTATGAAGTGTGTTGGTTACATTTTGCCTTGTGCTGAAGATGAGTGGCACACTTTTTTTGTAGTCTGGGTGGTTGCTTGCGTTTCTGCTTTGGAGGTCTCTGGGCAGAATTTGAGAACCTCCAAATGTAGGTGTTACTGTGTGGGTTTAGGTGGTGTAGGTATTGATGGACTGTTGCATGTGGTGTGGTACAGGTGTTTACCTTCTCTTGACTGTCTCTTGTCCAGTCTTGGCTGGAGAGCTTCACTTCCAGTTTGGTTATAAAAGTGAATCTCAGGTTGTAGTGTTTGGTGGTAGGAGGAGAGGGTTGTTGGTGTACATGAGGCAATTGCTACATTGCTCCAAGATGCCCAGATTCATTAGGTGGATAAGAAAACACCAGGAGCCTGACCCTTGGACATGCATGAATAGGTGCTTTTTAAGTACTAAAAACTCTTCCTCCTGACAAGTGAGGAAAGTTGAGTGCTGTAATAATTTTGAAAACTGGCTAGTTCTAAGGAAAATTTTGAAGAGCAGACTTTCTGGCACTGGGAATAGTTTCACCCTAGTTTAAATGTCTCTCCACGATGCACAAAACCACACAAAGAAGGGTTTTTAAAGATGAGGATAGAAATAGCCCAAAATGGCCAAGAAAACAGATTCTGAGCTGAAACCACTCCAGTGACTGGCTGTTCCAAAGCTCACCACTCTCTTAAGAGACCCTTCCCTCTAAGCTTGTGTTGCCTAGGCCTTTCTAAGATAAACAGCCCAGAATTCAGCAAGATCTTTAAACTGGACTCTACTAGTTCTAGAAAGGCAGGAAGTAGAGGGACAGGATTTTTTCATGAGTTTAAAGCAGATACAGGAATAACACTTAAACAGAAGATGGGCTATTTCACTTGTGTTGCTCTTTATAGTTACAGATAAACACTTGTATACAAGATAAGAATTCAAAAATAGTAAGTAGCGGAGTTTAACAAAAATGGTCTGAATAATGTGGCTAGCAAAATGAGCAATAAAAAGGAAAACTGAGGTACTTTAAACTCTGCTGCTGTGGACTTTGCAGGACACCCAGTCAGGCTCTTGCTGAGGTAATACAAGCAAAGTACATATTGCGTCCTTTTCTCACTCCATGAGGGTTGGCATGTGCGAGTCCATTAAAAGGAATCATGATCTCCATGTTGCTCCATGGGAAGGTTACAGCATGTGTAGCCATCTAGTACTATTGCTCTTCTGTGATGGTTGGACACTAGTAGTTCTCAGACTGGAATATCAACCTGCTTCATACCAACTTAAGGAGACACTTGAGCTGCTAAACTTGGGTTGCTTGGCCCACATTTCATGCTTTATCCCTCACCACAACAGAGCTTGCTAGAATGGTGTGAACCTTTGCTCTGTTAAGCTGCCCTTTTGAGTTATTTGGCTCCCTCTGTGCAGTAGTACTCATGGATATACTACATGTGTAGTAACCAAATCTGCAGGTTTTTCTGGAATGGGTAGGCATCTTGATTGGTGTACAAATACTAGTCAAGGTGACTAGTTTATTGTATTAAAATTTAGCCATGTGACTTGCATGATTGTACTGGCTTCTACTTATAAAACTGGCTGAGCAGCTCCTGTGCTCTACAGCATTCTCCCTGTTGAACTGAACGTGGGTTGGGTCTTGCACTGACCATTTTAAGGGCATGAAATGGTGTCCCATTTTAATATGCCTAATCTGAACTTCTGCATGCGTAAAAGAGCTAGGCCTTTGCCAAGGGTGATCCTACCTAATCCTACTACCACTTCCTACTCCTAGAACTAAATGCACCATCCCTGCCTCCTAAAATACCACAGCTATATTGAACTATTTGACCAACTACTTAAGTTGCCCTATGCTGCTACTTGTGTAAAAAGCTGTTTTGCAAACTATGCTGATACCGCATACATTTTCTTATATTTTATTTGTATTCCTATGGGGTAATCTGTAATGTAAATGCAATGTGTACTATATATTTTTCTGGAGCTTTTCTCCCCAGGGCTCCATTGAAAATGGTCTCCTTGTGGCCCAATTGGATTATACTGGCAAACTGAAAATGTAATTGTCCAACTTACTAATTCCATAAAAATGCACTGTTCACACCATGATATGAGCAGTCTGATTTATTCAACTCTGGCAGTCATAACTTTGTAATTTATCTTTTGGAATAGATAGCATGTACTGGAAAGGACTCAATGTGGAAGCTATCCAAATATGTGATGCAAGGAATAAGACTGCAGTCTTGAGTGCTCTGTAGTACCAAGGAAGACTGCAGTCTCAAGTGCTCTGGTGTTGAGAGTTGGGTGCTTGTGCTCTGACTTCAGCATCAAAGGTGCTTAAGTCCTGCTCTAAAAGTAGTGCCAAACATTTATAACAAATGGTTCTCATGGTGCAAACTGTAATAGGAGCAGCTAATGTACATGTTACATTTTATGAAATTTTTCAGAAAATTAGGGAAAAACCTAAATCTTGTATTTGGTATTGCATTCCAGGCTGGGGTCAGTTTTGTAATAGTACAGCTAATGTGTTGTAACTGCCATACCTGTACCACCATTGTAGTTTATGGTTAAGCTGAATGGCAGTGAAGCAAAATGTGCAAATCTGCTCAGCTGGTTTTATAGCACTCTTTGAACAGGACAACGTGTTACTGTGAGGCGACAACACTACCTCAATACCACCGATCGGTCTTCCTAGTATAATGGTGAAATGGAAAAGGATGATGGGAACCTGTCAGTTTTGGACAAAGTTGCAACTTTTCTGTTTTTTTTTTAAAAAAAAAAAGCCTGCACAGCCTTGCCTACCTTGTGTGACTAGAAACATATTTGCAATTGGTTTACCAGGATGGTCCATTGGGCCAAGATGGCCCATTTTCAATTGAGCCCTGGGGAGAAAAGCTCCAAAACATACAAATATACACTTTTGATAAACCTGCAGCAGAATATGCAAGATTTAATTAACACTTTTGTACAGTATTTACAAGTACAACTACAAGCATGAGTTTTGATGCAATTTAAATGCAGAATGAGCATAATTTGTGAAAGGAGGTTCAAGGAGGTTCTTGGTGATGAGGGAAGAAAAAGTGAACTGGTACTGCTAGAGGCTGGCTTTCAGATTTGGTTTATGTAGGATTAGTACAGTAGCTTTATTATTTTGGCTAATGTTAATACATATTGGGGGGCTGTACTGCTCTAAAACACATGCATAGAGGTAGCTGTTAAACTTCCAGTTTATAATTTTTAAATTGAATTTTCTGAATGTAATGCATATATGCATTTGAGATGGGGGGGGGGGGCAGTATCACAGTAGGCTTATGAAGTGGAGAAATTGTCTAAAGGAAGTTCTGACTGGTTCCTCCTATTTTCAGTGGAAGCCTGGGAAGAAAAGTTCTGCATTAGGCAAATACATTGAAAGACTCGTGGCATTTTGTAAAATTAAGTTTACATGATTTAGTTTTCGTAGTACCTCTACCAACCCAGTAGCCTATAAATTTAAGGAAATACATGAGGCTGCTGGTTGGAGAAATTGCACGGACACATTACATAATACAGCCACTGTCTGCTGCAGAGAAGGGTAACAAAGCAAGGGATTTAGCAGGAGGTAGAACTTTATCGAGAGATGCATTAAAGCAAGTAGTGGAATATGGAAATGAAGTTTGTAGGAGCAGAGGAATGTAGAGGATGGAGTCTATCTGTAGAATAGTGTAAATGACACTTAATCTGACTGTTGCCTTAAGTGTAAGATTAAGGTACAAAAAGGTTAAAGGGTGTAAGAGTTTAGATTGAGTATGGGGGTGGGGTGGTTGGCCCAGGGTAGTGCATAAGCACAACCAAATGTTTTAGTGATTTGAAGACTCTGCAGTGTCTACCGGTCTTATTTCAGGGGAGCCTTGGTTCCTGACTCTTGCTACTGGATAGTAGTCTGTGCTTTTTGGTTTTGTGATGGCTAGAGCTTTGTATTGTAGGGCTCTTGGCTATATAAGGTTGTATTTGTTTTAGAGCTGGGGACTTTTCTGGGGAGGTCATGGGCTGTAGCTAAGGGGGTTAAATTCTAGTCACTGTTTTTAGTGCTATGCAATGGTGATTTCTGAGGAATATTCAGCAAATGTTTCCGTTTTTGTAGGCTTTACTTCCAATCTATGCCTCTCCCATCTTTACAAATGAACCATTTGTGCTATGTTTGAAGTCTCTGCATAGTTTGCCAGCCCTGAAGAAGGATCCTAGTTTCTAGTTTTGATTGCTATAAGGTATTGGTTGTATCAGTAATACTGAGCATTACTCAGATGGCCGATAGGATATTAAGTGTATTTGATTTCAACAGTTTTAGGAGAGAATCAGTTGTGGTTTAGCTCAGGATTTGCTCTTAAATGCTATCTGGCCAGGATTCTATGGACAAAGGCCTTTTGGGTGTTTTGCAGGGACGTTAGTGTTTCAGCTGAGCAGCTGAATGGTGTCTTCTACATATTGTACCAGGGTAGTTTAGTGGTAGTGTAGATTAATTTAAAGTAGGGGTCCTAGAACTGATCTCGGAGGGTGGACTGAAATCAGAAGTCTTATTTCACAGGTTGTTACTATTGGATAAGTAGCTGTGGAACCAGGCTAGTGATATTTAGGCCTAGAGAGTAGCTCCTCAAGGAGTTTCTGGTGTGACCGTATCCAACATGGTGGATCAATGTAGGTTGAAAGACTAAGTTACCATAGTTTGAGTTTAAAAGGGCAGTAGCAGTGCTGTGATCAGGCAAAAAGCCAGCTTGAATCACAAACAGGTTATGGCTGAGGTATTTAAGCAACTGGGTGTGGATACATTTTACTCCCATCTTGGATAGGGATGGGGGATGGTTATTGCATGGTAGCTGAATAAGTTGGTAAAATTTCCACCATTATGTAAGGGTATGACTAACTTTTTCTGGATGTTGGGGACATGGTTTTCTATTCTGGATCTATTGACAATTCTGGATACTGGGAACGCTAACTTTTTCAGGCACTGTACTGGTAATTTGTCAGCTGCCAAGGTGGCTGGTTTTATTTTGTAGTGTACCAATTGAGTTTAGAGTACTTGGTTTGTAGGGGCGGTAGAATGAGGGGGTGAGGAAGTTTTCTATGTGGATGTTGAATTGAGTTGGTGTATTACCTGGATATTTTAAAAGTTGTGGTGGTTGGGGGGTAGAGAGTTGCCCAGGGTTTCCAGCAAACTTTCTATTTCTGTACTGCATAGAGACCTGTCTTCCTTCAAATAGTCATTTACAGGTGTCTGGCAGTCTCGCATTAAAGCATGTGACTAAAGGTGGCAAACCTGGTATAAGCTGAGCCATAGACTACTGCAGTGGTAGCACTGTTAGCCTCTGGACTTTTCAGATGTAGTCATTAACCAGTGTTAACAGCCAAACACACTGACACTGCTAGCATTTGATCTAATGAATGCTGATGGTATGTTGATCATACTAACAGCTTGCACCCAGCCACCTCCTTCACT
Organism: Protopterus annectens; assembly: GCF_019279795.1. Taxonomy (NCBI): domain Eukaryota; kingdom Metazoa; phylum Chordata; order Ceratodontiformes; family Protopteridae; genus Protopterus; species Protopterus annectens. The sequence continues at coordinate 46,057,768 of NC_056729.1, read as the reverse complement.
GTACACAAGCTACAGGTCGGTCAATGAAAAATGGCAAACATTGTAAAAAAAATAGCATGCAAGTACACTAATGTATGTGTTGGGGCAGGGGTGTTATCCTGGAGCAAAATTTCATTCACTCTTGTCTAGTGCACAGTAGTTTAACCACACTTTACAAGAAATGGTCATACTACCCCAAGGTTAAACTAGATGCACTGCCTAAATGGAACAAAAACCTTGTGAAATGCTGGAATTTAAGAAACCATATTTGTCTTAAGGCAACCCACTATTAAAGACAGTATGCTTGACCTAGTTGGGTGCAAAATGCACAATGTTGCAGTGCACTGAAGATGGTACAAATTATAATGGCAAACAGATTTTTGATGAATAATGCCCGACAACAAACCATATGAACTATAACTGCCCTTTTACTTTCATGAATTGTATGCCCCCAATAATGCCTTTTTGTACATTTTCATTGAGAATGCAAGAGCTACAGTAACTGTTTGCGATTTCAGCTTGCAGTAAATGCACTGTCCCAACAAGTTAACACTTACTGCCAGTAGTAATAATGATGGCATTGTGCTTTCATGTACAAGATGCCTTCACACCCCTTCCCAAAAAGGCAGTCCATTTCTCTGCACATCTGCTTGATAGTGAAAGAAAACACTTGATTACATGTTGCTCTTGAACACACAATGTACACTAGGCACCTCAAAGATCACACCATTGAGCTAAAATCGGGGCCAATTACAGAATGCTGCTCTTGGCATTGGTGGTACTTGCCATGTTCTGTCACTGAAACAGGCTCCATCTGCTTCATGGAAATGGGCAAGCACCCTGGAGTAAAGGGAAATGCAGCCCAGATCCTAAAAATGAGCTGCAAATCTTTTTATATACTCTTACAGTAGCACTTATTTTTTTTCCACACTGGCATGTGACGCCAATCTCTAGCATTCCAACCAAACATAATGCTTAGTTATACAGACCTGACAAAATGCTTAGTTATACAGACCTGACAAAGCTCTCACAACCTGCAGGTCTGGTATAAATAAATTACTCAAACTTGCAATTCTAGCTCGTCTCTAACCTGCTGGATCACAAGCTAGAGCAAATCTTGAGCTGGTTCTGGATTGCCCACCTCTACATGTGACCATTTCTACCCAGATTGTAAAGTACTGGGTCCTATACAGCCTAATACTGATTTTTATTTTCCATCTTAAATATGCAAGGAAAGCTCAGATATTCATCTTATTGTAATTTTGTGCTAGAAAGGCTTTTGGATTAATATTATACAGATTAATGAAATTCATTTTTGTCAGCCAAGAGTTGCAAGCTTTACCTATGCATCCTCTATACCTGCCCTTCATGGTAGTTTGTATAAATCCTACTTTTGATGGACTAGGCCATACATCTTGGAGCATCTTCAGGGAAAATATCTTATAAATGTGGGACTTTTAGATCCTCTTTAGCTGTCCAGAAGTTACGGGGGACCTCTTTGCCATTCTTGTCAGAAGAATGGCACATTTTGGGGTGCAACATCCCCTTGTGTTGCACTGTTGTCTGTAGTGAATTCAAATGCTGGTTGTAGGAATAATACCCATAGTTTTCTGATCTTCGGTGTCCTGTCAGTTTGCCACATGCTGAGCCACCAAGACAAATCCAGGCCATCTTTTTTGGAGGGTTCCCCTGCACCCTATTGGCAGAAGTGTGCGGTTAACCTTCCTCTGAGGGTTGATGGAACAGGGCTCAGTTTTGAGCTCTTTTTGTTTTACTGGTTAATTTAAGTCTGTTTGCTGCTGTTTGTGTGCACCTGTTCCTGTGTTAAATTAACTTAAACAGAGTAAATATGTAGCATAGTTTGGTTACAGGTTTTGCTGTATCCAGATGCAATTCCAGTTTCCTGCTATGCTATCTTGTGTTGACTGGGGCCTGGTTACACTTAATGGGAGTAAGTGAACTGGTTGGAGCTGGTCTGCCATAGGGTGTTTAAGAGCTTGGGGACCAGGGTTTATTGGTAAATTTGTGTTTCTATTTTACTTTTGTTTCTGTGGCATTTTACCCCTGCATTTGCATGGGTTTGTGCTTGTTTGCACATTGTGCACCACTGCTGTACTGAGTTAACTTTGAGATCTCTGCTGCATTTATTCAATTGCCAGTACTCTGCACAAACACTACAAACCACACCTCTAACACCACCCACACCTGTACAACACTCCTACATATGTGGAGGCTCTCACAGATGTACCTAAACAAGAAACCTTCAAAGCAAACTGCCACACAAGACACATGCCTGTCTCGGCCTCAAAGTCCCAGCCACAAACCCAACATACTAGTCATGTGAGGCACATAGACAAAAAGTCACTGAGTTGCTCGTCAGGTGCTAGAATTTGCCATATCACTCATGCACTTAAGCCTCAACTGTTATGGCTGTCCTAGTCCATGCTGGTGTGAATGTCTGGACTATGAGTTCACTTAATGTGCCCCAGGTAGGTATGTCCCTAGCCTTAAGCAGCATCCTACAGTCACCCAGAATGCCTCAATGCAAACAATTGACAATTTGCTTAGTTTCTGGTGTCATTCCAAGGGGATCCAGTACCTTTTAGCCTGAGAGGACATGATTAACACATCATGGTGCTTTGCCAGATATGGCATTCATGTCTCCCCTGGGCTTCAGGCAAAGACTCTTGCCTCCCATATAGTACCTATTTTGGCAGTCATGAGCACAAATTACCAATCTGAATTCTAAAAATTTAAAGGTTATGCTGCTAAACGCTAGGGGCATTGGCATGAAACTGCACTCATTGCAAGCATTTCTTACCCTGTAGGATGATTACATTTGTGTCTCACCTGAAACCTGGTTCAAAGCTGCAGAGATCATCCCAGTCTTATCAAGTTACTCGTCCTACCATACTTTCAGATCCCCAAACAGAGGGCTACAAAGCCAGAGGTGAAATCTTAATATTTATCTTCGCCTCCAGGCTGGTGCACAGGAGACTCTCGTCTGCAAGCTAGCTACAGACCCCCACCCATGACTAAATGCCCACTCCACCTATCTGGACTGACTTGAACCCATAAAGATTCAACCCTCTACTCTGATCCTGGGTGGCTTTAACTACCCAACCATATAGTGAAAGACCTTTTCTAGCCCAAACATAAACACCCAGAGATTTCTTTACTTTGTCAATGCCAATGTATTGATTAGCTGGTAGACACCCTTACAAGAGGTGAAAATATCCTGGACCTGGTACTAACCAACATGATTGGCCACTGAAGCACCCCTACAGTGTCATCTTTGGTAGGATCTGACCATAATGTGATCACTTTTGAAGTCTCAGTCTTCCTTGACACCCCCCCCCCCCACTTAGGGTCAAAAACTTTTCCAAAGCTGACTACAATCTCCTGAGAGCAGATATCGGCAGCTTCTTTGCCATTGTCCCTTCAGTAGGAACTAACACTAATGTCCAAGCCTACACCAAAAACTGACCAGCTACATAGCTGTATGGATTCAGCAATACCTGACTGGATCAAAAATCTTCCTCAAGGAAGATTAAACCTGTCTGGATAGCAGCAACAAGCAAACTCTCTAATAAAAGGAAAAAATTGCTATCCAGGAGCAGGTGCCAAGTAGGAAGCAATCTTTCCTTTGAACAAGCAAATGTCACTGGTAAAATCCTAGTCCAAATTGGTCACATTCACCAAGGATAATCACAAGGCCTTCACATACATCTGCAGTCTGAAAGGTAACACCCAAATCGACTCTGAACTGGTAGTCAAAAACCACATGCAAAAATGCTGTAGATATAGCCAACCTACTGGCAGGGTCAGTGAAAACTTCACCCTTCCAACCAGTAAGCCAGGACATCTCCAGCACAGCCCCTTCCTCTCACCAGGTAGCAGGTGTTTAATGGCCTCTCAAAGGCAACAATTGGTCTCCATGGGAACCAGACAATCCCTGGCTGTATCCTACATGAACTCTGGCATGAGCTGTCAGCTCCATTAGGCACCCTATTCGACCAAAGCCTGAGCAGCTTCATCCCAGTTGAATGGAGGACTGCCAATGATCCCCCTACACAAAGGTGGGGCATCCACTGACCCATGCAATTATAGGCCCATCAGACCTCGCCCTTGCAGTTTGGTTTTGTCAAAGGGAGATGATGCCTTTTAAACTTAGTCTACTTCGAAACCATCACCAAAGCCATGGACAAGGGAAAGAGTGGTCACAACCTACCTTGACCTAGTCAAATCTTTCAACATTATTCCCCACTCTGGCATAATCTCTCCCAGCTAGGCCTCAACCCATGTTACCAGATAGGTAGCTAAATGGCTCACTAATGGAACCCACTCAGTCAAAATTGAGGAAGCCACCTCTAGTGTTAGACCATAACAAGTGGTATGCTCCAAGGATCAGTCTTGGGCCCTCTACTGTTCGTCCTCCAAGAGGGCCTTGCCCAAACAAATGACTGGTGCATGGCCTTAAACTGAATTTCAAGAAATGAATCGTCCCCTTTAGGGAAAATGAGTCACAACTAATAACATACTAAGCCTGTAGTAAGTCATGAGGGACTTGGGCACACAGGTTGATAGCAACCTGATTTTGACCACCATGTTGCTTCCATTGTATGGAATACTTTCTATAAAGCCCACCTCATACACAAGGATATTTCATCCAGGAAAAATGTCAGTGCATCCCTGTACTCATCAGACCTATTGAGTACAATGCCCCTTCTGTGCATGTACCTTGCCAAGCACATGCAGTAGCCGGAGACCACAGAGGTTCTTGACCAGGAAAATCTAGGGTTTAACACCTGTCCTATACAGAGGCTAAAAGCCTTGTCCCTCTACTCAGTCTGACTGCTCAGGTGACCTGTGTCTTGCATACAAGGCCATCTTAGACCCAGTCTTGATGGAGTTGCTGCATATATGTTGCACAACCAGCATGCAAGGCTTCAAGCTGGTCTGTGACTTTAATAGAACTTGGTGGGATAGATTTGTCCCAAAGATCCTATCTAAGGATTACACTCCCTCTCCATGTCAAGCATAGTACTACTAGCCCTCTTAGAGGAGGCTGGACAACTGGATGAAAAACAGAATACACCCATGGGACTCTCACCTGTGTCTCTGAACAGGGGGATAATGGGTGCTGACTTTGTGGGAACATGGGCAAAATTCTTGGCTAGACCTATAAAGGCCTCCGGGCCAGTAGCCTAGTATCCTATGAACAAACTTGGTCAGTTCAGCCATTTTCCCCTAGTCTACAATGTTGCACTCTACTGGAATAATCTCACCACTCCTGTTATGTGGATAGAAATTTAAGAGACTCCCAGACTGACCACTATTCCAAAGTGCTTAACATTTGACTACATAAAACTGAAGACCTTTCCACCCCAGCCTATACATTTCTGTAATGGTACTGGTTATCTGACTCCTGTACTGCATTCAGCTGACATTTTGTGCATCAGGTATTTGCGATTCATGGATGCCTTTTGTAATAAGTTGTATGTGGTCCTTGGGTAACAGCATTCAGAGGTGAGTTGTTCCCATGAAGACTCCTCCTCCCCCGGCAGTTCCCATGAAGACTCCTCCTCCCCCGGCAGTTCCCATGAAGACTCCTCCTCCCCCGGCAGTTCCCATGAAGACTCCTCCTCCCCCGGCAGTTCCCATGAAGACTCCTCCTCCCCCGGCAGTTCCCATGAAGACTCCTCCTCCCCCGGCAGTTCCCATGAAGACTCCTCCTCCCCCGGCAGTTCCCATGAAGACTCCTCCTCCCCCGGCAGTTCCCATGAAGACTCCTCCTCCCCCGGCAGTTCCCATGAAGACTTCTCCCCCCTCCTCCCCCGGCAGTTCCCATGAAGACTTCTCCCCTCCCCGGCAGTTCCCATGAAGACTTCTCCTCCCCCGGCAGTTCCCATGAAGACTTCTCCCCTCCCCGGCAGTTCCCATGAAGACTCCCCCTGGAAGTTCCCATGAAGACTTCTCTTCCCCCCCCCCCCTTCCCGGGAGTGTGAGATGGGGATCCATTTCACTGTTGAAAATAGACCTTGCACAGATGTTTGACATTTATATAGGTCCCTTAACGCACCTGTCCACCTTTTTCATGTTTCTCTTGCTGCCTTGGTCTACATCTAAGTTTTCACCTTTCTGTGGTACACTATCTATAGAGGAGGGAATTGGTTCTATTGAGTGGATTTGCTCATTCAGATCTCTCATTACAGTATTAACACAATTTTTCAGGTGTAAATTACCAGTTTCTGGCAGATGCTACTTTGCAGAGAGCCCATGACTCTGTACAGCTGATAAATATGTAAAAAGGTGGAAACTTGCATCTGGGTACAGTATTGCATCTCAATCTGCCCTTCTAAAAGTTGTATTTTAGGTAACTAAAAATGAGGCTTTGTGGAAGCTCTGGTCCTGGTGGAATGATAATAGGCTGCAATACTTTAAACTTGTTTGCAAATTTCGTTTTCACTCCATGGGTGAATTGGATAGAAAAAAATGATAGCAGTACTTGCAAGAGAAGATTCTCATGAACTGGACAAGCTGGACCCTAACTTAATGGCCACAGGAAAATAGCAAAGGCTATGCCTGTATTCAATGTATTAAAACTATCAGTAAAAATTTTAAAATAGGATTTCAAATGCAATGTGTGGACATTGCAGTCTCTTGAGAGGAAAGTTTTTTATTTTTACAATAAATAACTGCAGGAGCCCAATTCCCAAATGAGCCATATTTGAGAGTTGTCCTAAAGGGTACACAAATCTCAGAACAGGTAATGGGGTCTACTTCCAAACCAGGTAGTGGGAATAATTTTTCAATAGTGTGTGTAGTATAGCATAAGGTTGGTGCTGCACTGAATCTCATCCTGTTGAACCAAGGCCCCATCTGCTAGAGTTGGTGATAGCTTAGATGACTAAAAGATGCAGTAGAACCAGGTATCTAAACTCAGTATTCAGGTAAAATGTGTTCTGTTACACAAGACAGTGTTAATACTGTGGCAGTGTTTTGGCAGTAGCCTCCAATCCTCTGACTAGCTGAACACCTAGCACATGATTCAGTGAAAGTTGTGCACACAAGATCAACAAAATAGCTTCCAGAAGGTAGGTAATTGGACTATGTGCAGATATTTCAACCCCCAGAATACTGATGTCCTTCCCAGTGGATACTCTATCCCAAAGACCTAACCAGACCACTCTTCCCAAGTTCATTGTTGCAATGGAAGTGCTATGCTTTGCGGCTGAAATGGTTTGAGTTAAGTGAAATGGTTGTGGGACACTAACAAGTCTTAACAGCTGTGGCTTACTAAGATAAGTTTACTTTTAACACTGGATGAAGAATAAAAACCGCTCTTAGCTGGAGCTAGAGGTTGATTAGTCTATGGCAAACTAACAAATTTACATTTGAAGTTACCTATGTTTTATTTATGCAGCATAGTAAAAATGGAAGGGCTGCAGTTTGCACATGCAACGTGCAGTAGCAGGGTGGGGGTATCTGAAAAGCACCAAGCAGTTCAGTTTTCTTTAGACAAATGCCAAATCACAAATAATGAAACTAACAGGAATGCAAGGATGGCTGTCATTTTAGAATATCAGGAAAATGACAAATGGAGTTCCACTGGTTTAGTTTTTTCAAACTGCCTTTGTTTTTCATCCTGCTGGATGTTGGGGTGTTGCGTGTTCCTTTTATACTTGAAGCAAATTCTTGATTTACCATCACACTCTGCATGCTGTCTGCTCACCCTAACGAGGGCTATCTTCTGCATCATTTAATGAAATTTTGTATCTTTTTCTTAGGCTCGATACTTGCCTGAAGGAAATTCCTCTGCCGATGAGCCATCACATGACTATGGGGATGCATATTTTTCGGTTGAAGAATTCTACTCTTCCACAACAAGTTTCGTGCAGATTCAGTGCACGAAGAAAGAGCATGCATGTGGAACAAAGATGAGCGTTTGGGTGGATTATGACATCTTTCGAGAGGAATTAAAACATGAGAGAAGTCTTGACATTTTCTACCTGGTAAGTCTGAAGTTGTATGCTCTTTGCAAGTAAAAATCTGGTTTAAAACAAAGATGGGTGCTGACTATGGAAGTACATGTGACACAATATTGATAGTTCTAGTAGTTCAATTTTCAGTTTGCACATTTGCCTCCTAGTGAGCCTTGCTAAATTTTTGGTGCACTTCACCTTGTAATAGTCATGTTCAGTGGTCTGTTTATATAGGCAGAGAGCAGATGAATGTTTGTGTCCCAAGAGGCATACGAGTTTAGCAAAACAATTTCCTTATTTGGCAACAGAACAGGGCATTTCTGTCAAAGGCAGCATGCGATTCACAGTAACTTGTTTTACAATACAGCATTGTATTTGTAAAATTCAACATGACTTGTAGAATGTCAAAGGTAATTTATCTCTGCTGGCCTTGGTATTACAGGGCTAGTTCTGAATCACCGATCAATTTTTTATTAAGGCCACAGAACAAATGTATTCCTGCAGGAAATATTAGTACTTGCCTGTTTTTCACGTATCTGATCTCTGCTGGCACAGGACTTTACTGCATTAGACTTGCTGTTCAGTTTGAAGACTTCACATGGATGACTGGATCACTTCTTGTTTACTCTAGACTCACTAGCACATTGCACACTTGCAACACTGGAGTTATTGCTATAATTTTTCCTGCACTCTAGTGCCAATACCAGTTTGAAAAGTTCTCTCCTGATCGGTGTACATTTTATGGTTCAGTTTATTGACATGAACCAGTGGATCAAACAGTTGGAAGGCACTCAATCTGCAACAAATGTTCCTGTGTCTGCAATAACTGCTAACCTCTGTGGGTATGCATGGTGCTGCATGTTTGCCTTTAGCTGCACTTTGGCACAGATGGTTTACTTGTTTGACTTTTAAAGTGCATCTGAATTGTCATGGATATAACACTTTTTTAAAACTGTCTAGTGGCTTTCAAAAAGTTCAAAGTTGATGATCTGTTAATACTCTCTCTACCTTGAGAGTATTGCTACTCTACCCTACCTTGTACAAAAGCAACACTATTGGTTCAGACTTGAGGTTCTGGCCCCATATCAACCACTCCATTAAATCTGAATTTGTTTGCTCCATTATCACAAATGTCTACCTTTTTTCTTCAGTACTGCAGTTTCCAGTATATATACATGCTTGGTGTACCTGTTAGTTTCCATTAATAAAACTATATGTAGTTTTCAATACCACACTGCACTCAACATGCCCCGTTTGACTTTAATCAGTTCTATTTAATACACTCTAGCATAGCTCAGTTTAAAACATCCATGGATACTAATGTGCAAGGTGATTACCAGCATGCTTGTCATAACTTCACTTTCACACTTTCCTTTGAAAGGAATTTGGGTTTTGTGCAATAAGTAAAGTCTAGTGCACCATTTTATCTTGTACTATGATGTCTTTGATCTTTCAGAGCATATAAAGATTTGCCATAGCCGGACTTCCTGGAGGCAAGTATTGAACCAGGTTAGAAAAATTTACTCCAGTTTCCAGGGCAAAACTTTCTATAATTCTGATGCGGAGCAGCAAGCTAAGTGCTATTCAAATATTTGTGGTAAATATTTTTCTGGCAGCTTTCTGATTTCAGAATTTTCACTCTGCTTTTTACATGTAAAAAGTAGGGTGATGCTTGAATGAAGGCTGCTAAAGAAATGCAACAATGCACTGCAAGTCCCTTTCTGTTTTCACTTGTGCATACAGATTCCCAAGGCAATGGTTAACCCATTGATCAGTGTATTTTTGGAACCCCCCTTGCTTTCTCTAGCCAAATGTTGGCAATTTGGGGTCTGCCTGTCACTTAAAATATTGCTGTTTAGTTTGCATTACCTTGTTTGGGTGTGAAACTAATGCAAATAGCTGTATTCCACTCCCAAAAAGGGAAATGCAAGTACTCTTTCAGTACAATGGCCACTGATCATATTTGACATTCCTAATATTGTAACATTCAGGATTATGAACAACTCTGGAATTATCGCCACTTGAAGCATTAACACTTACAGGGCCCATTTAACTTCTCTTTCCAAGATGACTGACTCTTGATTATAGCATGCCATAGAATGTATCTGACTGCATTCACTATTTGGAGTTGCGTTTTCATGCTGAACTGCCGCTACTGCACTTCCAGAAGGTAGAATGCAGCAGAAATGATATCCTGAGGGGGAAAAGTTAGAATTGGATTGTAGACACCAGTGTTAAACATGATGAACCAGGTAGAGCCTAAGGAAGAGTCCAGTGGAGTGACATGGAGTGCTAAAAAAAAAAAGGTTGGAAATGGGAAGGACTTATTTTAGAATTTGACAGCAACCAGAAATGTGCAATTTAGGGCTTCTGATATGGATGAGCAAGAGTTAAATGTTTCCAGTATGTAGTAAAGTAGCTTGATACATGAAATGTATGTGATGGGGGTTGGGAAAGGTGGTTCATGTAAAAAAAAGATATTTCAAACACTGAAATTGTGATATTTGCTTAGCACTGGAGCTGTTTCTGTGGGAATGAAAGACTTGGTACAGAAACGACAAATGGTGTGCCTTGTGTGGGAGGGGACATTTGGCAAAAACTAAAATTTGGTTTAGCCATCCTATCTTGGAAAAGATTGAAGGTTAGAAAAATACTACAGGAGATGTCTTGGAGTGCAGGATGGAAGTCTGAGTGCTGAAAGGCTGAAGATGGAAAAGGTACTTGGAGAAATGGTTCAAATGCAGGTTAATATAATGAAAGGAGAAATGGAAACTGGAGAGGAGTGAAGAAAACAAGTGGGAGACTTGGGGGGGATTTCAAATTAAATATTCAAAATGAGGCTTGGTACAGTGGTGAAGTTGGTAGATATAATGCAAAAGGAATATAGGCAATATTGGCACTGGACATGTTCTCCAAATATTGGCAATTGAGCAGGATAATACAAGAATGAGACAAATGTGAAATTAATGGTGTGTATACTAATGACGGGAAAATCTGCTTGAAGTTAAGTGAATGTCAATTAGTGATGCTAACACAAGGAAAGAGACCAGATAAGTGAATTAAAATGTTGAGATTTAAAAGGGCAGATTGACATGGTCAAATACCTTTAGTTTGCTCTAAGACAAAAATAACTGAGGTGGGTAGTAGACCATTTTTCAGACCATATAGTATGGGCCAGGATGGGGGGGACCTTAAGGTGGGAAGGATGAATTATCTGCAGATTTTAAAACTGGAGACATGGAAATTACCATCTCAAACAATTATGGAGGTGGTAGGAACATGTGTACAGAAGTTGAATGAGGAAATGTATGGACAATGGAAAAATATCAAAGGTAATGAAATGTTGAGTATTTGAACTGAAGACTGATCTTAAAGGTAAGAATTGGTTTCAGTATTGTATGGCATAAGCCGGAGTATGAGGAAGTCAGTGAGCCAGCTGGTGACCCATCTTGTGATGTATGGATTTATACCCAGCTTGGTAAGTATCTGATACCTGAATGGGGGATGGTGTCGAGCCTTGGTTAGGTAGAGATGGGCTTTGTGGACTGCCTTACCCTCTTCCACGGCTTTGACTGTTTCAAAAGTCTGTCAGGTTCAGGAGACCTTTTGCCCTTCACAAATCAGAACTGTGTGGGGTCTAGAGTTTGGAGGGTACCAATATCCTTGGTTCCATGATCTGCTCCATGGCCTTGCAGGCCAGGCTAGTCAGGCTAATAGGGCGATAGTTCCCAGAGTCTGTGGTGGCTCCCCCTTTGTGGAGTGGTACAACTGTGCATTCTTCTGGTACAGATGTGAGCACTTTAGGAGGTGGGGGATAAAGTTGGCACTGATTAGGAGGTGGGGGATAGGTCAGCCAGGATGTTGGCAATATCAGTTGGTTCTGTGAATTTTGTGCCATCCTGCTGTAACTCTGATCTGGGTGTTGCCATTGAGATTCTTGACAGCTGCAGAATGCTTTGTGGTTGTCCTTAGTCAGTAACTATCTTGTTTTCATAGTTCACTTTGGAGGATTTTGAGGGATCTGTTTCTTGCTGAGGCTGACCAGGGAGCTCCTCCACTTGTGGGATTTCTTTTGCAACAGTTTCTTCCTTCTGTTGTAGAGTTTGCTTATAGCAGGGGACCACCAGATCAGTTTTCTTTTTAGAAGACTGTGTCTTGGTTCTATTAGGCATGATCCATGCACCTGTGTAGGTGCTTTTGTATAAGATTCGGTAGTGGCAACTGCAATGTCCATCTGCATGGGTGTTGTGAAATTGGCCAGTTTTCCAAAGCCACCTTTGTGCTTCTTAAAGCAGAAGCTTATTTACAGTGGTGTCCTTAGTGGGGGCGAGATGTGGATGTCTAGGGTGATTAGTTTATGGTTGAATCTGACCAACTAAGAGTTGACTTCAGGTGTGGAGCACCTGTCACTCATTGGTAATTACTAGGTTTAGGATATTCCCCTGGTAGAGGTGTGGAAAAGTTGATCCAGGGCATTGGAGTTTATGAATTCTAGGAAGTGTTGAAAGGAGTTGGTACAAGGGTAGTCCTCCCAGTTGGGTAGTTGAAATCTCCCGATATTAGGGTGTTTGTTTGGACCCTGATTCTCGAGTGGGAATTATGGAGGATGTGTAGCAAGCTACAATATGGATTGCAGTTTTGCCCAGAGTTGCACTTGAATAATTTCTGAGGAATTATGTTTGGCAACTAGCCTGGAGGTGTGATTGTCCTTGATGAATATGGACACTTCCACCCTTGGTGTTCTGGCCCTGGTTTGATGGCCAAAAGGTATGGTATGAGTTATCCTGGTAATGCAGGGGTGCTCTCTCTGGAGCCTTGAACCAGGTTTCTGTCACTGCACAGATCGATATTCTCCATTTCAAGGAGTGCGTCAAGTGAGTGCAATTTGAGGTTTAGACTTCTAGCATTGAGTAGCATTACCCTCCATTTTTGCTTGCCTGCATCAGTTATGGTGGTAGTTTTGTTTTGAGCTTTGCCTAAAGGCATTATAGGGATGGCAAGAGTCTTAGCCAGTATCCACAATTCCAGGGACAACCGGTGCAGGCCATCTGTCAAAGCATCATGGCCTGTTTACCATAAATGCATGTATGGAAGGTATGACTAGCTGAAGTGTTTTGTGGCAAGATTGACATAAACTATAAGGAATTAAACTACATGCTATCTGAAATGAGACTGGTGGAAAATTGAAGTTCTAGTTTAAGTAATTCATTACGGTTCAAAATGAAAATGTCTGCGGGTTTGCTATACACCTGAGCTACCACCAACCATCTTTCTTGGGCTGAAAGCTTTTGCTAGAACTAGTGAATAAACTAGTCTGTCCTGCTTCATTCTGTGCTCCGCCATTCTTTGCCATTATTCCAGCTGTACTTTTGAAATGTTATTTTTGATTAACTGAAGTGTGAATTTTCTGAAGATCTTGTAGAACTTTAGAACTGGCTGAATTACTCTTCAGCATTGGTGTTTGGGACAGAATTGTGCATCTCTACAGCTGAATGATTTTTCTCTCAAAATACATGTTTGGTTATAGCTAACCTGAGTGGTGCATTTCAATCCATTTGAATTCCAAAGATGCCCATATTTTATGCATGTAGGTTACCTTCTTTCCTAGCTTGCAGTCAAAGTTCCACTGACTTAGTTTGGTGGTGTCCATGTGACAACCCCAGACTGATATTGTCTCCCAGTGTCGGTCGGTTTGACATGTCACTGCTGTGCTTCCTTTAAATTGCCATAATCTTCCATGAATTGTATTTGGTTTGAATTCTGGTATCACCTGTCAAACCTGGTGGCCATACATGATGTACCTTGTAGCTTCACTGACAAATTCAAGTCACTTCATGACAAGTTAATCCAGAAGTAGCATTCAGGTGGGACTGTTGCACACAAGTTTATTCTAAATTATGATTTTAACCCACTTTCTTATTTGAACTTGTTTGTCCCCGAGAATTAGCAGGACTGTACTGAAACTTTCACATTTTTGTAAATGGTTCTAGGCTGAGTAGCAATATGGTATTAAACTATTTAGGAGCATCCTGAAGAAGTTGGGAAACCAGACTTGTGGCACTAGCAACAGACCTCTTTTGTGGGATCCCTGTAGTCCTATACAAGCTAAGAATGTATACCTGTCTTGGGTCTGCCCTAATTTCTCCTTCAGCAATCTGGAGTGTCCATGTGTCCCCCATCAACTGGAGATCCAAGAAAGCTGTTGCACTTGAGTCTTTGAGATGAACTGATGGGTTATTGGGAAATTTAGGCTTGCTTAAAGCATTTTAGAAGTGAAAGTAACTTGTGATTCAGCAGCTCCCTAGGCCCTTTGCTAGTCAGTGACAGCCCAAAAACTTGAATGGAGTTAAATGCAGGGGGAAGTGAGTTTCAGTAGGAAAGGTCACACTGCAATTAGTTGAGTTGCATGAAAATGAAGATGATAATTTAAGTGTGGGAAGTCATCTAAACTAGCTTGCCATTTCATTAGATCTCCAAGGGTAATTACCAAGCTTTTGGAAGCTTGGCTGATCAACCAGTATGGGCTTTGCATGGAATGTCACTGGAAAAAAAACTGCCTGTTATTTGAAAGCATCAAGTGTGATTAGTCAGTAATGTTTTGAACTTTATCATTATGGGAACCTACAAGGATGGAACCCAGATAGCAAAGTGACAACTGAGTAGCAAACTGGTGCATGCTGGATGTCTACCCTCTCCGAGGAAAGGGCAGGATATGTCTGCAGACGGGGCTACTACCTGTTGGAGACTGGGTAAGTTTTCTGATTGCTATTCCTTGGTTAATGAAGGGGGTGTGAGCAGGTTGATGGGAGTGATGTCAGGATTACATTCTGCCCAGTTCCTTCACAAAATCCTTGATCCTTGCATTTGAGGCTCTCAAGTTGGAGAACTTAATGAGCTAGAGCCATCTGTTAGAGGCAAGTTCCACATGTTGACTATAGCTGTATTTGGCTAACTTCCCCTCTGCAGTGATAAAATGCATTTGGAGAGGTCCACCATGTAGGGTCAAGCAGGATTCAGCTCATCCCCCTTGAACAAGGGATGCTGTGGAGTATGACTTGGTTCATACTGTGGTGAGTAGACCTCTGGTGAGTAGAACATGGTGGAATCATGGAATGAAGGCAGCAGTAGTCTTTTAGATGTCTCAATGAAATTAATTGCCATTGAGATTGTGTGGAGCAATAAAAAGCATGGATGAATTAGTGATACTGGGATATTGCTGGAGAGAAGAGATTGCAGTCTGAAGATTGTGTGCAGTCCTAGACGCAAGATAGTGAGTATACAATAGGGCTTTTTCAATTGTGGTAGCTTGCCAGAATGTCTGCACAATAGGGCTTTTTCAATTGTGGTAACTTGCCAGAATGTCTGCACAATGTATTGCAAGCACAAAGCTATTCTGGGTTGATCCAGAAGTATCAGAGAATCTTTGAGTAGGAGCCTGAATTAAGGTAGCTGCACTAAACGGTGACAACCTCTAGATTGAGTACAGAGAATATGGTGTGGTAACAATATGGAAATAGTGAAAATATACAAAGGGGAAAAAATTTGGCTTTAATAGGAGTCTGAATTTTTGACCCTCTTTCCAAACAATTTTCTTCAGTTTTCATGTAATGTGGCTATAAACTTGAAATGCTTAGAGGTGTGACAGACCAGGTATAACTAGGAAGAGCAGTTGGTCTGGAGCTTTTCATAGCAGTGATGGGTTAAGTAACTTTGTATGAATAAATTGGAAGAAAAAAATGGATAGGAAGTTTTGGGTATGTCGCTGGGTAGGGGGAAATGGATGCATGAGATGTATGCATAGAACTGGAGTAAACTGAGCTTCCTTAATGGGGTGTGAATTCTGAAGGGTGCTATGTACATGGTTGAGGTATGACTAAACCAACTGCTATTCTTTAGCTGACCTGACAGGAGGCTGTGATTTAAGGCTTGGAAGCAAAGCTGTGTAGCAAAGCTGTGTAGCAAAGCTGTGTAGCAAAGCTGTGTAGCAAAGCTGTGTAGCAAAGCTGTGTAGCAAAGCTGTGTAGCAAAGCTGTGTAGCAAAGCTGTGTAGCAAAGCTGTGTTTAGAGAAGGGGGATGTTTTGATTATGCTCGGTACCAAAATGTTAATGGATTAACATTTTTCTAAAAAGGCAGAACAAACTACAGTGGGATCTGCTATTTTTCTAAAAAGGCAGAACAAACTACAGTGGGAATCTGCTATATAACAAAGTATTCCTGATGCATACAAAAACATTCCTAGTAAACAGGATTGTGGCTGTTTAGCAGTTCCTTGACTTTCATCCAAATGTAAAGTGGTAATTCTGGTTCTCAAGTTCATAATGAGACAGTTGCAATATGTATACATTTTCAGCGTTTCTAATTTTTTCCTTGCAGTTAATAGAATGCTCCTTAAGTGGGTAATTCTCTTTAGTCTGGTATTGGTATGTTGAAAAAGAAATTCACTTTAACCAAATCATTAAAGCCTGTAAAAATATCCCCAGAATGGTTTAACTTCACAAGCAAAAGATTGTTGCCAGTCCACTTTGTATTTGTCATACATCTCCAACATGCTGCTTCTTGTACATGCAGAACTCTGCATAGAATAAAATTTGTATAAAGTTCCATATAAACAATTTCTACTTTATAGAAGTTGTAGCATGTCAACCTACTTAGTATCTTTATTTGGGTAGTTGCAATTTTGAAACTCTTAACTTTCACTAAAATATTCTGTTGTATTTAATGCATATTCTGAATAGACCTTTTTCCATTAATATCTGCTGTAATATTAGGAAAGGAATTCTGGTACAGAATTTATGTAAGTTGCATCAATTTGTTTTCTACTGAAAATCTACAGTTTTGTACATCTAACCACACTAAATTTAGTAGTTGTACACTGCAATTTTCTCCCTCCATTAGTTGACTCCAGTATAAAATTAGTAATTTTATAGAATAAGTGCATATAATTTTTGCATATATGCTATGCTAAAGGAAATGTTAAATTTCTTGTATCCTGAATTCTTTAAATTTCTAAAAGTAATTAACGTTAAAGATACAAAGAATGAGGTTTCTATTTTCTAGTGTAAAATGTTTTAATATCCAGCAGATGTTTACATTTTACTGTGATTTTGTTCCATACAAATGCTTTTCTGTCTTTTTTGTTTAGCATTGTAGTTAGAGCTATAATTATAAAATCTTATCTGGCATACCTAGTCCACCCATAGACCAAACTTGGATGGTGTTTTAATCCTACTCTAGATTTAAGATTTCCCAAAAATTAGGAATTCAATTTTTATATGCAGAAAAATATAGGAAACAACCAGACCACAGCAGATGGTATCAAATAACTCAAGTTTAATCCATAGTACAAAAATGGTGAGTGCTTTTGTAACCAGAGCTGCTTCATCAGACAAACTCCAAGAATTTATAAAAACTGCAACAGCCTTAGTGTTCATTCCCAATAAACAGCCTGATAGCCACTGATTTTAAAGGAAAAACACTAGATAGACATATCAACTAAAAGATCAATAAAATGAATAACACTACATAATGCATAGAGACTTTATCTGCATAGTGGCTTATTAACCAAAACCGGTTTAATACAATTTTATCATTTTAGGCCTTTGCTCATGTTGGCACACATCCTAATCCAAGCTCTTTAGTATCGACTAAATTCCTAATTGCACCACCTCTACATCCTAGCTGAACTTTCTCAATTACCATGAATTGAAAATTGTTGCCCTGATACTAGAACATGCCTAGCCAGGGCATTGGTTTCTGCCCCCTGTCATGTGTGTTCTCCTAATCCTATCACTAAACCTTGTAGTCATGACCACATAGAATGAAAAACATGTACAGAAAGCTAGGTACACTACTAATAGTATTACAATCAGCTGTAAGTCTGAAATGGGTAGTCTTTCCAGGGTCTGGATCTCTAAAATGCCCTCTCGTCAATGTACTGAGTTGCAGGGTTTTGTACCATACATGGGAGTGGTGGGTATGGTACGAAACCTGTACTACAAGGATGTAGAGGTGGTGCAATTAGGAATTTGGTAGAGATTGAATGGATTATTAGTATGTGTGCCAACATGGGCCAAGGCCTAAATGATAAAATTTGTATTAAACTGGTTTTGGTTAATAAGCCACTACGCAGATAGTCTCTACAAACATTTTTATGTATTTTATTGATATTGGTTGATATGTCTCTAGTGCTTTTTACTTTAAATCAGTGGCTATCAGGCTAATTGTTTGGGAATTGACACTGATAGGCTGTTGCTGTTCTTGTGGAGTTTGAGTTCTGAAGTAGCTCTGGCTATGAAAGCACTCACCATTTTTGTACTGTAGATTAAACTTTTGGAGTTTTATTTGATACTATCTGCTGTGGTTTAGTGTTTCCTATATTTTTCTGCATATACTTGTTTGGGAACCCGGTCTGCTCATACCACATTGTATTTTGTTTAAATGTTTATACTTTTCCTAAAAAAAAGGTAGTGAAAGGGATTGTGTTGCAAGTAAAACATTTAGTCTCCTGTGGGAAAATAAACTTCCATTTATATTAACAAGACCTTTAATAGCAGCTAGAGTATTTAGTCTATACCATATTCTTAACTATTAAAATTATTCCTAAATAGGTATTCTGTACATATTTACAAAATTATTCTGCATAATTACTGCGATTAGTTACTTTTCATTAATACAAGATTTTAATAATCCTTTCAAACTACACCCTTATTTATTATTTATTTTATATTTGTTGACTGGGCTAGTCTAGCTGGATACATATCCATTTTCAGTAGAGGCCCGGGGAGAAAAGCTCCAAGTATGATGAGATTACTCCATACAATAGTTAGAATAAAAAAACAAGCTTAAAATACATTGTAAATCAAAAAATGTTTGTAAAGAGAGTACAAGTAATTTGTGTGATCAAAGTTAGTCTTGGTATAGGTTTAAGCAGCAATCAAGCCATGAGTTTTCTGGTACAATCAGCACAAGTTTATACAATATTTGAAAACAAGCAAATTGACATTCACTTAGTCAGAGGGAGAAAGAGTAGGCTAGAAAATATAATTAGTAGTAAAGAGTTGGCCTGTAATAAACTGTGGTGGGGCAGTAGCCCAGGAGGCAGGGGAAAAAGGGGAAAAAGGAGGATAAGTAATGTTTAGTCAGGCATTGAGCAGGGACAAAGCAAATGTATTTTTAGGTGATCTTTGAGGTGTTAGAGTGGAGTAGATGAGAGAGAGGGTGAGAGGTATAATTGTGCAATTTTTATTTTACTCTGCTGGAATTTCTGCATTCCTTAAATATACTTTACCTTGTGTAGTTTGCAAATGGTTCATTAAAGTAAATGGTGATAAAGGGTGGCCCTGCTTTGTCCCCTTAGCATTGAAATTAGCATGCTTACCTATTATGTAAGCAAAGGAGTTTTCATAAAGTGAGTTGTGAAAAATTAAAAATTCTACTCTAAAATCAATGCCAATTCCAATTAACCATCTATTAGGAAAATCTATTAAAGTTGATGTGTTCCTGTTATAAATCCAGTTTAATCATACATGGTAATAGTTGTAATCTAGCAGCATGTATAGTCATGATTTGAAAGTAAAACTGGCCTATAAGCAGAACACTTTGCTAAGATGGAGGAACTTTTCATGTATCTCTATTGGAAAACCTTTAAAGTTAGTGTAGTTATGATATGCCATCATTGCCAGGTGCTTTGGGTTTGTCTAATTTGACTTTAGTTCAAACATTAATATAGGTTTCTCTAAACTTCTTGATCTTCAGTCAGCCTGTTTTAGTATAGTCCTTAAAGGTTTTAAAATGAAGCCATTGTTGGATTATACTGAAATATTGGAGGCTTCTAAAGATTTCAGAAAGTTATCTTCACTTTTTTTTTTATTTCAGGAGAATGAAATTCTTGGATTAGTTTCAAGAACAAAAATGCTTAAATCTAATTTATGCATAGAATTGGATTTGGAGAATAAAGATGAGTTTCATGATTTAACATTTCTAGACACCAGTATTTTGTTTTTGATCTGTTTTCTGCAAGTCTTTATCCCATTGCTTTTTTGAGCATACCAATTTTTACCATTTAAATGCCCTTTTAGGGTATCCCATAAATCTAGTGTCTTCTGTAATTTTCAATGAAAGTCTGAATCTCAAAATCCTTAAATGTTGCATTGTATAAGCTGATATCCTTTTAATGGACTTGCGTTAATAAAAGTTCAAATGTTATCTGATTATGATCCGATAATGGACATGAAACAACTTCACTGCATTTATTGGAAATGTATAATCTATTCTTGGAGTTCTCTGAAATGCAGTGTAGAGAATATGAATATGAATTTGTCTTCTGAAGTGAATCTGAATTTGTCTGTCTCCTGCCAAAGTTATACAGACTTTCGTGAGTTAGTTGATTTAATTGTTTCAACACCACTACCGGGTATCCAGTAAACATTAAAATATGTAATTTTCCCTTTACTTCCATTGTTACCAAACAAAAACATGCCTTTATCATTGTATGTTTAATGTATTTGGTATGGGCAATGTCTTTCCATAAAATAACTACCCCTGTTTGAACTAAATGTGTAATATTTAGTATCAAGTGTTCTTGTATCTTGTAATAAATGGGTCTCTTGTATAAAAAATATATTGTGGAGCAAATACACAAACAATTACCATTGTTGGTGGATATGCACTTTTCCTTTGACATGTTGGGCAGTGCAGTAGTAGTTTCCTCGCAGCAAGAGGTTCTCCAGTTCGATTCTGAGTTGGGGTGCCTTCTGTGGGGAGTCTGCATACCCTCTCTAATCATGTGGGCTTTGTCTGGGTGCTCCACCTTCCTCACATTCTAAAGACCTGCATCTAGAGCACTTCTCACTTAGCCTCTGCTAAAATGGGCTCTGTCCTAGTCGCTTCCACTGTAAACAAATGTTTGCTGCTGTTAGAATACCACTTTTATACCTTTATTGCCAAATATTAATTTCATGAAATATGTAAACTGCAAAATTTTAAACCTGAAATTCTTTTTAACCCTCCCTTCCATCATTGAGTCTCGTACTTCTAGTGAATATAAAAAACATACAAACTAACCCACCAATCAACTTGGAGAAAAAAACGTTCTGTAGTGAAACTTTATTACAATGTCGCACCTTAATCTTAACATTTTGAGTTTTATTTCAATAATTTCTTGTAATACATTTTAACTGAAATGTCTCCTTTTTGTTGCCTTTCTGTGAAACATGAGTGAGCAAATTTAAATCTCTACCAAATAGTTAGCCTTGGGGATGGGACATTGGATTAATAGTCATTAACCACTGAAGCCAGATGACCACCAGTTCAATGTATATTGAAGATGTATTGCAAAACAACATCTGTTTTAAAAAATGTTGTTCTAATAAAGATGTTTTTATATACAAGCGATGAGACCTGTAACAGTATTTAAATGTGTTCTCTAATTACAACACTTCAAAATCTAATCTGAAATATACCTGCTAGAGGTGTAATGTAGCTGATGCTTAGTTGAAATACTGCAGTTGAATGGAGTGTCAGTCTGTTTAAAAAAAAAAAAAAAAAAAAAATGCCCCAAAGGTGGGATTGGTCTAATTTTCTACTTTGAAAGAGAAGCTACACTATCACTCCAGCTTCCAGGAACAGAATCAAAATAACCATGCCAAAACCCAGACAGACTACCATCTAGGTTTCCCATTCCATACATAGTTTTAAAGGTAATTTCTACCCCCTACTTTTCAAAAGTAAAATCTATAGTGTTTTACTTGACATCAGTTCTCCCAATATCCTAAAAGTGGAGGGTACACTGTTTCAGATTATAAGCTCCAATGCAATACTTGTCAAAGGGAATTCAAATATATTCAGATTCTTACATAAAACACTACTCTCCTTTTCTTTAATATATTCAAACTGGGATCTCAATAAATGACTGCTACACAAACTAGATGTTCTGAGGCCAAGCGCTTTCTGCAAGAACAGCCCGAGATTCTATATGCTGGTTGCATTACTCATGCAAAATTTTCTGCAGTGGCTGTCTGATCTTATTACCTAGTATAGACGGGCCCCATTATCATTCCAAAAAACCATGAGTTAAATGCCACATTTGAAAGCTGGCTTTTGTAATAACCCTTGAAGTTTCCTGCTATTAAATAGTTGCAACTGAGCTAAAAACTACTACAAAAAAATGCATTTTTAAGTGAATCTGCTCTTGGCATGTTCCCCTTGTCTTGTTACTACTCAGCTTCTCTAGCTCCACACCGTATAAACTCAAAGTGCATGACAAGACTGCAAAACTACTTTGCACTCTAATCTGCAAGCATTAAAAGCCGGGTTATTAGAAATATTTTACTACTGGGAGCCCTACACATTGATGCACAGTGTTGGATTTAACTGCTCACTGTAACTATATTGATATTTATAGAAGTGATACCTTGGTTAGCACATAGGCAGCATCCAAAGATCAAAAATTCTTTCTAGCTACCAGTATTAAGTAATGAAACTGAATAATTTACATGTGCAGCTGTTGTACAGGAATATTAAGATTAAACCTAGCACTAAATAGTGTAAATTCCTGTCTACTGCATTACATCAGATGGTAACCATCCCACTAGTGTTTAACTTGTTCCAATCTTACTGCACTCAAACTTGTGAAAGTGGGAAAATCAAATTATGGAATGAAAAAGCTTCACTTTGCTTAAGTGCAAGTGCTCAAGCTCTTAATTCTATAACTTGGTAGTTTTTATGCTTAAAGCTGCTGAAGTCTAAATCATGACTGCTGGAACAATTGAAAAGCAAATTGAGCGACTCCATTCACTCCACGACTGATCCTTTTTTAAATGAAGCTCTTGCTTCCTTCTAGGCACTACACAATCTGCCATGCCCAATCTTCCTATCAAAGATTTTTTTTTAGACAAAAAGCCAAGAAGATTGGATCATCCCCACCCCTCATATGTCTTCACTGAAAGCAACAAGCCATGTGCAGTTCAAATTATTTGTAATTTTGACTGTAGCCCATCAAGCCACAAAAACACACTACTAATGAACTAGTCCCATCTTTCACAATTTCTTATTTTTCACAATAATGAAAATATAAATATAGATGTATGTGAAAAGGAGCAAGTGTGTAAAATGGAGCAGATGTACAAAGAAAACACAATACTTTAACTTGGTGTATAAATCCAATACTTTATGTAACTTGGTGTATAAATCAAAAGAAAGCAGAGCTCTAAGTCTACTGTTTTCTATAGACCACTATGCAGATGCATCAGTACAACTCTAAATGAATACTTATTCAGAAAATGTATGCGAACTAGACAATTGGTATATAATCTTGTCATTATAACCTAGTTTTTATTTCCCAAACCACTTAATACAATTATATTAAATGCATGTTAATTTAAAGTAAAACAAAAATAGTTACTTTGAATGCATCCAAGCTTTTTGATTATAAATGTTGGATCATTGGCAACTTACAAAACTAATCCAAACAGACTAGTGTTTTTTTAATTGCTTCCCTCATTTTTTCCAATTGTTTCTGATTTTTAAGGAGTTCCATTCCATATCTAATTGTTCCATTTTATTTTGTTTTTAGAAATGTTATAGCGTGTTTATATTCATCTGGTATGAGTATTATGTCTGGCTGGAAACTATACGTATACCTTGATCAGTGTCTCATTCTTCAGAGGACAACTGCTTTTTTGCAGTTGTACAGCAGCTGAGTAGTCTGTCAAATCTTATCTGGCTTGATTTAGTCTAAACTTTTTTCAGATTCCTTTATCCTGTGAATAAGAAATCTGAGCTCTTTCAATGCCAAATGACACTGCTTCTCGTAAATTTAAATCAAGAATTTTAGGGAATCTGGGTGTTTGTCATTTTCACTTTCAGTGTTCTCTGGTAAACCAAATGTTCTCATTTATTGTAATTCATCTGTCTTAAGAAGTCACTGTTCATTTTTTGTTGATTTCCCATGTCATTTAAAGCTGCTTCCATTGCTGGTATTTGAATATTCTGCTGGTTGAGTCTCGTTTTCATTTTGACAATTTTTCTTCCAGTTTATCAAATCCGCTTTCAGTGGAAGTTCTTTTATGTTAGAGTTTGAGGCACTCCACTGCAAATGGAGCAAACTCCATGAAAATGGATGGACCAGTGAATTTATTGGAAGTGGGTGTAGAATCCATAGAACGTTCACAAATTGCTCCACCCAACTTTCCCACATGACTCAATTCCAAGCTATCTACTCAAAATTAAGATGACTGAACACAGATAATGTATGGACTAGGCAAACTCTGTGTGAGGGGCTTTTGGCCCATGAAGCATTTTTCTTTCATGATCATTCAGATTACTTATAAGGGTCCCCTTACTTTATACCTCATTAATGCATCCTATTTTACAATGCATGTCAGACTATAGATGCCCAGCTGCACTTCTACCCTAAAACTTTTCAGGGATCCTTGAAGGTATGACATCAGAGGCAGTCTGTAGCATCTTCTCTCCTTCACATTCAGAAAAATTAATCTTGAATAAGTAGCTATGTAAACAAAGGATATTAAAATTGCACAATTGATTTGTGGAATGTTTAAGCAGTCTTTAGTACATAATGTTTGGGCACGAGATCAGTGCTGAATGAAATTGCAGCCTTTCTCTGCATGGCTAGCTGAAATCCTTTCTAGAAACATCCCACTCCAGAGGGATAGAAAACTGGACTGCTAACTAGGCCAAATGCAGCACTAGGCAACCTAGGCAGCTGTCTGGGTAGGGTGGTGGTATGACCTGACTTTTTGCCACTTATTTTCAGAGATCCAGCACAACCATTCTGCTCTAGATCCCTATTTCAACAGCACCTCCTGTTCCTGGAAGTACTCAAGCCCAGGCCTGATTATCAGCATTGTACAGGTGGTTTGATCAAATTGAGAGGCACAAGCGCACAGCACTTCCAGAGCAGATTTGTCCACAGATGAAGTGGAGAATTTGTTCAAGGGATCATCTCTGTTGCAGAGATGCTGCAGATGCAGTGTGCTGCATCTCATCTCCCAGGAGGATGATTCTGCCTCCAGAATGTATACTCTGCCAGGAGAATTCTGCAGAAAGGATAACTGCAGAAAAATCACTCTTGCTCCAAAAACACTTTACCCTTAACCAAGACCCAGGAGCACTGAAATGACCAACCACAGAAAGCAATGCATTAATGGCATGGAGCTGTAATCCACTGAGCTAACTGCCAGACTTTAGAAACTGCGATGTGATTGACCATTTAGCAATTTAAATCTATGCTATTCACTCAATACACTTTATAGTTAATGTATTAATGGGATCTGGGTTGCCACATGGACTCTAAACTATCAAGCTGCTTCTTGTAGTAAATTTCAGGGTTTGTCCTGTCTCCATTTGCTCACTGTACCAGCAAGTCACTTGATGCTCCCGAGTCATCCCTGAAAAGGCACACTTTGCAGTGCAATCTGAGCAGTTGTCAAAGAAAATGGTATTTAAACTTTGCTCCCTTTACTTTTAGCTTTTCCCAGAGCTCTTGAGCAACAATGAGGTATTTTTTTTCTATTCCTTTTATATGTGGCTTTCTGGCAAACTGGATTTTTTGGTCATTAAATGAAAGCATGCATTTCAGAAGTTGCATTGCCAAGCATTTTCTGAAGAATACAGCTTTCACTTATGAATTGACTCGTTCTCTGACCAATATACAAGGTGTACAGGCCATGCAAAAGGCAATTTTGTGTAAATGCTGGTTTCTGTACCCACATTAGTGGTAAATGAAGGAACTGATTCTAGTAAACGGGGAATGTAATCGTGCAACCCCTGTTCTTTGGGAATGATCCTTGGTTTCCTTGTTTAGACTGTCTAGTTTATCCACAACCCTTAAGTCTCAATCCATATTTTAAACATACACTTGAATCTGGTATTTGGTGCATATGAGCAAGGCTGTGAGCTGCTTCTGTATCCAGTGGAATGTCCAGTGCTGTTGGCAAATGCACCCTTAGCATTGATTAGTGCTTCACTATACTCTGAGCACATGCCTTGTAGTCAGATGCATGCTCAATAAATCCAAGTTTCAAATGGAAGAGCACTCTACTCTTGCTCATGCCAAACATGTTAAGTGCAAGAGCTTGACCAAATGGCTGTATTGCTCTAAAATCTGAACTTGAGTCAATTTCTGGCCATTCTGTGATTAAAATGGGTATTTGTGCTGACCGTTCTGAAGTTAATGTAATTGAGGAGAGACCATTAATGGGATATTGATTATGGCTGGGCATGCAATTCATTACCTTGCCAAGGGTCCCATTTGACTGCGATCTGGCTGTAACATCTGCACATGCTCAACCAAGCTGCAACTCCTATTTAATTTAGTCAAATCAGCATTCCTTACTTGTGGGCCAGAATCCCTAATCTGTATACAGAATATGTATGGGGGTAACTGGATGAATTTCTCAGTACTGAAAAATAAACCTTGTGAAAGCTAATCCCCTTAAGGATTCTTATAAACTGTTGACCTCTGGGTGAATTTAGATTTGTCAGCAATGAGCAGATTTTGCCACATCCAACTAGTTGAAAACAAATTTCTCAAGATGCATCCTTTAACCAGGATGACTGTTCTCTTGGTGCTGGGAAACTGCTCCCCATGAGAATAGGCTGCATCTGCGGAGACTTTTTTTCCCATTCAATCATTTTGCCCTGTCTTAAAAGAATCTACAAATCCTACGCTGCACATGTTCTCTAACACCAAAGTATATGTTAGTCCCTCTAGACTTGTTCAGTCCATGAAATTGGCGAAGACAACCTCAAGACTGTATGCAACTACTTGTATAATTTATCTCAATCCCTCATCCCAGGAAATGGTAGTACACCTCTAGAAAAGTCTGGCAGTATTATCTAGGTGGTCCCTCTTGACAAGACTGTGGTGTGACATCTGAAGGTCTATACAGGATGCCACCTAACCCTTAAATATTGTTCATAGGTAGGTACTAAGCTATTGGCCCTAGGGCCTATACAAGCCTAGCCAGATTGTACCCTGGCTTTTGCCACCCAAGGAAATTATTTTCCTGTGCCCCTGTCACGCAGAGCCACAGAAGTGATCCCCAGGGTGAATTTCCCATCTCCCATCCAATCAAGATTTTGAGTGCTAATGAAGAGCTTTGGTGCAGATAAGTAGTTTGTTCCAGAGTATGGGAAGTTTCTGAGACAGGAATCTATCCCTCCAGCATGTTATGTTTGTGGTACAAGGTTTAGGTCCCTAAAGTGTGTAGCTTGGAGGGATTGGGATTTCTTTACGTGGAGCATGTCCAACAGCTCTGGGTTTGACGTAGCTTTGTATGTTGGGCAGAGATCGCCTCTGAGTAGGCGATGTGATAGAGTAAAGCTGGAGTTTTTTGAGACTGTCTGTGTAGGGCATCTGTTTGAGGCCAGTAATCCTGGTAGCCTATCCCAAACCAAGAGTCTTGCATATTGCTAGTTCGGTACATCTAAAACCATTAATTTTGTTTAGTGGCTGTTTAGTCTGCATCTATTTCTCTTGGTTTACTTCATCTGTCTGATCAAAGCCTGTTGTGTATTTAAAATCATACTGTTGGAAATGCACACAACTTTACACGAAGCTCAAAAGAACTTCTGCTCTTGCAGCACCAGCACTTCCACTTTTGGCCTTCTGCCTAGAAGGATGTTCCAGCAAATTTTGTATTCCCATACGTGCTTAATATCCAGTGCCTTTAGTTCTTCCAACATCTGAAGAATCTGCTGTTTAATCATCCTAATTGGTGGCAGATTTTAATGGGGAGGGGATTTGGCTAGCTGCCCACCACAGCCCTAGCTGCAGTTGGACCCAAGGCCACCAAATGTACTACCTAATGGAGTTTAATTTTGGACAGCATTTGCAGCAGCTAAGACTATATCCAACACAAAGGGTGAAGCCATCTTATGACTCATGACATTATGTACCATGTGCCCACAGAGGAAAGTGTTCATGCACACTTTTGGTTAAAAGTGGTTTGACTTGCAAGCCGTAACTTTCCAAAGCACTGCGTTTGAGAAGCTGTGAAAGCAAATGCTTATCTGGTGTGAACTATTTCCTGACTTGCTATTTCATTTGTGCAGCATTCTGGAAGTTAATAAATTTGGCATCTTCCCATAGAGAACGATTTGGGTTCTGTACTACATCAGTAGAAGCAGTCTTGCACAGTGTCTTGCTAACATTTTTGGCTTGTTAAATATGCATTGCTGCTTTTGTACAGTTTTCTAGGTTAGAAAAACTGCTATGAAACTTTCAGCGGAGTGAAGAGGGTGTGGGGCATGGATTAAAAACAGGCTGTGAGACTGTATATTTAAGCCACTGCTCTGAATGTCCACAGCCTTGACAAGCAGATTTTTGATTTTATGCACACTAAGGTTTTAAGGTAATCTGAAAATTCAAACATTGTGCTCCCTGATGGAGACTGCCTGTTATGAGAAGTGATTGGCCAAATCCTCCCCACTGTGCATTATGGAAATGCCCAATAAACCAGTTATGAGAATTGACCATAGGTGAAAGCTAGGTATGCATAAAGCTGGTCTTATGCTGAAATGACCCATGTTAAGTGAACTTTCTGTATCCCTTTCCATATTTTCATAGTGATTACATTGTTTTGTACTGTAGAGCTTTTACAGTAGAACATGTCCCTTTTATGCAGAGATCTGTTCCTCAAGACCGTTCCTACTTAGTATGAACACGTGTCCTGCTGTAGCAACTGGCATTTATCAAACAATAGTTAAGCATATCCTAGCAAGAATTAGCAACAATTTAAATACATTCCCATCTGCTGCAGTCCACTCGCAAAAGTAGCTAAAGTCTGACATCCAGCAGTGAAGCTGGTGAATCTGCAAGAACATCTGTGGAGGGAGTATATTTCCCCATATGTCTAAGTGGAGATGAAGGAAAATCACAAGTTTAAAGCTGTAAACTGCAGAATTAACACTTGAAACAGCAAAAGTAACAATTTTCTGATTTCTGGATTAGAGGAGCATCAGGGTGTTTATAAAAGGTAAATGCAGGATGCATATTCACTTTGAACATTTAACAGCTTTCCTGGCATCTTTTTTTTAAGCAGCTGTAACGGCCTGAATGGAAGCTGATCATATACTTTTGATCAAGAATGGATCAGGAGGGGATTCCTTTGATGGGTCTCAAGAACCAATTTAGTTAACTATTACTGTTTATAGCAAGGTTGATAAGTTTACTAGTTAACCAATTCCAGACTGTGCTTGTAGTATACATACTACTCCAGGGAGTAGAACTTGCAGATTACAAATGATGGGGTTCACATAATAGGTTGTAATTGCTCTTTGTACTAAGAGCTGATTTTAGCACAGGAGAGTTACTGTAGAAGCTAGTGGATGGAAAATGAGATGACTAGCACTGAAAAAAAATCAGTATGAATGGTAGCTGCACATAACTGCCTTCCAACAGAGGAGGATGGACTACTCAAGGTTTCTTTGAGTGGTTTTGGGCTGGTCAGGCACAATGGGCACAGACATTTGTCTGTTCTGCTGGGATCTACTGGATGAATCTTGTCTTTGCAATTTATATTGCTGCTTGTCATTGGAATATCTGAGAAAGTGGGGATGGGTAGAATAGTATACAGCCTGGATGCTATTTTTTGGTAAGTGGATAAGCTGACTACCCTTAGCCTGCATACTGGAATGGTTTAGCAAGGTCTGTTCTGGTGGTGCTTCTCAAAGGAACAGTCTGGTACTCCTGATTTTTGCAAATTCCCAGCTTTGGGCTGGTAATTCTGAAAGTTACGACACTCTCCTTTCTTGGACACTTGGTTACAACATGTCTGTCACTAAAACCAGTAATGTGGGCTCTACTGCACTGAGTTGAACCCTGGGGTATTCCAGTAAAATAAACTGCTTTAATATATTCTCATGCATGCTTTCAGGCCCGTCAAACTGACACGAAGGTCACTGGCTGATTTGCAGCTCAAGCTTGGCTATCTGGCATACCTGCTGTTTTACTGTGATCAGTGAAAGCAAAGGATGCAAGTCAGCTGTCCATATCTGTTCATGGCCCTTTATTCCTTATCTGGAGGTGAAAGCAGGGCTGTGCAGGCTCGAAGCTTAAGGATAGCTACAGCCACAATGGAAGCAGATTTGGGTGTTTTTGTCAAAAGCAGAAGGCCAGTGGTTACTGTTAAGATTGCTTTGGTATCTGTTTTCCCATGCAGAGTAGTGCCAGTTGGATGGTTCCTGCAGACAAGGTTAGGGGTCCAAAATGTCTTGCATCTCTTCCAGGCAGGTTGTGCAATTTGAGAGGTCTTTCAATTCTATAAGAATTCAGAGGTGACAATTGAGGATAAAATGGTCCAGATGCCAAATTATGCCTCCTAGACTTTTTTTTTTCCCTGTTGATTTGAAATGACAAATGGCTGGAGGTCAAGAAAATATTTGAAGTGGAGATTAAATTGATAGCTGTAGAGTGTAAATTGATAGCTGTAGAGTGTAATGCCGAACAGTCTGCCTTCTGGCAGATTCAGTTCTGCCAGGAGCTGTGATGCAGAGTAATGGAGTCCTGACTGGTCCAAGCCAACACTAGTTCAGTTAGTCCCTGCACCTGAAGTCTGGCATAGAGGGGGAAGAGTAAAGGGGTATGGACCACTCTCCAGCCCCTGGGGATGCTGTATAGGCACTGGGGGGCACACTTTAGTGATGTGATTTTTCTGCTGGAGACTGGGGAAACCATCCGTCATCTTTTTAAGGTGAGGGGCAAGGCCAATTCTGAAAAATCCTTGCAAAAGGTAGAGGATATTCTGCAGCCCACTGCCCATCCTCTGACTCCCCCTTGTGCGCACACCCATGAAAAGATAGCACCATATGAAATTGCTCTTGACCTGCTAAATACTTTTTTTTTCTGCTGTTCTAATGGAGAGAATGTCTGCCGACCAAGAGTATAAGCAACAGGCAGCAAAGTAAAGGGGAAAAATGTTCATATACAGCTTGGGGCCTGCTGTCTGAGGTCCGTTACTAGACTACGGATGAGACATCCCAGTTATCAAACTTTACCCCCAATATCTAGGCCAAAAATTGTCATGCCAAGGGCTTAAATTTAAGGTCCAATAGACCAATCCATCCCATATTGGCTAAGATGGCCCTGATCTCTACTCCAAAGCAGTGACCCATAGACCCTTGACAGCTTTGCATCTATAGTAGTGCTTGAGGGGTAGACTCCAGCCTGCTTTGAACTGGTGTCAAGATGGAAAGCCAATGAGAAATACTGGGAATATTTATAAGAAGGTTGGAACTGGCCACAAATGGTTGAGACCTACTGCTCATTTTGAAATGAGCCAATCTCCATTAGCAATTTAGCTTGTACAGTAATGTCTGGTAAATGGGCAGATTCAGTAAAAAGCAAAATCAGAGTTAAGTGCTTGTCTTTTTCCTGGAATATTTTCCAGTTTATTGGATTTTAGTGACTTTGCTATTTGAAATTGGTCCATCACAAATTTGGCAGCAATATACCTCAAATGGCTTGACTATACTAAACATATATTGCACATTTAACTGGGAAAGTGGGCTGGTCTGAAGACTTCAACCATGACCCAAAAGCATGTAAACTGCAGACCTATACTAAAGGTGTAAAAAAAAATGAGAATGCAAAATCAACTTTAAAAGTTAGAGCAAACATTATTGTTGGACTTTTTGGGGGGGGGGGGGGGTGCTGCCAGATGTGCAAGTGAAGTCTTCTGCATACTGTATGAGGCCTAATTTGTTTGAGGATGTAAGAAGGGCCAAGAGCCCTGTGGTACACTTGTGACTTGGGGTATGGGAAGAGGGTGGACTTCAATTTTGCTGACTATTGGATAGTTTTGAACTATAGGGTGAACTGAGACCTAATGAGGCTATTTGAAGTAGAAGCTAGCTGTGACACTGTCAAAGGCTTTAAAGTTTGGTGTTTTCGACTTTGACAGTATATCTGCTAGAAGTGCAGTGTCCTTGCTATGGGAAGGCTGGAAGCCATGTGTGGGGGATAGTTCTTCCTGCATGAGTAACAGTTTTTGAATGCGTTTTGCAAAGGGGAATAAGATTGCTGTAGGACTAAAGTTGGTAATGTTTGAATTCCATCCTTTGTGCAGAGAAGTAATGTGCAAATTTTTCCGGGGGGGGGGGGGGTGGGATTCCTGGACTGCCCTATTTATAGTTATAGGGATTGAAAAGGGTAGGCAACACTTATTTTAAGGTGCTGCTTTGGATATCAGCTGAAGTAGAGCATGATTGGAGTGGTTGTATAGGTGGACAGGTCTGAAGGTGGATGTGGTGGTACATGGCAGCTTGTCAAGGTTAGGATTGCATTCTGTGTAATCCTTGTAGATGCTTAACTATGAAATAAGTTTAATTATATTGTAGTTGTGCTTCGAGAGGTTATGGTTGAATTTATGGCTGGGTTAGG
This sequence comes from Protopterus annectens, assembly GCF_019279795.1. Taxonomy (NCBI): domain Eukaryota; kingdom Metazoa; phylum Chordata; order Ceratodontiformes; family Protopteridae; genus Protopterus; species Protopterus annectens. The sequence continues at coordinate 46,025,400 of NC_056729.1, read as the reverse complement.
GTTTAATTTATGGCTGGGGTACAAGATTTCTTTAGCTGTCCAAAATTAGTTTAATATTCTGGAAGTTATTGCAGTGCATTTCTTTTGTTTTACAATTGTGAAACATTCTAAAAGTTTTCAAAATAGTAGCTTGCCATTCTTTATCCTGCAATAGCATTCTACTCTTTGGGTAGCCAAATTGCATTATTTAGCCTCTTCTAGAAAGTGAAGGCCATTTAGGATATTGAAGTTTGTATTTAAATTTAATTGTATTACAGGCACATTCTCAAGTAGCTGCTGCTTGGAGTTTTGTTTGGAGGTCTGCTTTGTGATGTCTTTCTCCTGGGTACTTTGGGTAAATTCTTTCAAAGATATGTACCTAGGAGACGAGTTGATCTCTTGGTGACGAAGTAGGAGGTGGGAGTATTATCAGCAACAATGACAAATGTACAAATTTTATTGTGATATTAAGTATTTGGAACATTTGACTTGACAAGTAAAATGCAATCTGTGGGAGATCACATTCTCTAATTTAGGGAACACAAGATTGTATGGGAAAGCCTACTGAAGGGAAGAAATAGTTAAGTTGAAATGGTTTTAGGTTAAGTCCTTGGTAGCTGTATCTAGAAACAAGGAGGAATATGCCTAATACACCCTTATATTAGGAAACTTTTGAGGGGCTGCAAATGACATAAAATCTTTTGGGGTTAATTAGAAGGTGATTAAAATCAGTCCGGTAGCATAGCTTTTGTTCTGGAGATCAGAGGGGCACGGCTTTGAGCAGGATGGAGTTATTAAAACTCAAAGATGCCTCAACAGCCAAGCTTTACAATCACAAACAGAAGCATTTTAACTTTGCAGAGAGCCCGTACATCCCACCAAAGTCCACCCTACCAGAAGGCACCTATTAATGTGCCCCCCAACTGCAGTTACTGTAAATGAGCAGCAAATCCAGTTTCCAATTGATAAGATTCCCCAGTGAATTTTGTAGAAACTAAGCTATGCCTACACAGCTCAATGCCACAAATGCGCAATTTACATTCTTAAAACCAGCAAGCTTAAGACCAGAATCGTGCATCATAGACATTAGGCAGAAGTCAAACAATGCTGTAGCTAAACATTCAACAGATGAACACAATATTCCTGTATTTCATAGGCAGTTGATTATGGTCAACTGGAGTGGCAGATTTGTTTTCAAGCAGACAAACCACCAAGATTTGCTGTTCTCAATCAAATGAATCCATAACCTCCACTCTAGACCACCATGGGTTCTAATGAACATCTTGAGCAGGGAACTTGAATGTTGGATTCTACCCCCCCTGACAAAATGAACCACATTGTTTTTCCAGGGCCATTCTAGGGGTACCCCGCCCACTCTAGACCACCATGGGTTCTAATGAACATCTTGAGCAGGGAACTTGAATGTTGGATTCTACCCCCCCCCCCTGACAAAATGAACCACATTGTTTTTCCAGGGCCATTCTAGGGGTACCCCGCCCATAATACCCAAAACACTACAAAGGCTTATTCTCTGGGGGCAATGGCCTTTTGGCAACATTCTGGCAACAATTGAGCTGAGTTTAATCCAACTTTAAGACCAAATGGGGATATCTGACATTTGGTTTGTTTAATAGGCATTTATATTTCTGACAAATGTTTTGCATATCCTAGAGTGTTTTGGATTACATTTAATTATAAGCTCCCAATATGATCCAGTCCAGGTCCATTAGTGAAAGCACAGCAGAAATGCCCACTGTTGACTGGTATTGTATACTACCAAGTTTTTGCATCTCTGGGATCCACTTTATAGTGACTGAATTATAATGAAACTTGGGCTTATAGGGCTCTTTGGAAGAGGTGGTCCTCATGGTGATGGTGCTAATCTGTCTCAACTCCAATAAAAACCTGATATCAAGTAACTGCCTCCTGAGATTTTTTGATTTGCATTGTTTTTAAATTCAACATGCAACAGTACAGGTGCAACAAGACTGATGCATGCCCCTTGGGGGGGCAACCTACATGAGACTTATGGCGAGGGACCTAGGTAGTAGACCACTGACACCAGCTGAATCTCCCCCTCAAGATCTCAACTCAAACTGACAACAGGGAAATATAAATATAAACTAATCAAAAAGATTAAGATTATTGACTCAGACTACAGCTATCCTAATGGTGGGTGCAATGAATGAGGTAATCTAGAACAGAACCTTGCACCATTTTGGTGTTTCGGTTGCAGAGTGATCAGAGGTTTAGTGTGACCTATTCTCAAGGTAACTATGGATCCACCTGATAGTTGTAGCTGAAATTAAGATTTCTGCTCCTGTTAAGAACAGGAATCCTGTTGATTGGCTTTAGCATTGATTCTCTGATTGGCAAACTGTCATGGTATATTTTTTAAAGGTAAGCCCCCTGGTGACACCCTGCAAACCAAGTCCTCTGAAAGCTGTGAGATTTCCTCTTATTCAGCACCTGCTGAAAGTGCCTGTCACCTCTCTGGACTATTATGGTACACAGTTTTGAATGAGAGTCTTAGAAATATCCTAGCAGTCTTAAGAACCTTGTTACAAAACGTAGGCTGTTGAGGTAAGGCAGTGGTGGTACTGAAGGCATTTCAGGCTGTGTTTGATAGGAAGTCATAGCTGTTTTATTTTTATAGGATTTTTCAAAATTTGAGTAGGTAGTGAGGAGTATTGTAAAGTTGGACCTTGATAGTTTGGGGAGAAGGTATTTTAGGCAGGATTGCAGGCACTGTTCCTGTTGAGGGAGACTCGCGTAAGTTAAGGGTTTGCAATTTTACCTGCTGCTCTTCAGTTATGTTTTAACTGGATGACCTTTAAGGACAATGATTTTTAGGAGTAAATTTTCTTTGATCTCTGAAATGGAATGTTAATACATATTCAGCTAATGGGTATGGTGGTGGTTTCCAGAAGTTTGGAATGAGAGTTGGAGGATAAAATTGATTTCTTGTGTACTCTGGTCTTTTCTGGTAGGAGAGGTTTGTTCTACGTTGGAGAGAATTTAGCTTTTGAGATTTCTCCTGTTCCTTTTTTCCTTCCAAAAACACTGGCAGCAGTTTGCTTATTACATAAATGGATTTGGCAGAGTGAGTCATGATTCTAGTTTTGCTTAGGTTTGGTGTAAGAATTTAATCTGTGGTTTTGTTTCTAGGCAGACTGTGCCTTGTCACTCAAGTTTTAATATTGAGCCAGTGGCATTTCTGAACCTCCAGTCTTCCATCTACAGTGGAAGCAGGAGTTTTGTATGGAGGTGAATATTAAGCTATTGCATTTGGGTGGCCTTGTCCCTTTTATATCAAGTAATGCTGGTCTAAAATTATGAAGCTTATGACTTGGAATGGTCTACCTATTAGTTTCTGAGGGAGCTATTTTAGACAACATGCAGTAATCAGGAGAGCTGAAGCAGAAGGTTTAAAGTAGGTTTTCCTTTCAGCTGAACTGGTCTGGTAAACTTGTTCAAGGTTTAGTTTGTGATATTTTTTGACTGTTTCTGCATATGTTGCATTTATACTGAATTCTATTAGGAAGCCTTTTTGGAAGACATGTAGGGTATCTTAGGGTGTCCACAGAGGAGGGTGGAAGAATGTATATACAGGTGGTTGTCTAGCTATTGTATAGTTAGGAGCTCTGTCATTACTATTTTAAGAAGTGTCGCAGTCTTGATAAGCATGACACCTTCCTTATCCGGTACTGGGCGTCAGAGGATATTAAATTGTATGAAGCAAGAAGAGTAGGTATTTAAAGTTTCAGTAAGTGCAAGAATTGGTTGGTTTTCAGTAGAAATACCAGCTTTCAATATAGGGCATTTGTTAGGACTAAAGTATTAATGCAGGTGATTTTTAGGCTTTTTTTATTAATGCTAATAGTTAGGGGATTGGAAGTGGTTACCATAGTTGTGGTAATTGCAAGTGGTTGTGGAAGGGTTGTAGTTTGCAGTGTGGATTTGTTGGAAGTAGGCCAGATTTGAGCCTCAACTGATCTATGAAGTTTGTGGATAGGAACTTGTAAGAACCATCCCACACTGAATTCTAGTCAATTTAACAACATAGTTCACGACTGGCACTGTAATGGTATCTGTCAAAGGCTTTCACTGAGAAAGCAATCAAGCTGCAGCACCTATGTGACTGTTGCAACCTCGTTTCACTTCACACGTCTGCTTTAAGTATATGCATGCATGTGCATTAACTGCATTGCAGTCAATGTTCTCCTTGTAAAGTAGAACTGAACACTAAAAGCTCCGAGAAGTGTGAAATATTTATTTACTGTTAATATAAAGCATTTTGCATTGCTATGCTTTAGTTAAAATTATGCCACCCCCTACTCCTATTATAGCTTAAGTATAGTGTACTGCCTCAACCCTTCGCACATTTTAAATCTACTTCCAACTTTCCGCTTATTGCTTGAATGTCGCGCCGTGGTTTCACAACAGTCAAACCACTCTGAATGGGAACGTTTTTCCTCAGTATTTTGCTTGTTTGAGGTTAGGCTTCCTAGTAATGACCAAACCCAGAGCAAACGAGATTTAATTTGTTTCTCCTTGTGTGTGAACCTTGTCAGCTAGTTGTGAAATTGTATGCAAAATAGTTATCTGGTCTCTGGTTGTAACCTACTTATGCTAAAGATGTATGCCAAGAGCTTCAGCTGAGGACCGAAGCTCTTGGTTTTCAGATGGCCAATATCTGTACTGCAGCGACTTGTCTGATCCATGTACTAATAGCTGCAGAAAACTAGTGTCAGCTTTGAAAGTCAGGAAAGCAGTTGTAGTCTGCAAGAAACACTTTACATCCCTTCAAGTCAGAAACCCACTGCATCCCTTGACAGGGAATATGCAATGTAGACAGGCAGATACTGCGTCGAAAGTTCTTTTAAGTTCTGGTGTTTGGATGGCAGTCTGCTTTTAGTGCATAGCACCAGACATTTTAATAGCACATTTAAGTCATACCTCTCAACTGTACAGTTTTTCACTATTCAGATTTTTGCTTCATATTTTTGGTGGTCCTCCTAAAATCTGCACCTGTTTGGCAAATAGCTGGGGAATGAGGACATTAAATATTGAGTTTAAAACTCTACAGCCTTCAGAAAATTCATGCTAATGCAAAACCTATTCTAGCAACTTGTAAAAGCAATAGTTAATCTGTCACCATTTGTCCCCCATCATTTTAGGCTTTGTCCAGATCTTTTGCTCTGAGGTTTGAGGTATGATTTAAGTACATACAACAAACCAAAAAGTCCAGCACAACGAGTTGGATATTCCAAACCTTTATAACAGTGTGGCTGACCCAGACAGACCAGTTCTGGGTTCAAAACAGCCTTCCTCAATGTTAGAGATGCCACAAATAAGTCATGATTTAAATACTGTTGTCTAAATTGTTCCACTAATGTAATGTCTAAGCATTAAGACTGGGATGCACTCAATATTTGAACATATTGAGCTTACACCAGCAAAAGGGGTTTCCCCTTGATGCACAGAATAGTATCGGAGCACAGAGCTTATGGAAGTGCCAACGCAATGGCTTTTCAGCCAGCCACCAATGTGTAAACAGAATTGGTATTAAATCTAAGTACACTGTATAAAACTTATTTGGCTGTCAATGTGTGTGCCCTGATTTTAAAATGTGGCTTTTGTTTTCTAGGTCATATCAAAGAATGAGATTATCATTGAGGGAAGTTACAAAGTAGCTTTGGGAAAAGATTATGGTAAGTACAGGCTACTCATGATGTCCTGATATGATCAGCTACATGTCACAGCTGCCATGTAATTTTGATAGGCAGGTCCTTACAGTTTGGAAAGTGGCTCCCAATCACTTAACCACAGATGGGCAAAATAAGGCTATGGTCCTACAGTAGAATTGGACTTGTCATTTCTCATGACAATGTTAATGTTCGTGGCTTTCTAGCAGATGTTGCATCATGTCTTCAGTAAATTAGCTGTAAAATCAAAATGGTGGATGTATGGCTCAAAAAACACTTTCTGGGAAATGCCTAAAACACTTGCAGAAATACTGTCATTCCATTGTGAATTATAACTGGCCACTTATCGAGGTTTGCTGGCTATCTAAACTCTGGTATCTGTCTACTGCAGGTTGATACTGCTTTTTTTTAAATTGCCCATTGCTAGGTCAAAGTAAAGTGTTGCATGTTAATAGGGGGTTTATCCACTTCCTCTCTGCGGTACTACAGGACAGGTAATAGACGTGCATTTTATTCACTAAAAGAATACTTTAACTCATTTTGCTGTGCTGTTATCTTTATGCCATGAAACATTAACCATCTTACACTACTGGTATCTGTATTTGCTGATTGCTCTTTGTATTTTGCTGCACTTTCCGATTTTAAAATATATTGTTAGTATGTAGTTTCAGGAAGTAATGTCTAGTCTACCCTTTTAACATACTTCCCAACCCCATCTGCCCCGCCTCCCAGTGACCCATGCCATCCTGAAAGCCTTCCTCAATTCCATTTCTGCCATCCATTTTAGTAGCTTATTCCATGGGTTCTGTTTCTGTGCAATAGAACAGGTACTTATTACCCATCTACATATAATTCACCTGGACACGGGACCTAACCTACTGCATTTTCACAGCCTTCAGATCAACAGCAGTCGTATAAATCTACCTTTCCTACTAGAGCAACTGGAATCTATAGGGAATTGACATCAATCAGCATTTGAATTATGCCCTCCACCTTCCCTTGGAACTTGCATACCCCCGTTACCCTTTGAAGGATATACAGTGCTTTGCCCTGATGCATATTTCTGCATGCCCACAAAGGTTCCTACCATGGTTTCTCCTTGGAATAAACACCAAGGAGGAAGATTAAGGCAAGTGGACAGCCAGGTTACTAAGAGGCAGTCTATGCTGGTCATAAGGCATCCTCTGATCCAGATCTGGACCTTTGCAATCCACAAAACTTAGCATTGTAAGTTCATAGGAAAGTACTAGGCTAGCTGTACTTGTGAGCTATTTTACACCTAGCCAATTTCCCTTTAAAGGTGAGGAACCCTGTACTAAGTTTGTGAGGTAAACACCTTAACCATTGTACTTTCAGAACCACTAGCTCAATAGATTAAATGCTTTATATTGCAGCAATAGACATGTTGGCGAGAGATGTCCTAAGTTCCCCATTGTCTGGAACAGGCTCCCCATCCATTTGAAGAGTCAATCCCCAACCCTATTTAAGCATAACGTTGACCAATAGATGGGAAATCAGAAATTCACCTTGCATCTGGCCCTCCCATGCCTGATGGGCAGATAATGCCCAAACTAGCATACCTCCCCCCACATAACCTCTTAGAAACTTCCCAACATTGCCCCCTAATTTCCCATTATGCATAGGGATGCAATTGGGTTGGATTTTACAGCTAGGTTTATAAAGGCCCTAGTGGCCATTAATCTTATTTGTCAGTTGCATACTAGGCTATCGCATGGCTTGGCAAGGAAAGTGCTCATGACTATTGCTATTAAGACTTTGTCTAATGACTTCAGCATTGGTAGATTCTGCACTCTTGAGTGCATCACCCTTTGGATGAGCCATTAATCCTTCAGTACCAGACACTGTAATCAAACTCTGGGCACTTTATTTCAGTAAAGGTCTTTATCCCTGTATGTCACTGAACTAGGCAACTAGTCCTTGTCCTTATTCTTAGTGTCCCAAATTAATCACAAAGTGATTGGAAGTGATTAGGTTCTTGGTGACACTAGGTGTGCCCAAAGGAGATTAGGTTTTGGAGATTTATGTTAAGATCTAGTCTTTATTCTCTGACCAGGTTAGTCCCATTAAGTTGGACTTACCTCCACAGGTGAAGACCAGGGATGGTACTTGTGCCCTGGCTAAATTTTCCATAACATTAACACTAAGTGCTGTGTAATCTTTCACAACCACTGGAGTTGTCACCATCTCAAAATGAGACTTCTTTTTAATGCCTCATCCAAAGGGTGCTGCACTCAGTAGTGCAGCATCTATCTAATGCTGGACTACAGTGTTGGTAGTACAATTGTGGACTAGGAACTGAACCCACACACTTGGTCTTGGCACCCACACACTTGGTCTTGGCACAAAAGGAAGTGTTAATCTGTTGAGCCACCATATGCTATCTCCTGGATCTAAGTAAGGCCTTTAGATTGAGCAGTGGGAGAAGGAAACTTCCAGATTGGGTATTTGCACCTGTGACAGAATGGGGAAGCTTCTGAGAGCATAAGGTAAATTACTGCACTGTCTGGATGCAAAGTGCTAAAGCTGGGAACAAGGGATAGAAGGCTGACCTTTATTTTTCAGTGGTCTGGGGGGAATTTGGTTAAAATATTCAGCCACTACGTAGCTAAATGTGCTAGTCCATGGAGAAAGATGACTGGGTGGGTGCACTAACACAAATATGTAAATGAGATTTTAAGGAGGAAAATCCAAGATTTTTGGAGGAATAGAATAGCTATATGCAAACCTATGCTTAAGATTGTGGTTACCATAGTGGCCTTTGAGCAGTTTAGACTAGGTCCTTGGACACTGGGATGACTGCACACTGGCTTGCAGTGCAGTTATAGGTGGCTGTGGACACTTGCAAGCTTTGCTCGTAAAACAGTTTTGGTGATATGAGAATAGATGTAGGTACAGATGCATGTTAGGCTTAATGCCACTAAAATGTACTAACTGCTTTCAACTCCACTACAATACCTGTTCAAAGGTACAAGAAAACTCTAGTATAGTGCGAGTCTAGCATGGTAAGCGCGTGCCTGGACCAAGTCGCATTTACTGCAAGCAGATCAACTTCAGAGTCACAATCTGCAACAGAGTATGCTTTAATCGGGTGCCCTAAAAATGTAAAGTAAATAAAGCAATCTCAGACACTTTGCAACAGTGTATTCTGCTGTGAAATGCAGAGGTCCGATCCTGTTTGTGCTGATTTACAATTTTGTTTCTTGCTTCTATTTTAACTGGCATTGCATTGGATATTCCCATGTGGTGATTACTTTTTCAGTAATTATGGTTTCAAGTGCTAAGCTTTCCGTATGTCTGCAAAAGCCCTAGTGCAGCAGTCTTGCCACACATTGAAGAGGATATGCATAAAAATATATTTTAAGCAACAAGATCTAGCACTGTTCTGTACTAGAGAACTTGACATCAAGCTGCCTATTAATGTTTTGGTTTAAATTCCTCTAATGGTGCAATAACGGGTTGCAAGGGTGGCAAATGTTATCCAGTATGTCAGATAGTGACACGAAAGTAGTATGAAGATGAAAAAAGATGAAAATGTGGTTAAGATCCCTGTGAAAAGTAATCCAGCTTTTGAATAAAGATGATAAACTAAAGCATAAAGGCTGTACACTTGCCAAAAACTTCTTCCCTGGAAGTCCAGAGCTATGGATACCTGGCTAGGAGAAAAAACTGACAAATCTTGGGAGTAAAAAAAAACTGACAAATCTTGGGAGTCAGTCTGTCGCTGTCTAAATGCCTGTCCCAGTGGATTGCTTTTTGGTATATTGTAAACGTTTAAAAACCTGAAGTGCATTTCAGGGAACTTGCTTTTGAAATGGGACTGGCTGCAGTTATGGCAGTAGCCAAAGTTCCATGTACTAGGCATCAATGTCCAAAATCAGAGCAGTTTTGGTAGACTGGGTGAGACATGGATGATCTGCCAATAGGGCTATGGAGTGCCCTCTTGACCAGGTTACTTGTCCTGTTAAGCCCTGTTTCCAGAACTCTTCCTCAAACCTAGTTTGACACTTGCATGTATTCCATTAAGCCAGTCACTGCCAATCCACATGCCTTGGAATTGGGATACAAAGGTTTGTAATGGTAGGGAGGGTTGCCATGGTTGCTAGGTGGCAATATTAAGTTAGCTGACATCTGTAAGCATGATTAGGACCAGCATTCCCTTTTTCTAAGTATAAAATGTGAAAAGCGGAAGTGGTCCTAGTTAAGGACAAACTCTTTGTGCATGATATTTTGTTAAAATGTGATTATAAAATGGGCATGGTGTGGAACTCAAATGGATTGTGAATCCATTTCTCTTGGGGTACTGAGCTCAATGCTGATACTTGTGAGATGGAGTAGCTGAACTGGGAGTACTTTAAGGACAGTAAGTGAGAAACTGCTTTTTCAATGGTAATTACATTTGACGTCTACAGCTTCTGTTATGTAATCTGAGCAGCAAAAATCTACTTTCTATTATGTCAGCCTTTTAAAATCTTTTTTTTACAGAAGCACAGGGCTCCTTTCCTATCTCGCTTGATGTCTCTGCCACACTGGCACCTGTTGCTCGTGTTTTGGTTTATGCCGTGCTGCCCAGTGGTGGGGCGATGGCGGACAGCTGTGACTTCGATGTAGCCAAATGTTTCAACAATGAGGTGAGTACTGTGGAACAGACTTTAAAGCGAGCTTTACCTGAAAACACTGTTTACTAAGTAGGGGGAATGCTTGTCTCCAGGCTAATGTAAAGTTGGATTGTCTAGTAGGAAATGCTTAACTGATCAACTGCACACCAGTATTTTTTCACTTCCCTTAAATGAACTGGAATTTTAGCTTCAGGATCTTGCAATGCAGATGTACAGTGTAGCACAGATTTAAAGCTCCAGAACCACTTACTATTTTTAAATTTGAGCAGTACAAATTGGCATAAAAGGTTTGATTTGAGGTAGCACATGGCCTGAGCTTGAACATTTAACCTTCACCTTTCTCTGGTGTGGTGCCAAGTAGGCTATGCAGAGTAATCAACCATCCAACAGGCAGCATTAGAAGCTGCATATCTGGTCTCCCTTGAAGCAGAGATCTACCTTAAATATTAATCATTGGGGGGTGGGCAAAAAATGTATCCTGTTTTCAGTTTAGATTGCATTTGCAAGTATTTATATGGCAAAACAATTCTCTAAATTGCTATTATGAAATGAGTTCCCAAAGCATTTATATGGGTATGTAGATGGAATCTGCCTTAAGGTACAAAGGCAATGAAAGTTTTTTAAAAACTGCAAGTTTTGCACTCTAGCATTTCCCATATGGTTACTGTTCCGTACAGGTTAGTCCTGAGGGGCGTCATTTTTGTCAGTTTGTGTGTATATTGCAACCAAGGACTTGGGATACAGCTGGTTAAACATGAAACAAATCCATACAAAAATAACCAGCTTGCATGGTAACAAAGTGCTTTCATGCCTACGCTCTGCTTCATCAGATCTAATACCATCAAACACAGCATGTAAATAGATCAATTGAATTAAAACAAATTAAAATCGCTGCCTCAACCCAAGTGACTTCAGTACAGGTTTCAAGGTGACCTTGCCCATATCCTGTAATTCAAGTATCCATCTAATTTCTGCACCTTTTGGTTCCATTACGAATGTCGCCACCCCATTTCTATTAACGGTTCTAAGGCAGAACTTAAAATGTGAAGCATGCTGTAAAACATGTCCGCAAAGGGCATTCCTAGTATCCAGTTTATCAGAGGTGCTCACATACCCCATCTTTAAAAGACCTATTGGTATTCCCAATATAAGAACAGTGACACTACACATCTGCAATATACACAGTCATGACTTCTGCAGTTGGCAAAAAAGCTAAAACTGTAGATATCTGGGTGTCCAAGCTCCTAATCTTGCACATACTGCAAATACAGGGCACTGTTACTATTTAGTGCCCACATTCTTTGAAAGATGTCTATAGCAAAGAAGTTTTGAAGATCTATTCTTTCTAAAACAAAATCTTGTAACTCCCAGGATATCCTTGTACAGACTTGCTCATTCAAATATGCCAATATTTTTAACATCAGATTGAACCGACACTGTTGGAATAAGTAATCCTAACAACTTCATTCCTGTTAGCATTCCGAGTGACCATATTTCCCATTGAATTATCATGCGATTAAGGTTTCACAGACTCCTATTTTGGATCACTATCTCTAGCCATCCCTATTTCTTTAAAATAGCCCCCGTAGATAAATATATTTAACTCTGTAAAAGATCTTTGCATACCATCATCCTGGTAAGCCAAGCATGGCAATAAAATTGTCCATTGACAACATTACGAATGGTATGGACTGGGTGCATACTTCTGTGCAAGATACTATATTTCTTAGAGGCCCTAGGGCCTTTTCAAGCTGCCTTAACCAGGTGCCTTCCCACCTCTTGCAGCCAAACTCCAATAAAACCACCCCTCCAACCTTTCTCCAAACCATCTCCCTAACTTCAAGCACCCCAAACCAGACAGTAAAGACTTCTCCAATCTTGCACCCAACCTCAGGCAATCCCTCCCTTACTCTCAATTGAAATGCCATCAAACTCCACTCTCTCCTCATCTGCATCACTTTGACTATCTCCTGCGTCTGTCTTCGCTACTAAAACTCTAATTTGTTTAGTATTTTATCAGTTGTTTATAGGGTTATCTACCTTCTGTGATTTACTGTTTGCAAACTTGTTTTCTTGGTGAATTTAATCAGGACTGTACCTTTAAATGATTTGTTATCCGTGTACAACCCTAGTAAAATAAAAGTAGTGAGGTTATTTGAGTAAGGTATTCAGATGGAACTTAGTCAGGGACAGTGTTTTACATGCATTGTAAATGTACTGGAGTTAGGTCTGAGACTTAACTGGCAGGATGGCTGGATTTTTTGCATTATGGTTTGCTTTGTAGGAAGGTTACTGTAAAATGATTTAAACTGAGGCAATGCTTTGGAAGTTATTGGTTGGATGAGTAGTTTATTTTTTCAAAGCTGTTTTGGATAGTTTGAATTTTGGATTTTGCTATAATTTTGTCTTGCTTTATGTACATGTTATGGGTTCCTCAACCATCTATATTGCAGAGATGTTTGCCATGTCGTCTGGGCTTCTAGGTTGCTTGAGTTTTTTAATCGGGGGGGGTCTGATTTAACTATTTACTTAATGGTGCTTTTGCCAGGATATTTTGAAATATTTAAATGTCTTCTGCTTCCACGGGATGGAGTTTAAGTGGAGCCCAGTTGATCTGAAGCAGGCTGGAAGTTTCTTTCTTGAAATTTATAACTTGGTTTATTCCACCCCATGAGCACACATTTTGATTGCGATATCACTGCACACAGTGAGAACAAAGATTAGATGGATGGTAATTCTAATGCTTCAAGAACTATTTATGATTAACCTTAGTCTTAGATTTTTCTGAAGCATAAAAATCGTTGGGAGCTTTCTTTTGTACTAGGTGCGTTGCAGACATTGGGGTGGGTTCAGAAGTGGAAATTAAAATCTTCAGACCAAGTGTCTTTACCAGCTTGCTGCTTGCATATACTAATATGCAACTAAGTTCATTATCTTGCCCTTTTGCTGCTTTGCCAATCTAACACTGTGTGCTTCATCTTGATCATAATATTGGGTGCCTCTTCACCTTGAGCATGGGGTGAGAATTGGTCTATAGTGCATTCAGAAGCATTCTACCCAGTTGAGAGGATCTGTGACAGATGGTCAGCTGCAAAGAGCAAAAAAGTAGGTAATTTTTATGAAAGTGCTTTGATCTTAATGAATCCAAGTTAATGGCTATATACTTTCATTTTATACAAGCTCTATCTGGAGTACTCATGAATTCAAGTCAACAAAGATTTTAAATACTTTGCTAAGGGTTGTTGCATAAAAATAACTACAAGCTTAGTGCCTTGATTTTAGTAAATGAACCAGAATTTGTACAATAGAGTGGTGGCACTAAGAATTGAAGTTCATGGAAGTTTGTCTGATCTGTTTATACAGTATGTGGCTCTAATCCTTTAAACTTTGACAGTACTATTTTTACTAATATGCAAGACATTAGTCTGACACCATGGAGATTTTTTGCTACTTCAGTACTTTGGCATGAAGATCGTGGCCCATTTTCAAACATGGCATGCTAACAGTTTTAATCATCTTGGTGGATATTCAATACAGTTGTGTGCACAATGGTTTCAAATTTTGCAGCTAGTGAATGGAGAGCCAGTTCGGTTTTCTGGCTTCTACGTTTGTGCTGTATGTAGGCATACTTTCTGCTGTGCTCACCCTGTGAAGCTACACTCGCATAACTTAAATGTATTGGTTGCTGCTATATTCTAAAATCTCAACATTGAGACTAATCCACTGACTTAATTTACCAATCAGAAGTATCACTAACAAACCATCTTAATCACTGTCAAACAGTTGTCATTGACTGCCTTCTAAAAAAAAAAAAAAAATCACTAATATATTTAACACAGCTAGTCATTGCATGATGAGCAGGTTTTTAGCATGTGTTCTGTTTTTCATCCCATATGTTAATTGTAAACAGTTAAAATTTACACCAGTTTTTATGATCTCCAGAAGAAAATGCAGTCACTTTGCAACTGAACTTTGCAGGCATTAACTTCATATGTTCTACTTACCATAGATGTTTTGAATTTGACCCAAAATGCCAGAGGCATTGACATCATCCAAAGAGAACCTAGTACTGGCCAGCTTTCAAAAGCAGACTCATCTTACTTTGACAGCTGATTGGCTCAGCATATCCTGAGGGCAGCCATCAGCTGTCAGAAAATGAGTGTTAAGACTTTTTCACTTCCACAACAGAGAATACCTGAAGCCAGAATTGTCTAGCAAGAGTATGTTTGCAGCCAATCAGTGCCATATAATTCCAGCAATCAAATAGGTTGAAACCTCTCTACTATACACAATATGGAAGATGGGTGGGTGACTGGGTCATTGAAATCTAACATCTGCTGTTATAGGTAAGTAGGACTTGCACAACTGTACTATGTTAATCATTCCTACTACCACAGTGGTGTTTTGGGTAGTTTCCCCAAACTTAGCTTGCCTAGGAGATGGAAGGATAAGTACCTACAAGTCTCTGGAATAGTCAAAGCACAGCCTGCTGTGGACTTTGAAGGATTTCAGTTTAATGGGGTTTGCCAACCATGAGAACTTGCAGCTCCTCGACTCTCCTTGCAGATGTGAGCAATGACTGAGGCAGGGTCAATTTTTCAAGATCAAAGCTGAATCCAGGGAAGAGTAATTTGAGTTGGGTCTCAACATGCAACAGTCCATTCATAAACTGACTACAAAGATGAAATGGGTGGATCCATGGGCAGACAAAATGAAATGGCTAGATGCAATTCAATGGATCAAAACCTTTCAGTTACCGCTATTGTCTATGCACCACCACTTCTAAATGTTAAACATTTTAGTTGTAGGTTTTCTTGCTACCACAAATCTTTCGCATAATGGAATAAGTGCCTAAAAGGAATCTAACTAGAATTATCCAGGCTGTTGGTTGCAATTTCCAACTTGGGCTGTTTGACCCAGTTCTGAGTGCAGATCAGTATTTGAAGAAGCTGTGGTAATTGCCCTTGTCCAACTCCATTAAAAGGCAGAACTAAATTTGTCTGGGCCAAAAGGTTGTTGCCAAAATTAAGTACATTGGGGATCCCTGGAAAGGTAGAAAATGCATACAGTAACTTTCCTGACCAAGAAGCAGTCTGATACGATGCTTTTAACAAATTTTTCAGCTGTCTGTTTTGAGGCAAGCAGGACTATTTGACATGTTCCCCCAATATATACAGGCACATGTGTCCTGATTCATTTGATTGTCCTAGGATCTGCTTAGTCTGCTCACAGCTATTTGGGATGTATGACACTAAGTATCAGTGCTGTAGGGCTGGTTCCAATGACTTTGCAAACTGGCAGAGGGTATTACCTTGTACCCTTCTGTTTAGTTAACACAGGACTGTCTGACCACCAAAAGGGACCTGGGGAGCAGGAGTAAACGAGGCATGAATAGCTGTTAACACTAGTGCTGTGTAGTGTTAAAGGACATTGGCCTTGAACTCCCTTGGATACTGCCTGCATGCAAAATCTGTTAAGTCTGGTTGAACTCAACTGGGGTCTGGAGAGAAGTGTAGGCCTTAATTGACATCTGATCCCTTTACCATTGCAACTTAAATTCCAGCACTGCCAGTTTATGAACTGTAAAGGATGCAGGTGATGGGCCAAACATTTAAGAATGAAATCTTTCACGTGGAGTCTGACCAGTAGTACAAGGATCACTGATGCCGTAAGTCCTAGAATTTTGATTGCCTCTGGAGTCTGCTTCATAGAGATCCCCTGAAAGTTATCTTAACTCTTCTAGTAGTAACTGCATTCTTTTGTCTCTCGCATCATGGGTTCATCTTGAATTTGGGAGCAATTGGAATGTAATAAGCATCCTTCAGATCTAAAGTCACCAAGAAAGTCCAAAAGGGGTAGGAATGACTAAGGTGAGCATTTTGAATTTCAAAGTGTTTAAGACTCATTTTTAACAGTGGCCTCCATGATGGTTTCTTTGGGTACCAAAAAGATTCTTTTGTAAAACCCATTTTCCTTTTGTGGTGTAAGGAACTGGTTCTATAAACACTGCTTGCAGCTTATGAGTACCAGAGGACAGAGCAGGGGATCCTTCAGGCAAGATTTTCTGTTCCCTGCCAAGTGTCCTCAAAAACTTCACTGCACCCACTTGCCAGTTTGTGCCAGGCTTCTGAGTTGAGTGAAAGCTTGGGGGAAAGGGGACAGGATGAAGGGATGGTCAGTCTCAGCATAATCATTTTTAGCTGGAGAATTGCCTTTTGTGAAAGGAATCCCCTTTGGAAGTGTATTCCTGCCACTTCCCCTTGATACCCTGAGTCCTATTGGGCTGGGATTTGCTTGTTCTGCCCTTTTGAAGTTTTCCTTAGGGGCGAACCTGGGAATATGAAACATTCTAGATATCCCATGTGTCAATTTACTCCATAATTCCATAATTAGAATTTGGGTGGAAGCAGGACCAAATACAAATTCAGAACATTTGAGAATTCAAAATCACATTTTTAATATGTAACAAAGCATACATGCTCAATATAGCAAAAGCAGCTGCATTTTCCACCTTCCAAGACTCTCCAAGCTTGTTTCTAGTGTAACTCTGATTTTATATAGGATTATAGGTTACTAGGCTATTGGCCCTGAGGCTCTTATAAGCCTAGCAAAGAGTTTAGCCATATTTAGACAAATTTTGCACCCAATGCCCTTGTCCAGCAGGGACATGGGTGGAATCCCAGTGGTATATTTTCAGTTTCCCATTCAGTTATCCAGGTTGCTCTTAAGGGGTAAAGAGCTACTCTGCTTGATGTGGAGAGGGGGGTCTCTTCATAGATGAGGGAGGCTCTGACATCTGTCCTGCAAAGTCCTGTCACAGACCAGGTTGAGGCCACTCGTGCAGGTTACTTAAGTGGAGCTTGATTTGTGGATATGCAGCAGTCCCATCAAGGTGTATGCCAGACAGGTCACGCATGAGGGGTCTGTATGAAATGAGTAGGACAGGTGTATATGGCAGATGTTTGAGGCCCTGGATTCTCCTGGTGGGGAACCTAATTTGTCCAGCTGCTGCATGTTTTGTGAAGTGCATGCTGAAATGTGTTTCCCTCCATGGGTCTTAGAAGGGAAGAATACAGGGATGTTATGACCTTGTTCAGGGATGTTATGACCTTGTTCCTGGATGAGATACTCTTACTTATGAGGTGGGCCATGTAAAAGGCTTTCCATACCACAGAAGCATGGGCCATGTAAAAGGCTTTCCATACCACAGAAGCAACATGGTCAAAAGTCAGGTTGCTGTCAACCTAGGTACAAAAATCCCCTCCTGACTGAATGCTTAGGACATTGATATTGTGATCATTTGTGGGGATGTTATTCTCCCCAGGGGAATGATGCATTTATTTGGTATTTAGTTTGAGGCCATGTTTCTGGCACCAGTTATTTGCCTGAAACAACTCTTGGGGGATGTCCACATCACTAGGGGAATTGATAACACCTAGCTTGCAGTCAACTGCAAACTTGGTCAGCCGTAGCTCATTGGGTTTGGCATGCACCTCAAAGTATATCCCAAATAAAAGCTTATGGGTTTTGCTGCTTGAGGTGGCTTCCTCTATTTTGACTACATGGGTTCAATTAGTGAGCCAGTTTATCCATCTGGTAACCTATATGGACTGATGCTTAGTTCAGATAGCATCTATTATGCACGAGTTGGGAATAGTGTCAAAGGCTTTTGCCAGGTCAAGGTAGGTGGTGTGGATAGTCTTCCCCTCATCCATAGCTTTGACTCTAAGTTGACATTTTGTAGACATCCCTTTGAAGCCAATGTCCTTGTTAATTAGGTCCATGATCCATTCCATGGTCTTGCAGATCAGGCTAGTTAGGCACCTGGGTCTAATTTCCCAGATCAGTGGACGCTCTATCTTTTGTGTAAAGGGTTGACGGTGGCTGTCCTTCACACAGCTGGGATGAAGCCAGTACTCTGGCTTTGGTTGAATAGGGTGACTAATGGTGCTGCAAGTTCCTGAGTTCATGTAGGATGCAGCCTGGGATATCAGGTTCCATGGAAGCTGTATTTTGCTTTTGAAAGTGGTGATTACCTGTTCCCTAGATATAAGAGAAAAGGGGGCAGGTACTGGAATGTCCTGATTTAGTGATTGGGTGACAAGAGGGCTAAAGTTTTGACGGACTGTCAGCCAGCATTTGGATATGGTGTCCTTGACCACCAGTTCTGAAGATCTGGGTGCTTAGTTTGAGACTGCAGACATGTGAAGGTGTTATGATGGTCTAGATGTGGCCAATTTGGACTCTAGGTTGCTTTGGAAGATTTCACTAGTGCTCTTATTTGCTTGTTCAGATTGAGACATTGCTTCCAATTGGGCACCTGCTCCTTCTTGGACAGCAATTGTTTTCTTGTTTATTGCAGATGTCCATATAGGTTTAGTTTTCCATGCTGAGGATGTTGGTTTTCCATGCTGAGGATGTTGGTTTTCCATGCTGAGGATGTTGGTTTTCCATGCTGAGGATGTTGGTTTTCCATGCTGAGGATGTTGGTTTTCCATGCTGAGGATGTTGGTTTTCCATGCTGAGGATGTTGGTTTTCCATGCTGAGGATGTTGGTTTTCCATGCTGAGGATGTTGGTTTTCCATGCTGAGGATGTTGGTCCTGCATGGAGTGTTCCTGATTCCATGCATCTATATAAATGCTCATATAGTGCTTTGGTGTAGTTTTGGATATTGGTGCCAGTCCCTACAGAGGGGGCTTTAAAAATTGTTTATACCATCACTCAGGAGGCTGTAATCTGCTTTGGAGAAGTTTTTAAATCTGATCCTAGCTGAAGGTGGGGGTTGGTGGAGATGGCTTCAAAAGGGACCACTTTGTGGCTTGATCTTACCAGGGAGGATACTATAGGGATGCTACAGTGGTTACTCATGTTGGCTGACAAGTCTAAGATATCTCCCCATATGGGGATGTTGACTAGCTGTTCCAATGCATTTGAATTGAGAAAATCAAGGAATCTGGGCATTTGTGTTCTGGCACGACTACTTCAAGTCTGCAAAGTTATTCACCCAGGATCAGGGTAAAGGGTTGAATCTTGGATTCACAGGTTCAAATAGGTGGATTGGGCATCTTGAGCCAGATTTGGGGGCTCATAGCTAGCTATGATTTGAATAGTCTTGTCAATGGTTAACTGAACCTGGAGTGTCTTCTGTGCATCATACTGTTTGACCAGCCTGGAGGGGTGTGTAATGTATATTGAAAACTCCACCTATTTTTTTGGCTTTACTGCCAGTTTGGTGTCTGAATCTTAACACACCTGTTAATCAGGTAGTCGTGCACATTGCAAAATTTAACTTCTACAAAGCCTTGCTTTAAAATCCTGAAGACTAAATTACTAGACTGAACAAACCTATACTCTGGAGTCTAATCCCACTTGCTCTGGCTCCGATTTGATTGCTCATTTGTGCAATGCTTTCAGCTTTACTTCTATGAAGTACTTCAGATGCACATGCTTGGTAGTACAATTCCAACCTCTGTAATTTGCAACAATTTGGGGAAGGCAGTTGGGTTAAACAAGATTATTTTTGTACAAACTGCTCATTCTATTGTGGTGCAAGATGTGGTGATGAGTTGCAAGCTTCTGTTAAATTCAAAGTGGTGTGACTAGCACTGGCAGCATTCTTGTTTTAGAAGTGCCCAGTTAGCCTTATGATGTGCAGCGTTGGCAGGTTGCATTGAAACAGATGGTCCCATAATGTGGTGGTTGGCATTCCTGCAATACAAGGAATGAAATGCCAGGGATAGTAGTATCCCAGGAGTTTGTAGCCAGTTATGTAGTGTAGTCTGACTGGGAAATACTAGGATTTGAGGAAAAACTTATTAAAATGATTCTTGCCTTCAGTGTTTTACTATTTTGTAGAAGAACCTGTATTATGTTCTGCTTGATTTTCACTTGGGCGCCCACAATTGACTGGCCAGCCATAGGTTAAAAATACACTTTTTTTACATTATAGGCAATCCTGTGGTTTTCAAAGGATCAGATCCTCCCTGGAAATGATTTGACCCTCAACCTTCAGGCATCTACCAGCTCACTGTGTGCTGTGAGAGTAGTGGATCACAGTGTCCTATTAATGAAACCAGAGACTGAACTTACAGCAGAGCTGGTAAGTAGTGCATGGTGTGCTCTTCATTCTATTTTGATGACTGACCTTTTAGGTGTGTACTAAAAGTATATACTGTGCCCAATATTGCTTAGTCAAAGGCATTTCTTGAGGTAGCTTTGGGGGACAGAAGTAACTACATTTTGCCATTGCAAAATACTAAAGCATATTGCAGCATTGCTATACATCCTTCTCTTCTGACCATTGCCAGTAGCTATGTGAACAAAAATATTACTAGTGTCTTGGAATATGCAATGCAAGTTATTGCCACTTGTGTCCAACCAAATACTTGCCTACTAAATTGCTTGACTTCAGCCCAGTCCACCCAAGCAAGGGTTTGACAGTCTTGGAAAGCAAATGGGTGAACAGTGGATGCATCAGCAAGCAGTATGATTTTTAGGACCATGTAAAGGTGAGAGGAAGTAGTCAAAAGCAGGGTCTCCACGCTTTAATACTATTAAAATTTAACACCTTGTTACATTAGACTTTCACCAGACTAATTTATTCTGCTTGACTCCATCTTTTATACACTTCAAAAAATCACAACAAACAGTAATAAAGTAATTAAAATCTGATTTATAATTCCCGTTAAAGGCTCCAAAATTTAAAGAAAACCTTTAACCATAACGTACATGAATAGACAACTGCTGATAACACAATGTCCCTTTTTAATGTTTTTTCTAGTTTATACTTGAACAAGCATGGCATCAGCTGCTTTTAGATTCACTTAATCAGCATTCTCAAAGGTCACTTGGTGGCATTCCATTTAAACTCCATCAGGGTTCCTTGTGCTACAAAAACAAAATCCTCAGATGGGCCACCTTTAAGGCAAAGGTTGACCAGATCAATGACCAGTTTAAACCAGTGGTTAGGAATTTTTATATGCTTAGTGTGCTTTTGATGTCTAAGACATCCAGAAAAGATGGTCATGCTGAGCAGTAACCAAAGGTCACATTGTTGGTTTTCCCACAAGACTTCTAACTGGACTATTTTTGATCTGGGTTTGTGCCAGGGCTTCCCAGTTTGTCCTCTTCTGCATTGGGGCTTTATACCTTGGAGGGGGCACACTTAAGATCAAACTGTATGTACTGCATATTGGAGATTGTTTCTGTGGGTGACCATCCATCTACTTGCATAGAACACTATGCACATTGCTTGTAAAATGAAGGTCAAGTCCCAACCAAGGGGTTTCAATTGCACTTCAGTAGCCTTCCATATAGTGATAGCTTAGACTGGTTCTGCAGGATACCTCCACACTAAAGAATCCAGGCCATTAGACTGACTTTTCTGGTGAGGTTTAAGTAGACTACAGAAGCTTGTCTACAAATTTGACAAAATTCACAGAATTACTCTAAACAAATTTTACTTGCTCAAATCTGTATTGAATCTGCATCTTGGGATAAATGGCATGAAAGTCTCAATTCTTACATCTAACTTATGTTTTAGTATGTGTGGCACCACAACATAAACGAAGCTAGTTTTTTGGCAATGCCCCTGATCAGAAGACCCTGCCTTACACCAAAGCTTAAATCATTAAAGATTGTAAAAGTGAGCCTTCATCTCAGTTTTGCAAATTGGACTTTTGGACCCACTGTATAAGTAGATGCCACAGTCTTTCACACTTGTGGAAGTTCTGTTTAGACTTGAGCCGCATAACGTGGTTAGGAAATACTGGTACCCCTTAAGCAGGCACATGATTGCACATAGTCCACTAGCACGATCCATTAATGGAAATGGCACACTTTCCATTTGTTAACCCAGGGGTGGTTGTCTGACTCCTACCAACTAAATATTTTTAACACTATTTCACCAATAAGGTTCAGTGACTTGCATTCTGAGCCACTATAAAATGCATTCACAAAATATATTGAAAGATGTGAAAGTTTAACAGTTAAAATTATCCCATTAATCAAATCTGAATGACTGCATCAATCTGTCACTATTCTAGTGACTTTTCTCTAGCCAAGTAAGTTTTGGAGGTGTGGTTCTTACCAATATCAGAGATTACATTTTCTAGCGCTTGTTCATGGTTATCTAAACCTTTTCACCCCTCGTTATCTATTAAATCTCGGACCATGCTGGCAGTCGCATGTGATTCCAGGGTTAACAAACCGGAGAAGGATCCAAGTGGTCCGGTGCCAAACACACTGGTTGACTGTGATTCCAGGGTTGTCAGAGTTGCTGTTATCTCTTGCACTATGAATGCTGTAAAAATCATACCAAACTTAATTTTACAGATTGTGGTCCAGATTCAACCAAGCAAGTTGGTACTAACCTGACCATCTAATGTGCAGTTCTTGCTGTAACAAGTCTAGAACAGGAAGCTTTGAAGTTGAGCTCAACATCTACTGTAAGGATGATAAAATAGATGCTAATCACTATTGACGTAAGAACCCTTATGCTAAGATTTACAAACTTTGCTGAAATGACAGCCATGCAGAAGGACAGAATGGATGAATTATGAATGCACCTTTTACAGGTAGCTTCAAATAGAAATTGTTGCTTGTTCTACTGAATGATCAAAAAAGTAACACTACGTACAGAAATGTTACTATCAGCAATGACTTCAAACTTTTCTGAACATCTACAGTATTATAAATTCTGGTAAGTCAAATGATTACTTAGTGGCCTGTAGGTCTACCTTGCTCAACCACAGGTTTGCAACTTTTTATGGCACCCTCTTGGACTTGATGCATTTTCTTAATTCTCTTGCAAGAGCAATACTAAGAGGTTACAAGTAGGAGTAAACACTACAGCTGTTGCCGCACGTGACTTCTGCATGCCAAGTGAAGGCAGGATTAACACTAAGCTACTTTTGCATAGAACACCATGTCTTCCATTTTTTGGTTAAAGTTAGCAATGTTCTTGTAAGTGGAATGCATCAAGTATGTCTTAAGCTGCTTGAATAAAAATTGGATGCAAACCATAACACTGGTCTGCCAACTGAGTAGCAGATGCTACTTAATAAAACTTTTAAATGCTTTCCTACAATTACATGCACCATGCCACTAGATGGTTCATTCCATACCCCATTTTTGTCTTGACTGTAGAATGACTACACTTCAGTGGTAATAAACTGCAAAACTTGCAAAGGAAAAGCTGCCATTGTTGATCACTGTCCAAAATGGTACGTCTCTGCAAATCATGAATTTGGATTGGAGTACCTTTTGTTGCAGCATATGCTGATGTTTGGTAAATTATAAATCTGCCATATTAATCCCAGGTATGCAGGCAGAGTTGTGTAAGTGACATGAATACTAGTCATGCATGTCTAGCAGCATGCACAGTAGATGTTCTTCGTTCCCCATTGCTGCAGTCCTTACTATTGGGTGTAGTCCGCCGTCCAGTCGGCCCGAATACCAGAGTATAAGGCTGACGTCGGTCAGGGCGCATAAGACTGATGTCAGTACGTCAGGGTACTAATGCGCATGACCGACGTCATATCCTCAGTCTTTTTTGCCGCATGGTCCGATGCAGAAGCAGTTTTGCGAGTGCAGGTTGGCGTTCTGAAATATTTCCGAAACCGGAGTTTCAGACCGAAACAGAGTTGGCTAAGTACCCCGTTTGGGAACATTTTGGTTTTTTCTTGCCTCAGTATTTAACCGGATGTCAGAAAAAGTGAATAACTGTATTTCTTGTGGGAAACAGATACCTCATAGGGATTACCATACCTTGTGTATACCTTGTTTAGGGCCTGAGCACGACGTTGTTGGTTGCCGCTCTTGTGCTAGGTTTAACAAACGCACTATTAAGAGGAGGTTAGACTGTGCCAGGTTAGTGTTTGGGAAGCGTTGCAATTATAAAATGCCGTCGGATGCTCCGACGCCCGCTTCGTCCAAGAAGCGCAAGGACAAAACAGCGAAGCCTAGGGTTGATGAACCGGCAGTCCCGGACGTCTGTTCTTTAGAAGGCTCAGTGGAGCCAGAGGTTTTGCCAGGAGTTTCCATGGAGTCTCAGGCAGAAACTTTACTGTTACAGGATGTGCCTTCTCAGGAGGTAGGCCAGGCTGAGGGGGCTTCTCAGGTAACTGTTCTTCCCTCTCTTCCCAAGGTAGTTAGAGCCTCTCCTTCTGTTGCCAAAACTTCTTTGAGAGGTAGGCCAAGTTCAGCTTCAGTGGGGGCTTCTCCTAGCATTTCGGTTCTGTACCTAAGAAACATATGCTTAAAATGGCAGAAGATTTGATTACTATGATTAGAGGTTCTATGCCCCCTCCTGATAAGAGGCCTAGGGTGGAACCGGAGTTTGATAGTTTTGAACACTGTTCAGAGGCTTCAGAGTCTTCTGCGGAAGACTTGCAGGAGTATCCTACTTATTCTGATTCTGATGTGGATGATTCCACTCCTACAGCTTCTCCTCCTGAGGATTTCTCATTTTCAGAGACTCTGCATTCCATGAGGGAGCACTTTAAATGGGAAGGCCAGGATTACTCTGATTCCAGGAAAAGGCTTAGGGAATTCTTGTTTTTACCCCAGCATAGGCCCTTAGCTATTCCTCCTGTGTTGAATGTGGTGGAAGATGTTTTTGCAGAGGCTTCCCTGAACCCTGATTCTTTGCCTCCTGCTCCTGTTAAACCTGATAGGTATTATAGGGTGCCCGAAGCTCATAAGTATTTGTTTAAAAGTCCTAGGGCGGACCCAGAAACTGTTTCTCAGGGGCCTAAAGGTGTTAAGGCTTCTGTGGTTAAAAATCCTGTTCCCACTGATAAAGAGGCAAGGGCTTTGGATAGGTGGGGAAAAAGTGTATACTTCTTCCACTCTAGCCATGAGAGCGTTGAATTGTCAGTTTCACATGCTAAAATATCAGAATTATCTCCTTTCACAATTGAAATCTAAGGTGGATGCTTTGGCGGAAGGTATTGAGTGTAAAGAGTTGCTGGATTTGGTTCATGTGTCTGAACAAGTGGGTAAGCATTCTTTGCAATGTGGTTTTGATGCTGTACAGGCCTCCTCGAGGGTGGCTGCCACTAGTTCTGTTCTTCGCAGGCATGCCTGGTTGAGGGATCAGAATTTAGCTGAGCATGTTAAGACAAGGATTTTGGATGCTCCTTTACAGTCTGATGTGTTTGGATCACCTGTGGAAGCAGTTTTAAAGAAAATGGAGGACAAAGCTAAGTCTATGCAAACTGTTAAAGATTTTTTGCAGGTGCAGCCACCGAAGTTTAGTAGAAATTGGCCTGCTAAGGGGTGGACATATCCTGCTTATAATTCCCAGTCTAGGGGTAGGTCTAGACGTGGTAGGGGCAGGGCTCAAAGTTCTTTTAGGCCTAGAACAGGGAGTTCACCTGCTCAGACTTCTGGTGAGGGCAGGGGTCAGTCCTTTCGTAAACAGAACCAATGACCTGCCTTTTCAGCTGCCAGTAGATTCTCGTCTGGCAGCTCCTTTGGGAGGAAGACTGTCTCTTTTCAAAGCAAATTGGGATTTAATTACTCAAGACAAATGGGTGTTGGATATCATTCACCACGGTTACAGATTTTATTTCCATACAATGCCCCCTTTCAAAGGCATGCCAGACGTTCCTCCTCCACAAAGAAAAGAGGCTCACAAGCAAGTTTCTCAGTTACTCCAGATGGGGGCCATTCAGCCAGTCCCTGTATCAGAAAGGGGCCTAGGATTTTATTCTCGCCTGTTCCTAGTACCAAAGAAGGGGAACACGTGGAGACCAATTTTGGATTCATCTCTCCTCAACACTTATCTGGACATTCCCAAGTTCAAGATGTTGACGTTACAACAGCTGTTACCTCTGCTGGGCAAAGATCACTGGATGGTAACTTTAGATCTCAAGGAAGCTTACCTTCATGTGCCTATAAGGCTAAGTTGCAGGAAGTATCTGCGGTTTCGAGCTGGAAATTCTCATTATCAGTTCTCTGCATTGCCCTTTGGCTTATCTACTGCGCCCAGAGTATTCACAAAGGTTCTGGCTCCAGTGATAGCTTACTTCAGGCTTCAAGGAATTCAAATCTATCCTTACTTGGACGACTGCCTGATTCTGGCTCAAGAAAAGGAAGACCTTCTACAGCATCTGGAATACGTTATAGCAGTGCTAAGATGCCTAGGGTATTCTGTGAACGAAATAAAGTCCAGTCTAGTACCCTCTCAAGACATGTGCTTTCTGGGTGTGAGACTGAATACAGCAGCCCAGATGGCCTTTTAACCCCGGACAAACAAAAGAGTCTATCACTTTACTTCCATCAACTATCTCATCAGTCCGTGCTGACTGCAAGGACAGTCCTTCAAGCATTAGGGTTCATGGCATCTTGTATTCTGGTGCTTCCCAATGCCAAACTGCATATGAGGAAGCTACAATGGTATCTCAAAAATGTATGGACACAGCACTGCCAGGATTTGGACACTGTCATTCAAATAATACCTTGCCTTCAAAAAGAATTTTTGTGGTGGGCTCAGGAATGTCACCTAAACAAGGGACTCTCTGTGACCCGGCCAGAGGCGAGTCAGATTTTAACGACAGATGCCTCGGACATTGCTTGGGGAGCTCATCTAAATGGAAAGTGGATTCAAGACAAGTGGCCTGCCAGACTACAGCATCTTCATATCAACATGAAGGAGATGTTAGCAGTCCAGTTTGCATTAATGGCTTTCAAGGAGTTACTTCTTCCAGGGCAGGTGTTGATTCTAACAGACAACACAACTGTCATGTGGTACATCAACAAGCAAGGGGGAACACATTCTTATCCTCTATGCAGGCAAGCAATGATTTTATGGGAGACTGCGCTAAGCTTGCAACTTACTCTTCAGGCAAGGTTTCTGCCAGGAGCACAGAACTCCTTAGCAGATGTGTTAAGCAGACAAATCATGGATCCCCACGAGTGGAAACTGGATCTTCATGTATTTCAGAAATTGACAGTGTCATGGGGAACTCCAGACATAGATCTGTTCGCTTCTCCACTAAACCACCAGCTGCCAAAGTTTTGCACAAAGGGGTTTCATCACACAGCTTGGAAAGTGGATGCTCTGTCTTTCAGTTGGAAAAACCTTCATGTGTATGCCTTTCCACCTCTGCCTCTTCTTCCAAAGGTACTATTAAAGGTCAGACAAGACAGGCCAAGGATGATTTTGATAGCTCCAGATTGGCCTCGCAACACTGGTACCCACTACTACGGAGTCTGGTAAAGAAGCCTCCATGGCCTTTACCTCTGATTCCTCATCTGTTATCTCAGAAGGACGGTCATCTGCTCAATGTCAAGCTTCACTCTCTTCATCTAACAGCCTGGCATATTCTGTGTTGAGACACAGCAGGTCTCAACTTCCTCAACAAGTTTTAAATGTGATTATGGAAGCTAGAAGACCTAGTACAAGGAAAGTGTACAGAAAAATGGAAGAGATTTTTATTTTGGAGTACAGCAAAGAATTTGGAGATTTCTGAGCCTAATTTGAGTGTGGCTCTTCAATATCTTACTGAGTTATTGGACAAAGGTTTGTCTTTCTCTTCCATTAAGATTCATGCTGCAGCAATTTCAGCTCACTATGATTGTGATCCACCATTGTTTTCGCATCCTTTGTTCAAGCAGTTTCTTAGAGGGGCAAAGAATATAAGACCCCCACGTAGAGCTCCTACTCCTGCTTGGGATCTCAATTTTGTGTTGGAAAAACTTACTCTACAACCTTTTGAGCCTGCGGCTACTGCTGAATTGAAATACTTGTCATGGAAGACTGCTTTTCTGTTGGCTATTACTTCTGCAAGAAGGGTGTCTGAGTTGCAGGCCCTTATGGCAGTAGAGCCCTTTCTGATTTTCCATAAGGATAGGGTATCATTACGTACTAATCCTTCCTTTATGCCTAAGGTGGTTTCTAGTGTGGCTTTAAACCAAACTATTCATTTGCCTACTTTTTATGCAGACCCCCAAAATAAAGGGGAAAAGATTTTGCACACTTTAGATGTACACAGGCAATTGCGTTATTATTTAAGCAGGACTAAGGATTTCAGGCAGTCTCAGCAGTTGTTTCTTTTGCTTTGAGTTCACAGGGCAAGCCTGTGTCAAAACAAACTATTTCTAGGTGGATTGGCTTTTGCATTGCATTTTGTTATTCCCATCATGGCAAGGAGATTCCAGCTGGGATTAGGCCTCATTCCACTAGGGCTACTGCCACTTCAACAGCATTTCTAAGGGGGGTGGCAACTAAGGATATTTTGGAAGCAGCTACTTGGAGTTCAGTGCATACCTTCTCTAAGCATTATCGCCTTCCTATCTACTCTAAGTCTAGGGCTGGTTTTGCCACAGCTGTTTTGCAAGGCTTGTTGTCAGCTCCTGCTTCTTTTTGATTTGCCAGCCTCCCTTACCTCTGCTTTGGGATTCTACCCAATAGTAAGGACTGCAGCAATGGGGAACGAAGAACATAGTACAGTTTTGTACCTACCATAAATGTAGATGTTCGAGGATCCCCATTGCTGCAGTCCAATTTACCCTCCCTCCTTCCCCTCTGTGTTTAGGGGTGGTTGTGTAGGTGAGGTTACATGCTGATATTTTTGTATATATTCTTGTATATATTGTACATATTTTTGGTGCAGGTAGTTTGGGCCTGGTCTTTTTAGGGTCTTCTGACATCTGGGGCAAGAAAAGACTGAGGATATGACGTCGGTCATGCGCATTAGTACCCTGACGTACTGACGTCAGTCTAATGCGCCCTGACCGACGTCAGCCTTATACTCTGGTATTCGGGCCGACTGGACGGCGGACTACACCCAATAGTAAGGACTGCAGCAATGGGGATCCTCTAACATCTACATTTATGGTAGGTACAAAACTGTACTTTTCTAACTACTTGGACACAGCTGTTATGATTGTGCTTTAGTTGGTGCATCTTCAAGATTGGTGATTATAATTTCTGTTTTCTGACTGGGTAGTCTTTAACTTGAATCTGCCTCATTGTGGAACAGCTGTGCATGAAAGCTTTACTTTTCACTATTGCCTGTGTATGCTAATTACCAAAGGTGTTTGTGGAACACTCATTCCATATGATCCTGTGCCTTTTGATTTGACTGCTCTCACTTTGAGCACTTCATTTGCTGAGTAGGCTCAGTGAAAATTTGCGTATCTTGTACAGCTGTCTAACTTCAATGTGTGACTAATAAGTAAATGCTAAAACCAAAAACCTGTTTGTTCTATGATGCCGGGACTTTAGTGCAGTTTTAGCACTTTAATTATACTGGACTTTAGAAACACAAAACTGCAAGTTATGTTATCCTAAATGTCTGCTAGCAGTGAACCTTTTAAACCAGAGACATTTGTTTACTTTTGTACTAGTTTATTTTCATACGTTTGACTAAAACCTTAAACTAGTATTTTATTTTAAAGTTAAGCCATTGTTTAACTGTTTTTAGTATTTTTTACTACCAGTGTTTTAAAATGTCATTTTAGCTTTGGTATCTAGTTGCATTAAGGCATAAGTGGAAAATTCTTTTCTGGGGTATTTTCCTATGGTCCACCTCTGAAATACATGAAGATCCAGTTTCCACTCGTGGGGATCCATGATTTGTCTGCTTAACACATCTGCTAAGGAGTTCTGTGCTCCTGGCAGAAACCTTGCCTGAAGAGTAAGTTGCAAGCTTAGCGCAGTCTCCCATAAAATCATTGCTTGCCTGCATAGAGGATAAGAATGTGTTCCCCCTTGCTTGTTGATGTACCACATGACAGTTGTGTTGTCTGTTAGAATCAACACCTGCCCTGGAAGAAGTAACTCCTTGAAAGCCATTAATGCAAACTGGACTGCAGAGAGCTGAATAAGCGACTTTTCTTGATACTAAGTATATTTTTTGTTGCTTTCCACATCTGAATACCTAGCAACTGTATTTCGCCTGCCTTTCTGTTACATTGAAGCTGTTTTTACTGCATTTAACTTAATATTGCACTTGGAATCCTTGTTTGTTACTATTTGACTGTATTTGTAGCAAATTTTTCTGTGTAAGCTGTAGTAGCTGATTCATAGCATTTATAAGTGTTTGCTGTACCTGTTTCTGCCTGTTTTGTGAAAAAAAAGAAAAAAAAAAAAATATCTCTTGTTTTTCCTGCTTTACTAGTTTAGTCCAGTTTCAGAGTTGCTGATTCCTGGGCTTTGGTTGTAGTTCCTGTGTACTGTTTCCTTGCCTTATTTGGGGAAGGAAGCTACCTTGCTTTCCTGCTTTACTAGTTTAGTCCAGTTTCAGAGTTGCTGATTCCTGGGCTTTGGTTGTAGTTCCTGTGTACTGTTTCCTTGCCTTATTTGGGGAAGGGAAGCTACCTTGCTTACCAGTGGGAGTGGGAAGCATTGAGCTGCCTTTTGTCCAGTTTTGTGAGGTTTCAGCCAGTAACTAGTAGTTTATTGGTCGTTTTGGGCCAGTTTCTAGCTTTTCCAGCCCCTGGTATAAAACGCTAAGCGCGTTAAGCGATTTAGAGCGATTTAGTGCGAGCTGCCACTGTTGCACACTAGGGCAGTGCGGTTAAGCAGGTTTAAACTATTCGGCTACCTAAAGTCCACTCTTCAAATTTTCCTTAAAACTACCTTCCTCGAACTATACTACTGATCAAATCAGCGTATCCTATAACTAAAAGATCAACTCTACTTGACTCCAAGTAGACTATTCTCTATCTATTAAACCTAGCACTTGCTCCTACAGTACTTATTACCTTGATACGGCACTCTTGTCATAGATAGTACCCCAAAAGGCAACCCCCATTTCTCGGTCACCCACGTCCCCGGAATCTTTTTTAAAGTTTTTCGTCTACCCTTCTAGCATGTCGAGGGATCAGTTGCTAGTGTCCTCTCCTGCTCAGCTGGTGAACCTGGGAATATTGAGGCAATGTTTCAATTGCCTCATGTACACAGACAACCCTTTCCTCCTCCCACAAAACACAAATACATGCGAGAGATGCAACTATACGGCCAAACTGGAGGCTGAGCTCTCTCAACATAGGACTGGCAAGACCAGTCAGGAGGAGAAGGTTACCACACACACTATAGACCCAGTCTCACATAGTACCATTACAACCTCAAATCATAAACATAAACACACAAAGACATACTCGGAGGCTCTGATCAAAAATCTACCAAAACAGCAGAGGCCACCAAAGCAGACACCCAAACAACCACCACCTCAGAACACAACACCAAGAACACATAGACCTCACAGTCAGAGTGTCAAACAGTCACAGCCCTTAAGGCCAAACACAATGCCAGACACACTAGTCATTGGTGACTCCATAGTCAGACACACTGATGTCCCGCCACCAGACTGAGTAAGGAGAAGGTCACAGTAAGCTGCCTGTCGGGCGCTAGAATCCGCCACATAACGCAAGCACTCAGGTCTCTCAACAGCAGGTACAAATATGACTCAGTCATTGTCCATGCTGGTGTAAACGACCTGAG
Source organism: Protopterus annectens (assembly GCF_019279795.1). Lineage (NCBI taxonomy): Eukaryota > Metazoa > Chordata > Ceratodontiformes > Protopteridae > Protopterus > Protopterus annectens. The sequence continues at coordinate 45,993,620 of NC_056729.1, read as the reverse complement.
GCGCACTCCTTGGACTACATGAAAAGAGACATTGAGGAGCTCTCTGATTATGTAGCCCAGGCAGGTATGACCCTGACCTTGAGCAGTATCCTACCTTCACCAAGAATGATGCCACAATACAGAGATAAGATGATCAGCTTTAACAACTGGCTTAAACACTGGTGTCATTCAAAGGGGATCCAGTATCTGTCTGCCTGGGATGACATGCTGGACAAGCCACGCTGCTTCGCAAGGGATGGCTTGCACCTGTCACCCTGGGATTCGGATATTGGCAAAGGCTCTTGCCACCCCATAGTGCCTTTTTAGGCAAGGCTCAAATTCTAAACCTACCACCCTAGAACACAAAAAGGGAAAAAACTAAGGGTAATGCTGCTCAATGCCAGAAGTCTAAATCTCAAAATGCACGCACTCGAGGCCCTTCTCAGTATGGAGAACATCGATGTCTGTGCTGTGACAGAAACCTGGTTCAAGGCTCCTGAGAGCACCCCAGCGCTATCAGGTTTTACCTCATATCATGCGTTCCGGCCCCAAAATCCGGACAATACCAAGAAAGGAGGGGGTATCCATATTCATCAAGGACACCCACACCTCAAGACTGGTGGCAACGCACAATGCATCGGAGACCATCCAGGTGCAATTAACCATAGGCAAGACTGCTCTGCAAATTGTAGCATGTTACAGGCCACCCTCACAAACTCAGGAAACTCACATGGCCTTCCTGAAAACACTAGAGGATAAATGTATCACCAAACACCATCATACTAGGTGACTTCAATTACCCTAATATAGACTGGGAACACTACTCAAGCCCAAACACCCTAGCCCAAAAGTTCCTGGAATTCATAAACTCAAATGCCATGGAACAACTAGTCACCATCCCCACAAGAGGAGATAACATACTTGATCTCATCATCACGAACATGGGAGCACAATGTTCAACACCGGAAGTATACCCCTCACTGGTGAGATCAGATCAGAGACTAATCTCGCGGGAGGTCCCAATCACGCCACAACCTGAAATGAAAAAGACCACAGTAAAGAACTTCTCAAAAGCCGACTTCACACTTCTAAAGACTAGTGTGGTCTCCTTTCAGGCCCCCGAGCCGGTGGAAAACAATACTCAAGCCGCTGAATCACAAACGCCTTCTACCAGCACCTGCAGGACTGCATGGATAAGGCAATCCCAAGCAAAACAAAGACTCTTTGTACCAAAGGCAAGCGTCCAGTCTGGTGGACCCCAGCCATAAACAAACTCTACAACAAAAGGAGGAAGCTACTACAAGATAGAGCAAAATCCTTAAAAGGTAAGACACCCTTGATCACTATAAGTAAAAAACTAAGAGCTCTCATAAAATCATCCAAAGCAAATTTCGAGAAAAATAGCTAAAGACTCAAAAGACAATCATAAGGCCTTCTTTAGCTATGTTAGAAACCTAGGAGGAAACTCCCAGATATGCTCAGAACTAGTTCAAAATGATGTGAAGATTACTGATCCTACAGACATTGCCAACATACTGGCTGACAGGTTCAGTGCAAACTTCTCCCCTCCCCAAAGGAGAGATATCTATACCAAATGAGTGCAGCCCCCAAACATCACCAGCGCCCAAGTGAGAACTGCTTCCTCCAAAGCAAAAAACACAGCATCCATGGGACCCGATGGTGTCCCCGGCTGTGTGCTCCACGAACTCAATGAGGAATTAAACCCACAGCTAGGACAGCTGTTTAATCAAAGTCTTACCTCTGGATACGCACCCAGGAGTGGCGCACTGCAACTGTGGTCCCACTTCACAAAGGCGGTGCCTCCACAGACCCTGGAAATTACCGCCCATTAGCTTGACAAGCCTTATCTGCAAAGCCATGGAGAGGATCATAATGGACCTCATAAATAAAGACATAGGAATTTGCAGACTTTGGATCCAACCCAGTTTGGCTTTGTCAAAGGCAGATCATGCCTTTTAAACTTGGTTGACTTTTTGAAACAGTCACCAAAGCCATTGATGAGGAAAGGCAGTCCATACAGCCTACCTCGATCTGGCTAAGGCCTTCGATACAATACCCCACTCGGGTATCATTGAAAAACTCATCAGCTTAAATGTTAACCCATACATCACAAGATGGGTTGCAAACTGGCTGAGTGACAGAACCCACAGGGTCAGAGTTGCTGGCGCCATGTCAGACTCAAAGCCTGTCACAAGTGGTGTCCCACAGGGCTCAGTCCTGGGCCCACTCTTGTTTGGCATCTACTTTTCCGAAGTACAAGCAAACACAGGAGGGTTATGGCTGACAAAGTTTGCAGATGACTGCAAACTGGGCCATAGTAGAAAACACATCTGACACAGATATCCTTCAGAAGGGTCTCACAGTAACGGATAACTGGTGCCAGAGCCACAGCCTAAAGTTAAATGCCAAAAAATGCATAGTCATACCCTTCGGGAAAAACAAGGTTACCCCTAGCTACCAAATAGGTGGCAATCCACTGAGCACAGAAGAAGTTATCAGGGACCTGGGGACCCAGGTTGATAGTAGTCTGTCATTCGACACCCATGTAGCTAAAGTAGTTAGGAAGTCCTTCTACATTGCCCACCTTATCATGAAGGGATTCTCATCTAGATCAAGGGAGGTCATAGTCTCCCTTTACTCATCACTCATCAGACCAATGATTGAGTACAATGCCCCATTCGAATGTATCTGACCCGACACTTGCAGCAGCTGGAGAGGCCACAAAAGTTCCTCACCAAAAGGATAAAGGGTCTCAAAAATCTGTCCTATGCTGCCCGACTGAAAGAACTCAAGCTCTATTCAGTAAAACACGCTTGCTCAGAGGTGACCTTTGCCTAACATACAAGGCCATGTCAAACCCAGATTTGATGAATATGCTTCACCTCAAAAATCTAGATCCATCAGAGCCACAAGGGCGGGAGACTTAAACCTCGACACGGCTATTAATAGGACGTGCTGGAGGGATAGATTCATCACCCAAAGACTCCCTATGCTGTGGAACAAAATCCCGGTACATGTGAGGCAGAGCACCTCGCTGGCCTTGTTCAAGAGAAATCTTGACCAATGGATGGGAGATCGCAGATATACCCCAGGAATTACCTCAGTGTCACTGCTCGACAGAGGCACAGCAAAATAATGGGTATAGTTCCCCATACTAAAGGGGTGGCGTAAGCCACAAAGCAATGGGCTAGGCTTATAAATGCCCTCGGGCAGATAGCCTAGTATGAACCTATGAACCTATGAACCTATGAACCATTTTCTACAATTTCCTAAACTGTCAAAATCTCAAAGGGAATTTGACATTCAGTTAACAGTTGCTTCAGTTTTTCCCGCAAATAAGCTTTGAGAGAGAACTAAGTATACTATGTCAATGGCTTTTTAAAACCAAATCTCCCTGCACATGGTACAGTCTGTGTATACTTGCATTGGGGCTGTCTGACCACCATTTATAGCTACCACATTTGTCAACCCATTTTGTCCCAGGCCTTATTTCAAACTTCTGTTCCTTCTTAAACATAGGTGTGCTACCTGCTAATTTCTCCAAATGTTGTGGTGGCAGTATGCAATGTGACAACTTAAGTGGTATCTTTAAATGTGAGAATTTTTTACTCTGCTACTTTATTTATCCTAGCCTCCATATCTAAAGGGTAATCTCACTCAACATTTTCAATTTCAAGTTGGACTTCTATCTCTGACAAATGGGACACTGTCCCTTAATACTGTTTTGCATGTGACAGCTGTTAAAATGTAGGTATTTCAAAAGGTTAGTTTTCAATAGTGAAATGATCCTCTTAAACAGAATCCATATGGAAACTTCCTTAGTTTCTCAAGTTATCCTTCCTATAGTACGATGTAAAATTTAAAATCTTAAATGTGCTACTGAAATTCAGAATTCAACATAAAATTTCACCCAATGATGCCAAATATTTCCATTTATTGGGATAGAGGCCATATCCAATGCGCAACCCCTGAAGGCTGGACATACTGTCCTTAAAAAAAAGTATGGGAAATTAGATTTCAAGATGGTATCCATAAATTTTGATGGTGTAAAGCACAGTTGTGCAAGTTCTACTTACCATAGCAGGATGCTTAACCACTGCTGCAGTATCCTTGGCTATATGGGGTTTTTATCTTGCCAAGACTAGAACAGCTGACTAACTTCAGAAACTTAAGGGCATCTTCCACACCTAAGCAGTCAACTCGAGCCAAGACAAATTTGGACATGAAGCCTTTCAGAGCTTTCCTGACGGAGGCTGAGCATTGAAAGAACAATTGTAGGAACAAGTCTACTCCATGGTATAAAAACGCCAACAAACAAAGGAGAGGGGGAAATGAATGGAGTAGGATGGAGCAGCAGTGATCATTCTAACATTTTACTGTTCAACTTGCACAACTGTACGATTTCATATTTATTACTGCTGCAGTAGACTTGCTATATGGGTGGATTACCTCTGCTATATATGGGTGGATTACCTCGGCTAACTTCATTTGAGGCAGAGTCCAGAAGCCCCTGAAAATGGTCCTAGCAAAGCTTAATCTAGGCCTAGAGAAGGAATCAAGCTTGTGCTTTGCTAAAGTATATACAGTGGACAAAGTAGCAGAGTCCAATCCCTTCCAAAAAGCCACAGATTAAACCAAGGCCCTGGTAGAGTGGACTTTGACCCTGCCTGGAGTAGTTATGGTGAGTATAACAGATAACCTCAGATCAGACTGTCACTTAAGAAATGGTCTGTTTTGACATTGGTTGTTCCTTAACTTTGCAAGAAATGAATTTATACAAAGATCTGAAATTATTTGATGTTAGTCCCAGAGTTGTCATTCAAGAGCATCCTTTCTCATTTGATTCATGAGGTAATGGGGAGATGGACAGTTACATGCCTAATCTGGTATCGGTGTAGGAATTAGTTCTCAAACCCTGTTAACCTCAAGCCAAGCTGGTTCAAATGGAGCAGGTGTTGGTTTCTCCAGCACAATAAAAATCCCAAGGAGGGGACCCTGGTTTTCTTGGAGGCCTCCTGTGCAAGACACTGTCTCTCATTTTTACATGATACTACATTGAAAGGATTCCTACGCAGATTTTTTGAAATGGATGGAAAATTAACTTGGCTAGAGGAAAACAAAGACCACAGGATAGCAACTCTCAAATTATAGTAAAACCAGTGAACTAGCCCTGAATAGGTGCTGGTTATATTTTCACCAACTTGAAAACCTTTCCCATTTGGTAATATGATTTTCTAGTGGCAGGATTTCTAGCCTCCAATATCTGCTGCATGTCCTCAGTAAACAGGTGCCTGAAAGGAATTAAGACCCTATTATCCAGGCAGTCTAGGAATTAAGACCCTATTATCCAGGCAGTCTATTTGGGTTTATCAAACACCCATATTAAGTAGATGTAGTGTGAGGGAGCTTGTGGTAATAACCCCTGGCCATTTCTAAAAAGTGGGAGCCCCTGTTGCCTGGGCCAAAAGGGAATCACAATGATTTTGGGGAGTGGTGCTTCTGAATCTTTAGACACCCTGGATATTTCTAGAAAGGGTCGAACTGTAACATTACTGTTCCAAGGAAAAAGTTTTTTCATGCCCTCTTGCATGGACTACTGGAACAGAGTTGTGCCAGTTGAACAGTGAAGAGGCAGTGACCCCCTTGATGTATCACATGACTGGTATTGTCTGGAACCACTTAGAGGTCCTGGGGACCAAATATGGGTTAGTTGAAACACTTATGTGCTTGACCTGATCAATGCATCTGTCCTTGGTGGTGGTCTGAACATTGTTTATCCCTCCTGGAACTGCTCACCAAGCAAGTCTGAAGCATCTGTGGTTACTGCTTTAGAGCAGGGAGGCAGAAGGAGACTTGTATTAAGGCTGTCTACCAAAAGATTTCTCTTCTGACAAACCCCAATCTGTGGGATTTGAAAGGGTGTTGAGGACCAAAATGTCTGATACCATTCTCCTGTGGAGTCTTGCCAGGGTTAATCTTGGATGTCTTGAGACCCAAAATCCTGCTGTATTCTCTCGCAGTGACTAGTCTTGGAAAAAATTTGAAATCTAGATCTATTCTTCCTGTGAAACTTTTTGAACAAAGTATAGTTGACAAACCAGCAACACAAATGTTGTGAGGGAGTCTGGCCTTTATATGTTCTCCTAGAATCCCATTGTCTAACATCTTAATCAAGAGAGACTCCCGACACTTGGTCTGCAAAGATAAGGGAATCTAAAGGAGAAATGATACCTTGTAGCCCCTCGAGCTATAACTGGAGCTAGGTATTTTGGATAATCCACTGCACCAAGAATGTTCACAAAGGGTAAGGTCAAGAACTGGCTCCATCACACCTTGGAAAAGCATGTGATAACAGGTATGAGTCTGTCCAGGAGGATGAAGAATGACCCTCTGGAAAGGAGGAGTTTTTTTCCCATTGAAATCTATAACCATCTATTGCTAAGATTTAGTTTCTGGTAGAAAAGGGCCAAAGTGTGAGGGGGTCACAAGGTCCTGTGAATAGTCTGGCGGCCTTGGTTTTGGGAAGCTGAGACTTTTTGGAACCCTCAATTTTGACTGTCCTTTTTGCCAAAATTGGATGAGATTAAAAATCACTATAGATTCCACATCTTGAATCTTCAGGGAGAGAACCCTCTTACCAGAAAATACATGGTGATAATTAGTCTGAATTAATTCCTGACAGTTGCAGTAAAATCCTATCAAAAAAAATTAAGCAGATGCATGCTTTAACAGAAAATGGTGCCAACCATATTAATAGTAACAGCTTGCCTTGCTAGGGAGAGGCCCCGCATTCTGACGAGGGAAATTTCAGTTCCCTTATTTCCTGAGGGACACCCAACAGCAGCAAAGGGTGTGGCTAACACATGATCTCGAGTTGGCTGTAGGTGGTACATCAAAGGGATCTGGGGTAAAAATTTGTTAGGTACAACAAATGTGGCCACAGCTGAGGCATACTCAGTCTATTTATTTCGTTGCTGGAAGGATAAATTGTACTGTTAGAATATTCCATGAGCAGACCAGAAATAGTGGTGCTTTCCTGTTGAAAACAGGCAGCAATTGCTAGTAAATACCAGTCCACAAAAGTGTGTGTGTGTGGGGGGGGGGGGGTAGAAAAGCACTTGCACTATGCCAGCCCCACAATTCTCCACAGAAAACTACTTTTAAACTGACAAATGAGTGGTCTGTCTTGACCATCCATTAAAATGCTCCTAACTTTAAAATCTCTCTCCTGAAGAGGAAAGTAATATCAAAATTAAGAAAATAAAGGTTCCTCCCAAAATTCCACCCCCTTAGCAAAGGGAAGCAAATCCTGACAGTTGTCAAAAACCTCAGTGTACTCTTTGGTGGTAAAGTTCTGGAGTGCTTCATGCTCAAACTTGTCTGACAGCTCAAGCTGCTTCAGAGGTTGGATATATGGAGGGTGCCCTAAGGCTTTGGATGCTTGTCAAGATACACCACCATATAGTGAAGGCCACCACTGTAGTCATCAATATTACGAACCTTAGTCACTTTTCAAACCAGTACATGCCCACATAGTGGAGGATTGCAAAATTATAGTTTAATATCTTGGAAACAAGTTTTTGTGATTTACATTTGAGCACCAGGAGTCTTAAATTAAAAACATTTTATCCATGTAAATGGCCATCTTGTGTCCAAGCCTCTGAAGCTCCTATTGGCTGTAACAGGCCATATTTTTATGGACCTTTGGTATACTGAAAATGGTTGGTGTGCTGTCTTTCACAAATTCCTTGAGTAATCAAATGGTTTAAAGATCTATTACTGAACCATCTTTGAGTAACACTTAATTTCTGAAGTCTTCATAATCATTTACTCTAGTAAAATATTTACCATTCCCAGTAAAACCACATACCTTTGGATTCATATGTAAATGGTCATTGGCCATGTGATCAGTCTTCAAAGAAATTACTGTGGACAAAATCTTGAACCTTAAATTTGCAAGGCTTTGGTGTAGTTGCCCTTCCAATGAATTGGGTACTAGCTTGAATGACATTTTGCACCCTGAATGTTGAAGTAAACTTACAGCTACTGTTAAGCATGGATTGCAATCTGTCTGCCGCATCTGGCTTGATCAGAGCTGGAACCCTTCATGAACAAACTGAAATGGACTTAAATTCCAATACTATACGTAAAACTGTTTCAAAATGCTGTCTTAGTTTGGTCCTGTTCAATGTTTTTGCTAACTGTCCTATTTGATTATCCTCTGACCTGGGACCATGTAGGGTTGTATATAAAAAGTTTTCAGAAGCCCAGTATAATTTGGGATTAACTTTTAATTTTAAACTTCCTGTATTAGAAAAAAGCTTCTGCATTGATCATTTAAAGCAAGAATGCCCTAATGCGTCTTCACTGGGAATTTAGCTGCTAGATGGATGGTAAATGTACTGTACACTAACTATTGAGGGTGGGGAGCTTGGATGGCAACTAACTTTTATTCTAATTTTAGTTTTAGTATATCAGTAGCTGTGTGGTTGTCTGGGTTAGGCTTTAGTTCACTGCTATTGGGTTTAAGTATGTGTAAGTTTTGTGGTATCACAATTAGAGGAGTAAAACTCTATTGATCCATACTGTTACAATGAATTAACCCCAGCTTCATATAGTTTAGACATGCAAGTTTTGCTCAAATAACTTTCCACCTCAGGTAATAGTGGGGACATTGAAATGCATTATACAATAGTGCTTTTGATGCAAATTATGTGATGGGATCCCTTAATCCAATTAACGCATCTAATGTTTGTACCCAATGGTGTAAACAATTTGTATTTTGAGGTTTGTGAATATGCCTCCCTGTTTTAAGTTTTGATCCAAGGTGCTTCGGCTCGCTTAGCAAGAAGCTTAAGGCTAAACATGTCTCAACCAGTGTGATGTTTTTTATAACAAGATATTGGTGCTGAATCCCCCCAAAATTATTCAAAACCAGGTACAAGATGAGCAGTTTGTAAGCATTTTTAAGGCTGAGTAACAAATTAAACATGCTAATTCATTGCCCATTAAAGTTCCAGGAAAAATTACAATGGATTTTGTCTTCACCTTTTCAATGGATTTTGCCTTCACCTTTTCAATGGATTTTGTAAACCATTGTATAATCCACTATCCTTGCCTGCCATTAATGTTTTCTTTTGGTTACAATTCGCCTATACTTGACCATTCCTTCATCAAATCTTGTTCAACATGTTACACCAGGTGATCTGTTCATGTTTTTGGATCTGAAAAGATTGGTTGTATAGTCTCATGACTGCAAATCTGTGTAGGTAATCATTCGTGGAAGCTCATCTCCTTCAGTGAGGATTATATAATGGTGTATACTGTTTTTATATAACTTAATGCACAGGAACCATTTCTCTTGTCTAATTGTCCAATAATTTTTGGGTGGCCCCAAAAATTAAAACTGGAAGAACAGATTGATTTGTAGCTTGGATTTTATTTTTGAATGTGAAGGCACTTTTGACTCTTCTGAAAGTGTTCCTTAGAGGTTTATTCATATTTGTTCATATTTTTCCTTCATCTAATCCCAAAAATGTACATACTCACTCCTGCTGAAGTTCCTACCTGGGACAGTTAATGGATGCATGTTCTTGGAGTTGCAGCTTTCCTGTTTTAAATGCTGTTTTTGACATTTATCAAGATAAAATAGCATTCTTGTATTTGTGCTTTCAAGTCAATTAAACTATGCAGTCCTCTACAAAAAGTAGGCAAGTCTTTAAACCAGGTTTTATGGGAGCCAGATTGTAAGCACAACCCAGTATAATACCTTAATTGGTCAAGGGCAATACAAAACAGCAGACATGATGGAATCACCCTGGAATTATCCCCCTTTCAATTTTTATCCTCTAGATGGTTTGTACTGTTATGCCTCAACTGCAGTGTGTTTTTTTTTTTTTTTACTGCATATTAGTGTGTTTATCTGTAAAAATGGGTCCATGAATGTGGGACGCAGTCAGTTAATTTTTTTTATAATCTATCCATGTCGTATTCCAATTCTGTCACTTAGTAATAAAGTATTTCTTCCATATGACATCCTTTTTTGCTACTTATTTGTACAGCATTTATGTGAATTTTATTGTATGTAATTGTAGATTTCCACTGAAATGCATGCAATTTTGCTTGGTAAATTTTCTTGCAGGTGTACAATATGCTTCCAGTACAGAACAAGGTTGGGTATCCATATCAAGTAGCAGAATACAACGGCAACCCATGTCTTCTGCAGGGCAAGACAAAGCTTTTGCCACCACACTTTCGAAACCCTTATGACACATTTGGTATCTTTAAAGTAAGTACTTTTACAACTATGAATAGTTTGTAACTCAGCTGGTACTAGTCACAGTAAGTTTCTGAAAAGTATTGCCTGTCATGAGTATTGCATGGCAGGTGAACTTAAGGAGACTTAGTACTTTAATTTGGTTGTCTTCTGGTTGCAAAAACAAGTTCCATGGTTGTCTTCTGGTTGCAAAAACAAGTTCCATGGTTGTGACTTTAATGACTTATCTTTCCCCATTTGGGATACTATAGTACTATTAATTGCCCATAAATTGTATTTAGGGAAAATATCAAGTTCTGAGTAAGTGCAGTCTACTACATTAATGAGGTATGTGTATGGGGGGGGGGGGGGGTTTGCATGAAAACCCAGCCAAGTACTTTTAGTCCACATATAACATGGAGCTGTGTTGATGGGGCATTATGTTTTGTGTACAGCATCATTTTTGGCAGATTTGCAGAATCTTCAGTATGGTTATCCCTTTTAACTAAGCAGTGGTGATGCATGCTAGCAGTTCAGACTGCAAAAATGTAAAATGCAAAGAATGCCATGTTTGTGTTCTGCCTGAAACTCCAATTGTTCAGGTTTTGTCATTACTTCAGTGAAATATGCAGTGTTCACAGTTGTGCTAGTCTCCAACTCTAGCTTATTAAAACTTCCATAAATTAACCTGTTTGGTGTGGTAACCCTTGTATTCTCATTTCAGAGAGCAGGACTGAAGGTGATCACAAACTGTGACATGAAGAAACCAATAATTTGTTCTGAAGTATACAGAGAAACATTTAAGGGTGAGTGAAATAAGGCAGAGAATCTGATCTGAAAACACCTTGAAGTAAAGCAGCAGTGCTGTACAATACACAAATCAGATGGTAAAATGAAGTTGGACTTCATTAAGACAGCTTATGGTAGTTGAACAATGACCATATACTGTACAGCTATTACTGTGAGTGACTTCATAATTTGTCATGGGTACTTTGTTCCATGCCAATGTCATCTTCCAACTCTGCTTCCATTATAGAATAGCATGCAGCCCATTACCAGGGAGTCCTGTTTAGAGGTGTGAGTACCACTAGATAATCATTTTACCTCATCGTGTCTGTGTTCCCATTTTACACTTGGTGCTTTTAGCTACTAACCTCACTTTCTACACTACCTTAATTTAACCTGTATACAGATATCTTCTGAGTGGAGGAAATGTCCTAAATTATTTTTTGTACTGAAGCAGTTTAACATTTCCAGTACATGTTCAAAGAAGCACCTGAAGAGTCACATCTCCAAATATGCCTGTTGTCCCTGGAACACTTTTTCAGTCTCATAGGGGAAAGAAAATTGTGCAAACATTTCCATGCAAAATGCAAACTTTTTAGTTGCGTATCTTGGCATAAGACATTTAACTCCATGAATCTAGAAACTGTAGGCTTTTACTCCATGCTATTTTAAATTTGTACTGTTTTTAATATTGCCTTATGCTTGAGCTTTTTTCTACCATTTTTCTGATCTCACTTGTGATTTAACTTTAGTTATCTAGCCTCCACATAAACTACAACAGTTGAAAAACCCAAAGGTTTCTCTAAATAATCCCACTTTATTTTTCTGCTCAATTTAGAAATGCTAAGATTGTTACTGTATGGTCATATAGCCTATTGGTTCTGTTTTTCCAGGGTCTGAATTCCTTTGAAGTAAAGATGTACAGAATGCTATTCCTTTCTTAAATCTACCAAAATGCAAAACTGATCTTCCAGGTGTATTAATGGGCACTATGCCTATAGTGCCATTGCATTTGGGAATGTATAGTCAATAGTTCTGTAGCCTTATTCTATGGCTCCAGATGTGGTAACCCCACATTACCCTGTCCCCAATATCAAATGTATTGTCTAACCATGTCAGCATCAGTATATTGTCAATGCATCATTTTGAATCCTAAGATTTGTTTGTCCTATCTTTCCTGCCTTAAACTCACTCATCCAAGTCTCCTATTTTTACCAGAATCACTTTGTAGCCACAATTCAGATATGAAATGGGTTTGACCCTGTTATGCAACTATCCCTACTTCTACCAAAGTCAAGGGCATACCCTACACGAAAAGTATTGCCTGACTCATCTGTTCCCCTTTTACTACACTTGTAATATAATCACGCAAGGAGTTTTTCCTATGGCTTTAAACTTAGCTTCCTCAGTTAAGTAGAAAGTTGGGTAATCCACTGTCTTGTGTTGCCTGTATAGTAGACGGCAATCCTTTAACATTACACTTGTATGTTTTCAGACCTAGTAACTTGGGCCTAGTAACTTTATCCATAGTTTGAGTATCATTAAATGATTTCCTTTCTGGTAGTACTGGAAACTACATATTCATCACTTAAGTATATGCCCTTAACTGATATTCCAGGACATCTTGGCCCTTCAGAGATGCCTTATTTCAGTTAGCGCCCTAATGTCCAGCCACTACCATACACTTCCAATAGTATCTTCTGATTTATTGGGATATTTTGTATTCTGTGCAATTCTCATGTCCTGCCAGCAACATCTCACCACCAAGATCTTTTCTGCCTATTCATTTCTTCAAATTCTTCTTGTATAGTGCTTTTTATTGACATTGAAACAATACTAGCAAAGAAACCCTGATTCATGTACCTCGTAACATTACAAAGGCAATGTGCAGAGATAGGCCATCTTATTTTTCTGCTTTTCCTGTTCAGCCCATGAATGTTCCAGATTTAGAATAAAAATCCTTTGACATGTTGCAAAACTAGTCTTTCATCTATTTTTATGCACTATCCCCACTGAAACCTGATCATTGAAATGCAATTTCCTTCCCATTCAAAAATACAAGCATTCTCAAGGCAATGCCCTGAAATGTGTAAGGCTTCTATCAATTTCTAATCCACATTTGAACATAGTTTTTCTGCTGTGTACCACACTGTGCACTTTTTCTGCTGTGTAACAAATGCACAATATTTGATTTAGTTTTAATTACAGTAGGATTAAACTGGTTTCCATTTCCAAAATGCTCCCAAGTTTCTTCTCCCCAACAACTTTTACTTTAAGCTTTTTACCCTTTATTGGAAAATGGTACAACATCAAATTGACCCATTTGCTAAATTGTTTTTAGCATAGTTTTTATGAAATCATTTCCTGAACTTTGCAATTTTTCTAAAATTGACCTAACCATTCCTTTCAAAATTGACCTATGCTTGCCTGAAAAAATAAGTTGTCTGTCTCTCTCTCTGTCTCTCTCTGTCTCTCTCTCTGTCTCTCTCTCTGTCTCTCTCTCTGTCTCTCTCTCTGTCTCTCTCTCTGTCTCTCTCTGTCTCTCTCTCTCTCTCTCTCTGTCTCTCTCTCTGTCTCTCTCTGTCTCTCTCTCTCTGTCTCTCTGTCTCTCTCTCTGTCTCTCTCTGTCTCTCTCTCTCTCTCTCTGTCTCTCTCTCTCTCTCTCTGTCTCTCTCTCTCTCTCTGTCTCTCTCTCTCTCTCTGTCTCTCTCTCTCTGTCTCTGTCTCTCTCTCTCTCTCTCTCTGTCGCTCTGTCGCTCTGTCTGGCGCTCTGTCGCTCTGTCTGGCGCTCTGTCGCTCGCTCTGTCTGGCTCTGTCTGGCTCGCTCGCTCTGTCTCGCTCTCTCGCGCGCTCTCGCTCTGTCTCGCTCTCTCGCGCGCTCTCGCTCTGTCTCGCGCGCTCTCGCTCTGTCTCGCGCGCTCGCTCTGTCTCGCGCGCTCTCGCTCTGTCTCGCGCGCTCTCGCTCTGTCTCGCGCGCTCTCGCTCTGTCTGGCGCGCTCTCGCTCTGTCTGGCGCGCTCTCGCTCTGTCTGCCTCGCTCTCGCGCTCTCGCTCTGTCTGCCTCGCTCTCGCGCTCTCGCTCTGTCTGCCTCGCTCTCGCTCTGTCTGTCGCTCTCTCGCTCTGTCTGTCGCTCTCTCTCTGGCGCGCTCTCTCTCTCTCTGGCGCTCTCTCTCTCTCTGGCGCTCTCTCTCTCTCTCTGGCGCGCTCTCTCTGGCGCTCTCTCTCTGGCGCTCTCTCTCTCTGGCGCGCTCTCTCTCTCTGGCGCGCTCTCTCTCTCTCTGGCGCGCTCTCTCTCTCTGGCGCTCTCTGGCGCTCTCTCTCTGGCGCTCTCTGGCGCGCTCTCTCTCTCTGGCGCGCTCTCTCTCTGGCGCGCTCTCTCTCTCTGGCGCGCTCTCTCTCTCTGGCGCTCTCTCGCTCTCTCTGGCGCGCTCTCGCTCTGTCTGGCGCGCTCTCGCTCTGTCTGGCGCGCTCTCGCTCTGTCTGGCGCGCTCTCTCGCTCTGTCTGGCGCGCTCTCTCGCTCTGTCTGGCGCGCTCTCTCGCTCTGTCTGGCGCGCTCTCTCGCTCTGTCTGGCGCGCTCTCGCTCTGTCTGGCGCGCTCTCTGTCAAATATATTGTAAGAACAAGATGAACAACTTCTCCTTACCCATGCAGAATAACTCTGACAGGCAAACGTTCTACTGCTATTTTTATATACTAAAGTTTTGCCCCAATTGAATTATACTGTGACCTTTCAAAGCATTTTCGTATTTTGTTCATCTTGATCAGTTTTATCACTTATCTCATCTGGTTACAGAATGCATAACTTTTATCTTGGCCCCTTTCCATGATCACTTTCTCCACTAGACTGTCAACATCATGTTTAGATGTAACCTGAACGTTACGATCAAAAATCAGTGTGTATTTGTATTGCCATCACCTTATCTGTGAATGAGAACTTTGTCTCTAGGCTTCTATTGCTGTCTGTATTAGCTAACAGCCCCAAAAGAGACTGAGCAGGTCATTTTATTTCCCATTTTGAGACAATTTCACTTTGTAGAGAATGAATACATTCTGGCTTTGTTCCCCAAATCCTGTTTTATTTTTCATAGCTGGCAGTCTCAGTGCCTTGAATACACATTGCTATCAGCTATTGCTCCTGCTTATAAAATTCAGAAATAACCAGAGTTTCTACTGTCTTTCAGAAATGCCAAGTATTAAAATTTCACTTGAATCTTTAACATTTTGTAGCCCAATACTGATTATGTAGGAATATAAATATTCACTTTAAATGGCTCAAGTTATTCTGATTTTTCCTCTCCATCTTACAACCAATGCCATCTGCCCTGGTGACTTGTCTGTTTTTTTTGTTTCTGGAACTCTTACTTTCAGGAGCTTTCATTGGTCATTTCACCTTTTTTCCAATCCCTTTTGTCCTGACCTTCACTTTACTGCATTCTAAATCTTATAGCCCTCCCACCTGCCTTGCTATCCATTTTGCTTGTCAAGTTCCTTGTTAAATTTTGTTACTTTGTATTACCTAGTTTGTGCAACATCCACTTGCATAAAATGACTGTTTACCTAACACGTAATAGTTTAGTGAAATAAGGACTATTAAGAACTTTCTCTTTTAATGTCAGTCTTAATGTCTGAGAGCCTCATCCCATAACCATGAATTCGCATCTCTTATTCAGCTGTTATGAGTAGTCTCTTCCTCTGCTTATTGATTTATTTCAGGATATGTACTCTGTGCTACTTTAAGGTAAACCTGTATTACAGGTGCTCGTCCTCTGTAGATGAATGTATAGTCTATCCTCATTGCTGATGTCCTCACCATTAAGGAGTGTTTAGTGTTCTTCCCTCTGTCTTCCTAAATGGCAGTAAAATGCTTAGTCTGCATTTATATGCAACTATTAATTTCATCCTTTTGTGTGTTTATCTGAATTTTACTTAACACTTGTTTACCAGGAATTTCCGACTTGGAACAAAGCCTTTTTTCAGTGGATTCCTGGGGAGAAACGTTGCAGATGCATGTCTTTGAATTGAGAGGAAACTGGAGCACCAAGAGGAAACCCATATGAACACAGGGAGCACATGCAGATTCCACACAGAAGGCACTCCAGCTGAGAATCGAACCGGAGAACCTCTTGCTGTGAAAGGACAACACTACCACTGCACTGTCCAAAATAGAATTCCATTTAAAGCCCACGGCCTCTCAACTAGACCATGCAGTAACACTAGTACCTATTGTACGAGTTTATGTTCAGTATATTTTCACGTTCAATGAATACACTGCCATTTCTCCCCAGTCTACTGAATCAATTAGTACAGTCTCAGAAAATTCTTCCCATTCGTCCAAAAAAATCTAAATTTTTCATCCATTGGCATTTAGAATAACTATCATCGTGTTGCTCCAGTTCACTTTCAACTGCTACAGCCCTGAAGGAACATGTTAAGCCTAGCTAATAACCTGGGGTCAGAATCAAACTCTGTAGTTTGTCTAGGGTAAAGCACCTTAACCATCTTGCCAAACCCACACTCCTCAAACACAACACTGCTTATAGGTTAATAGGCTTGTACAGAGGACCCTAGTGCAGATTTGTGACTGCCCTGTCACTGGCTAAATGACTTCCACTTGCCTGCTAGGTGACCTTGAGTAACTGCATCATAGACTCAACCTTTTGTGCCATCTGCCAGACCCGAGGTGCCTTCAGCAGCTATGCATAATTATGTATCCTGCTAGCTGCCATTTAAGACTAGCCAGTTTACCTGAAAGGTGAAAAACCCTGCACCTTTTAAATGAGGAGCACCTTGACAATTATGCCAGCCCTCTACAATGTAGACAACCCAGTGTCTTGCCTTACTGGCAATCAGGATTGCAGTTGGATCTGTTTTTAACAGATCCACTTTGAGGCCTCACCTTCAGCCTCCCTTTCAACAGATTGTCCTTAATGTGCTAATTCAGCCTCTTAAATGGAATTTTGAATGGACTATAACAGGAGACCATTAATCTCATAGTAGTAAAATATTCCAAGACTTGATACAAATACATATTTTCTTTGTTTTAATATGGTCTAATTCTGCTTATGTTTAATGGTCACTTTTCTATTTGACATTTAAAGTAACTGAAGATGTTCCGCTTTGCATTTCTTTTGTAGCGTTTATGGTGTGCTAGTCCTTTTTTATTGCTGCTTTTCATCCCAATCTGCTCCTTAAATTGAGTTTTTGCTTAGACTTGATTCTTACGGTCTACTAATTTGTCATAGCTTTTCCAAGATGCCATACACTGAAGCTCCTTTAATGTTTAAGGTATTTGTAGTAGCAATATTTTTTGCATAAGTGTTTCCTCACCTTTTTCTCTAGCTAAAGGTCTTCTAGTTCTATTGCTTCAGTAGTGTGTATCTCGCCACAAGCCAATTTGTTACTCCTCTCCCTTCTACCCCTTCCCAATTTCTTTAATCTTGGAATGAGAAACACCATGGCAAAATGTTCCTTTGCCAAAACAGCAAGCATCTAAAGGGATTATTGCAAACCTGGTCTTTGTCTTGAGTGGAAATCACAATGCCAGTTTTAATAGAAAATGTGAATAATTTGTTCATAGTACTTGATGCTTTTCCTTGCATTTTGGAGAACCTTTGTGTTCAGTTGGCATGTGCACCACAGTGTGGTAAAAAGTAGTTTGGTGTCTATTTGTGCCACCTGTTTTGTGCCTGATAATGCATTAGCTGTCTAGCCAGTATTTCTCTGACATGATTGTTGTATTGCCTCCCAGTTTGGCTCCAGAAATTCATATTTTGGCTTGCTTTGTGGCACTGAATTTTCCTACTTTAGTTAATCTAAAATTGCACTCCTGTTTAGAATTCCCCTTGTCTGTGATCCCTCCTTGCTATTTCAGGGGATACCCGAAGTGGTATCTTGTACTAGGGGAAATTTGGCCAGGAAATTGGGGAACTTCCCTTACTATATTGCAAGCAGGGACACTGGTGTAGGACTTCTGTGGTCCAGGCATGGAGGTGGCTCAGGAGTATGGTGAGTGTGGAGGAGATGGCTGGAAAAGTAGTGAAAAATGGGAGAATTCTGTTTGTGAACAGTCTGTCCTTCTCAAAAAGTGGTAACAGGAATGGAGGTGTGCAAAGGAATAAGTTTCAGGCTGGAAAAATGAGCCAGGAGTTTGAACTTTTAACAAATTAAAGATCTTGTTCCTGGAGGTAGTATTTGGAGGAGTGTCAGGATGCATTACAATCCACAATACAAAACACAAATTGAAAAGTAGCTGGGGATGAAGCTCCCCCAAAAAAGCAAAATGCATTAAGAGTCCAAACTGGGAGTAAAACACGCCTCCAAGACAAAACTTTTATTCAGGTACAAATTGTACCTGAATAAAAGTTTTGTTTAATTTTAATATCAAGAGAGCCATGTTTTACTCCCAGTTTGGACTCTTGTTAATGCATTAGAATCCTCCAATCGGGAGGGCTATGGAATGTATATTTAAATGACAAAGTGGGCCAGAGTTTGGAAAAAGGGTGGATAATATGGATAGAATACAGGAAGAGGTGGAAGAAACTAGAGAGAGGTAGAGAGAAGTCATGCCCAGAGCAGAAGTGTGGGATGGAAGAAATTTGGTAAGAATAGGCAGAAAGATGCATATTTCCAGTAATTTCATCTTTTGGCTTTCACCAAAAGAGGTAAGAGCATTTAACTCTGTGACCCAATTTTTTTAATTGGGTCAGTATACGGAGAAATTTTAGAAATGAGACGGCTCTCAACTATTCAGATGTTCACAATGTCCAGATTTCTTTTTGACCTCAAAATATGTGGTTTTAGGTCAAATCATTGAGGATTGATGTCACAAAATATTTTTTCAGCCTCCATATCCTTTAGAAAATGCATTTCCTCTCAAATCCTGTTCTAGCAACTTTAAGTTACAAGTGCAATATTACAAATCTGTTCCTAACTTTGGGCCTTTGTCCCACCATTATTTTAGGCTTTGTCCAGATTTCTTGGGCTAAGGTTGAGGTATTGTATGAAACTTTTGTTTATAAATACATTTGACAGAAAATGTGAATTTATGTGCAGTTTCAAACTAAAGTTTAAAGTATTAGATTAAAGACTGCATGTAAAGATGTTATGGACATTACAGAAATTTATGATGGAGGTTTATGGACTGCGGGTTGGGAATGTGGTATACTGATAATGGAAACCATCATATTCCAGGTATAAATGTAGAAGGAAATGGAGCAACAGTGAAATACTGGGATAAGTGAACTTGTGGCAGGAATAATTTCTTTTGTCAAAATTGTTTTTGTGGTAGTGGGGCATGAAGTTACAAATGCATACAATGTGAACAAATGGGGATTTATTGTGCTTTCTCATATTTTCTGTATTTTCCTTACAAAATATAGAAAAGGAGCAGAAGAGCAAAAAAAATAAATGCAGAAGAGCAAAAAAAATAAAAAAAATAAATTCAGAAAAGCGGAGAACGGGAGGGAAATGGTAGAAATGGGAAGACCTGAACTGGAAAGATTAAGAGATTCTATTGGAAAAGGTTAGAAGCAAATGAAAGTCAACACTTCCAATGAATATTGTATTGGAAGATAATTTGTTCAGAAGTGGTGTACATGCAGAAAAATTATGGGAAGTTGAGATTGAATATGGGAAAAAAAACATGCTCTAGTATGTCAATAGACATTTTGGATTACACCTTTAGTAAAGCTGGGTAGAGTAAAACTCAGATGGAAAATGTAGGTCTATAGAACTGCAGTTTATGCATACCAAAGGTAATGCTCAAAAATCTAGATTGTGTGAACTTGGAGATAATGGGGATTTTGTGACCAAAGAGGGAGCTGAAGCAAATGGAAAATCTATTATAGTTACACTGTTGGTATACAACAGTTAAGGAAAGTGTAGGTAGTCTTGACTGGACACTGGATGTTTCCAAGAAATCTAAAATATTTGGAAGGGTGTAGTTTAAAAAAGAGAACTATAAGGAAGTTTATTTGAATATGGTGCAATCTCTTTTTCCCCTTGTAAAAAAAACAAGAATGAGGAGAGAATGTCAAAACGCATTGAAAGGAAAGCAAAAGTGAAAAAAACTAGAGATGAATAAAGTTGAATCTGCCACAGGATTGGATGGGATTGAAGATTCATGTAAAGATTGGCAGTATTTTCAATTAGAGAAAGGTATGGGAGAAAGTTATGAAATAGAGAAGGTATAAAATACCTACTTGAAACAATATTGGGGAAAGGAAGTCAAGAATTGCTGCTGGTGGGACAAATTGTAATGGTCTTAAGTTCAAAATATGATAGGTGATCAAGGCATTTGAGAAGATTCAAATTTTATGGTATATTGCATTATAATATGTGAAAATTCAGTGTTTCAGTGGTGAATGGTTTTCTAAAGAAAGATGAGCATAATGCAGGGGTGTCCAGTGAGTATTTTATTTGCAGTGATGAATGCAGCTGTTAAAGCCTTAAGAATAGCAGGGCATAGGACTAGTGAAGGAATTCAACTTTGCCTATGCAGATTTATTGGCAAATAGAATGGACTGAAGATGGTATTAACTTAAAGGCTATTGGTATGTGTGAATGATTTCGAAATGCCATAATGCCAAAAAATGAAAAGACTGAAAATTAACTTTAACGAATTTTAACATTGCCAAAACTTTAATCACTATGTGCAAGTCCAGAAGCACCATGGAGGTCTAGAATGGAGATTGCTTTGCAGTTGCAATTATGCCTAAATGAAGATTTTGTAAGTGAATTTTTACATGTCTAAATGTGAGAGATCTGTACAATGAGGATATAAAAATTTGCCTTTCCCCCACTACTGCAATCTTTGAATTGGTATATATAACTTGCAGGGGTGCTTGCTTCCCTGCAAAATGTGAAAATGTATTTAATTGTGCTTGAATGTGTTTGAGTTTGGCACCATCTTTGTGGTGCTTCTGGACATGTGCATTAGGTGATTTGATTTTTAATAGTTTTTGCATTGGCTTTCACTTGTGTAAATTTGTGTTCTTTTGACATTTCAGCATTATGGAATTTTGATCTACTGAAGTTTCTTTAAGGATAAATGTAACTGCATAGAAACAATAGCTAAACTAGGTACTTCTGTTTAGAGAAGTAATGTATTGGGTATAAAATTTGGTATTGACTTGAATGCAGCAATGGAATAATAAAACAGAAAAAGTAAGGACTATGTGGTCATTCTGGGGGACATAAGTTGACTTGTAGGAAGAAAGTATACTTGCAATTTTTACTTGACAGAATTGATTATGGTGCCTTCTTTCTATTGAAAGAATTGGTCTACTGTGTTATGGGATTCAGATTAAATCCAGTGAAAAGACTGGTATGTCAAGGAAGATTAAGCAGGGCTAGGTTTAGTTAGAGTAAGCAGTGTTTTTAGATTGTCTGTAGAGGATCATTGAATTTGTATGAAGTGATATGGTTAGAAGGTAATAGCGCAATAATCAAAAAGATGCAAGAAAATACAGGAAAGTGATTGCATTGAAGAGATTGAAATAGGTTAGGATAAGATAGGAACACAGCAACCAATGCAACTCCTGTATTACCTAGAATTTGAAAACATTTGAAGTAAAATACTGTAGTAATTACAACTGGTAATATGTACTGAATTCAGTCTCACTACTAGGGGATGCAAGCAAACACTGACTTAATATTGACAAGCATATGTTTAAAGTTTTCTGATTTTTAATTTACTTCAGTCCATTGAGTCTCTACCAAGATGTATAGCAATTTCTGAACATAATTCTGTTATGCAAGATATACAATCAATAAAACAGGAACCACTACAGTAGTACTTTTAAATGATGCTTTATCCATCTTGTAGTTTGAGAATCCCAAACAAAAGACCAGCTCTTGCACTTCACTTTTTTACCTTTCATTAATACATCCTTGTGTAAATCTAATATTGGAATTGGCTGCATTGCATGTCAATGTAACCTTGTATTCATTAACATTATGTAACCCTAATTTCTATGCAATACTTCTGATATAATTACTATCCCACCACCTTTTATCAGTGTTTTGTAAACTGTATTAGGTGGAAAAAGTAAAACCATTCTGCAATTTAGGTGCAAACTGAAAGTGCCAAGACTTAATAGGGTAATACTGAGCCCATTTTAATTTGTGGTTGGTGTGGCATTTAAGTTATGTAAAGTGGAATTTTAAATGTTGGATTTTGTCCTTCTGAAGTTCTTAAAAGGACAAAGCCACAATCTGTTTTGCTGTTAGTAATTTGTGTTAAGGCATTCAACATTGCACAATGTTGGTGAGCAGTGGTGTTGCACTATTAGATGCTTTTTCTTTACAAAGAATGCCAGAGTTCAAAATGGCTCTCAAATCCTATTATGTAGCTAGAGTAGGCTGCCTATACTGTTAAGACCCATTAATGTCATGCTTTTATGTAGATTGTTAGTCAGGAATGCTCTATGATCCAGCTTTATGAATTAACATTGCTGCTTGTTGGATTAGGTCAGTGATTCAGCTGGTATCACTCAATAGTATCTTGGATTTAGTCTGCACAGGAAAGTGCCTCGCTTGTTTGTTCCTATTTTACTTTTATTAATTGCCTGCTGCACCACTGGTTTATTGACTTATAAGGTACATTTGCCATTGGGTGAGCACTTCATTTAGGGATTTCTTTGTTTTGCCTTATCCGTTCAATGTAATTGAAGTATTTTCAACCTTTGACACCTAGAGTAATTTAATGGTGATCATTTTGCTGGATTTACTAACTTTAGTCTCTATTTACTTTTCTACTTTGAATTGTGGATTTTTGTATTGTACAAGTTATGAATTCCTGACTATACTGGTATGAAGAAACACTAAGCAAATTAACTTTATCAAGAATAGTATCCCAGAGTGTTAAGGCACTGACTGGTTAGGTCTAGGAAGGGTAATTTTTTTAGATTACATTAATTTTAACCCAAATAAGTCTGTCAGAATTTATAGCAGGTGAAGAATATAATACGTTTTAGTATGGTAATTTTACTTTGATTTGTCCTGTTCCAAATTGGTTTAACATTATCTTGTCAATTTTGAACTGCAAGTCCATGAACTGCTATAGTTATAACATATGCAAACTCCAGTATACACTTTGCAGAAAGCTCTAACAGTTCTATACTAGTAGCTTTGACCATACAAGATAATTCTGGTAAGAGAACCCTTTACATTTTCATTAAACAGAACTTGTGTACTGTTCGTTTGGCATGCCAAATCCTTTCCATTACATCTGTGGTGACCTTAAAACAGCTGCAGATGTGCTCATAACATCTGCCCCCAGGGTGGTGAACAGTCGCTCATTTGTCCCAAGCAGATGTCTGCATAGAGATGGAGGTCACTTGTATTTTCTAATATTGAACTCCTTTTTAAAGGATCTCCCTCCTGTAGCATCTAATTGGCTTGCTTTAGTAAAAACATTCACAACACTTCGGTCTTCCCTTGCTGCTTTGTAGGCTTGCATTTCCTTCCATGGAAGGAATATAGGACTCTTAGGATAGGCTGGCTTCCAATCGGTCTGTGAGCCAGTTGGTAACCCATCTTGTGATGTAGGGGTTTATTTTCAGGCTGAGCTTGTCTATAATACTAGAATGGGGAATGGTGTCAAAGGCCTTTGAGGTCTAGGTAGGCTGTGTACCAACTTTCCCTCGTCTATAGCCTTGGTAACAGTCTCAAGTTCACCAGGTTTAGGAGGCATGATCTGCCCTTAAAGCCGAACTGGGTAGGGTCCAGTGTTTGGAGGTTCCCAATGTCTGTTAATTTCCATGATGATGCGCTCCATAGCCTTGCAGACAATTTTTGAATGATGGGAGAGGGGGACCAGGCTTTTAGTTTAGAAAGAAATGAGCTGCTATGGCAGTTGAGATGAGATTAGATTCTTATTACCCTGGAATCGATGAAAATAGTTCAGTCAGTAACTGTGGGGCTGTTTATAGTGGTACTGTCTATGGTATTTTAGAAGGCATTGAACCACACTAACAATGTTTTTTAGAC
The DNA here is from genome assembly GCF_019279795.1 of Protopterus annectens. Taxonomy (NCBI): domain Eukaryota; kingdom Metazoa; phylum Chordata; order Ceratodontiformes; family Protopteridae; genus Protopterus; species Protopterus annectens. The sequence continues at coordinate 45,969,588 of NC_056729.1, read as the reverse complement.
TTTGTTAAAATGTGTGTATCTGTAAACACTTGTTATATCAAATTTTGGTGCAACAGTAACATGGTTGCTTGTTTGAAAAACAGTACTTTTAAGTATTTTATTGGTATTTTAAATATGCATTTTTTTCTGTATTTTTGAACTGGTGTTGCATTCAGTGAAATTTTCACTTGTATGCATTTATATGCATACATTGACACATTTTTATCAAACCGGATATTTTGGTTTGTATTACAATTAGCTTTTTGTGCTTCAGAGGGAAGGATTCCTTTTTGGAGTTAGCTGCCACACCAAACAACCTTTGGTTGTAGACCATGTGGTGTAACAAGTGGGTTATTTAAGCTTGCTTCTAAGGAAGAGTGTATCTGATGAAGTTAAACTATTGTGGATTAACAAAGTCATCATTTTTTAGCTTAAATACTGCTTTTGTGGATCTAGTTGGACTCTACTGGTGTGTGATATATGTCTACTCAGGATTCTTTTGGTGTGGATTAGCAGTTGAACCAGGGTGTTTGAGTTCCTAAATTCTAGGAAATGGGCAAGGGAGCTTGTACTGGAGTAATTCTCCCAGTTAATGTTTGGGTAATTGAAATCACCCAGTATTAGGGTGTTTGGTAGGACCTTTGTTTCCCAGTGTATCCAGAAATGTGGAATGGGGGTCCTGGGACATGGTTGGTGATCTGTAGCAAGCTACAATTGAATTGCAGTTTTGCCCATTGTTAGTTGCACATGGATGATCTGTGAAGTATCATGCTGTGCCACTAACCTGGAGGTGTGGGTATCCTTGAATATGGACACGCCCCCGCCTTTTGTATTTCTGTTTGGGTTCTGTGGCCGAAATGTGTGCTATGAGTTGTAGCCTGGTAGTGCTGGGGTGTTCTCTGGAGCCTTAAACCAGGTTTCTGTTACTGCGCATATATCCATTTTCTCCATACTGAGGAGTGCCTCGCACGTGCATTTTGAGGTTTAGACTTCTGGCATGGAGTAGCATTACCCTCAGTTTTTTACTTGTGCTATTTACGGTGGTGGGTTTGTCTTGAGCCTTGCCTAAAAAAGGCACTATGGGGGTGGCCAGAGCCTTGGCCAGTATTCGAAAGCCTAAGGGTGACAGGTGAAAGCCATCTCTAGCAAAGCAATGTGGCTTGTCAAGCATGTCATCCCAGGCAGACACACTGGATCCCCTATGAATGACACCAGAAAGTTAGCCAATTGTTGAAATTGAGAATTTTTTCTTTACCATGGTATCATTCTTGGTGAGGGCAAGATGCCACTCGGTCATACCGGCCTGGGCTACATGATCAGAGAGCTCTTCCATGTCTCTTTTCATGTAGTCCAGGGGGGTAGGGTTAAGGTCACTCGCATCAACTTGGACAATGAGTCATATTTGTACTTGTTCTGGAGTGACCTGAGTGCTTGTGTTGTGGCGGATCCTGGCACCCGGCAGGCAGCTAACAGTAACCTAATCCTTCAGCCTAGTGAGTGGGACATCAGTGTGCCTGACTATAGTCTCCTATTACTAGTATGTTGGGTATGTTTTGCCTTAAGGGCTGTGATTGCATGGCACACTGGTTTTATGAGGTATGTTTCATGGCTTGCATTGGGGGAAGGAGGTTGCTTGGATGTTTGCATTGGGGGATGGAGGTTGCTTGGATGTTTGCTTTGGAGGTCTGTTTTCAAAATTTTTATTTGGAGCCTGGGTGTTTTCATGTGTTTTTTTTTTTGCCAGTGCAGCTTTAATGGGTCTATGTGAGACTGGTGGTGTGATGCAAGTATTTCCCTTCCCCCCTTCTCAGTCTTGGGTTGAGAGAGCTTAGCCTCCAGTTTGGCTGTATAATTGCATCTCTCGCATGTATTGACGTTTGGTGGTAGGAGGGGGTTTTCTGCGTACATGAGGCAGTTGTAACATTGCCTCAAAATGCCCAGATTCACCAGTTGAACTGGAGAGTACACCTGAAACTGCCCTTTGTTACATGCCTGTATAGTTTTATTTTGCATTTGTTGACTGGGATAGTCCGACTGGATGCATGTCCATTTTCAGAGAGGCCCGGGGAGAAAAGCTCCAACGGTAAGCAGATACAGCATTACATAATACCAGCATTACATATTACAAAAAGACTATTTACAGAGATTACATAAGTAAGAAAGTTAAACAAGTTCCACAGGTTACAGTTAATCTTGAGCACAAGTCAGGATTAAATTAAATTGCACAGTAAACTGGTTAACAGATTTTTACACATTCTAGAGAGAGTTAGCCAGGCTTGATACATTGACATAGCCAGTTAAGTGACAAATGTTGTTTGAGTCTAGTTTTAAATTGACCTAAGGTGAGAAAGTAAGGTAATATCAGCTGGAAGATTTTCAGGATCTACTTAGTTTGCAAAGAGAATCACCGGCTGTGTTAATTTTGCTAGTCTGAATTAGTAGTTAAGAGGATCGAAGCGGTCTAGGATTGTTATAAGGGGTGATATTTTCTTAAGTGCAGGAGTATTGTCCAGATTGGAGGATTTTATAGGCCATAATCAGTTGGTTATACTGGATTAGGCTGGGTAGTTCAAGCCAACCAAGCTGATTTAGATTGATGCAATGATGTGTCCTAAAAGGCAGCCCAGTGGCAAACCTGGCAATGTGGTGGTAGCAAATTGAGTTAAGGACAGTCTTGTTCAAATTCGAGAGTAGAGGGGATGCATACAGAAGGGTTGAAAAGAAGGTGAGAGTGAGCTATGGCAATTTTAGCTGGAGGGGTTAGGAAGGCTTTTATTCTGTAAAGTGACCCTAGTTTTTTATTGATGGTTTTGATAGTTTGGTTAACATGTAGGTCAAATTTTAGATGGTCTATGATGGCACCTAATAGTTTTGTAGATGGGTCAGGGGAGATTATTGTGCCATCATTTGATTTTATGGTAAAGGTGAAAGCGGTAGACCGACGTGTTGGTTGAAAATAACAGCATTTTAGTTTTTTTGGGATTTAGGATCTGACTGTTCAGAAAGCCAGTTTTCTATTGTATTAAAGGTGGTCTGGGTAGCTGACCATAACTCTACTGGAGATGTGGCTGAGCAAATTAGTCAGCATATGGGATGACGGTATAAAGGTAGTTAATGAAGATGCAGAACAGCAAGGGCCCCAATATAGAGCCTTGTGGTACTCCGAGGGTGTTAGGTAGAAGGTTAGAGTGTGTCTTCTGCCAGAAGACAGCCTGCTGTTGACCATTCAGGTAGGATTGAAACCACTGGAGGGCTCCAGTTTCTAGACAGAATGTTTGCAGGGTGTGGATTAAAAGTTGGTAATCAACCATATCGAATGCCTTGGAAAGATCCAAAAAGAGGGCTGAGGATATAATTATTGTTGCGATTATGGTTTATGGTGTTAGTAAAAGGCTAGGAGGGCTGAAGTAGTGCTGTGATGAGGACGGAAGCCATGCTGAGGGTCTGCCATAAGGCGATTTTGGATTGGGTGGTGCATGAGTTGTCTGAATACATTCTTCCATAATCTTTGCAAGTGGAGAGAGTATAGCTATTGGCCTATAATTGGAGAATTCAGTAGAGCTGCCTCCTTTGTAAAGTGGGATTACATAGGATATTTTCCAGATGGTGGGAATTTTAGCTTCTACTATGGTTCGATTGATTAGTATTGAGACTGGGTAAGCAATAGCATCAGCTGATTTTTGTAGGTACTCTGCAGGGAGTTGATCAGCAGAAAGTGTAGTGGGCCTTAATTTTTTGGTCAAGGTACGGATAAGTGAAGTGGCTACTGGTTGGAAGCTGAACGCAAGTAGGTTTCTAGGGGTGCTACTTTCAGGACCAGGGGAGCTAGGAGGTAGTTGGCCAGCTAGGGCTTGAATTGTCTCAGTAAAACTATCAAACATCTTCAGGGGTTTTATCAATAGTAGTAGGGATTTTGGTTGAAGTTTGTCCAGGATGTAGTAGATTTAAACCTGCCCAAAACATCTGAGGGTTATTTTGATTTACTGTCTGTAAATTACAGTAGTATTGTTTTTTGTCTTGCAAAATTGATTTTGTTTCGTTCCTGGATTGCCTGTATTTAATGTGATCTTGAGGGTCTTTAGAAGAATGCCATAAAGCCCATGCTTTGTTTCTAAGGGTAATTTTGAGTTTAGACTCTAGAAAGCCATGGTGCAGTGGTTCTCTTTGAACAAACAGGTGCATGCAAATCAAGGATCTCAAGGAATTTGTTAAAGTATGCTACTGCTTCCTCTAAGGAGGTGTTTTAGAATAGACCAATTACATGAGTTTAGTTCTTGTTGGAATTTGGCAGGGTCAAAGTTTTTATTGTTTCTAACCTTTCTGAGTAAGGGTTGTTGGGGAATTAATGGTTTTGTACTTACATATGTGAGAAGGTGATGGAGGGTACCAGAGGTGTACAGTTGGGGGTGACCGAGTACCCAGTCAAGTATACTTTCTTTTTGGTTGGGTTTACCTATCCTGGTAGGGGTGGATATGATTTGTGTAAATGCATGCAGGTTAACATGGGTGGTTGGGGATTCTAAGGAACAGGTGCCCCAGTCTGTTAAAGTCTCCAAGTAGGGTTTCTTGGGGGTAGTGACATGATAGCCAGTGCAGGATATCCTCAAAAGTAGATATATTGTTACCTGGGGGAATGTACATACAGGTGATATTAATGCATTTATTTTTATTAAGTTGCAATTTGGTCACAAGAATCTGAGTTACTAATCTGAGGAGGTTGTATTACATCTATGGTGACATTCAACTCATTAGTGCAGCTACCCCACCCCCTTCCTCGAAGCACGATCCAGCCTGTGTATGTTGTACCCAGGTGGTAACACTTCATTGTCTTTAGTGGTTAGGTTTTAACCAGGTTTCAGATACAGAGAATCTCAGGGGAGTGGACATCCAGAAGTGCATGCAATTCATGTACCTTGTTGTTAATGCTTCTAATATTGAGATGACAGACCAAGTTAGTTGGCCTATTAATTGTAGGTTTGTAGCTCAGATAACAAGTAGAGGGGGTATGTGTATCTGAAGTGAGTGGGCCAGGGTTGGGGTGAATATCACCACCAAGTATTAGGTTGAGTCTATACTTGGTGATGAACTTCAGGAATTTGTTTTAGTTTGTGGCAGTGTTTGGATCTAGAGCTAATGTGCCTGGGGTTGAGATGTTAGACTGAACAAGATGTTGGATAGGATCTGGTACTGTAAATATGGTTGAAGGTGGAAGGATTTACAGCTGGGGTGATGGTATGACCTTTTGGGACCTGAAATCCCGAGAGAAACTGGTTTTCATACAAGGTAAGGAGGTATGGTGTGAAGAGGGGTAGTAAAGAGGAGTGTATCATGTGATTCAGCTAGTGAGTGAAGGAACTTTTACCTGGTGATGCAACACCAGGAGATAGTGGTTAGGTAAAGGTACTGGAAGGGCGATGGGAGAATGCCAGATGAAAGCTAATAGGTGCTATTAAAATGTAGGTAGTAGAATGGGGGTGGGTGGAATTATCCCAGATGAAAGCAGATAGGATCTAGAAAGTGAGGGAGTGGCTATAGTACTATAAATTTAGAGGTACTGGGGCGGGAGGGAATTGGGGGCAGGGAGGGGAGCGAAGAAACCCAGAGCGTAGCGAGGGGAAATTGCCAGTAAAAGCACTTCAGGTATAGCTAGCCCAACTTATTAGTCACAAAAGCACTTCAATGTGTGTGTGCAATTTAAACATTAAAAAACACATGCAGCAAGGAGGAGCTACACTTTCTCTAGGTACAGGTTCAAGTTTAAACAAATATTACCACAAATTCAGTAAAGTCACAAGCTACTTATAGAGCCTCTGAAAAAAAGAGCAGTCTGCAGAACCAGAATTTAGCTGCAGGTCATTCAGTTACACAAAAAACAGTAAAAGATCCATACAATGAAGAAACTTGCACTAAGTCACACCAGGTCAGCCAAGGGGGGGGGGGGGGGGGGGAAGAGGGAAATCCTAAGCACCTAGATTTGAAAATGATGCCTGTACTGAAATGTAGCAGTTTCCTCTGAGGAAAGAGGGGGGTGGGGGAAAAGAGAAGGCAGTGGTAGTAGTTGCAAGGAATACCCTGACTCAAGACACCACACCAGAGAAGTTGAATGTAAGGGCCTAAAATCTGCACTCAGCACTGTTACTTGCACTCAGGGTTGCCAGACGTCCCTATTTGGGCGGGACTGTCCCGAGATCAGCAGCCTGATCCCGAGTCCCGCCCTGCGGTTTAAATCCCGTCCAGCCTCCGCTTTGTTTGTTTTTTTTTTGATTGTCCCGTATACCTGGTATACGGGCCAATCAAAAATTGCTAAACACGGAGCTTCTTGTGTTCCGCATTAAACACGAGAAGCTCCGTGTTTACGATGATTGGCCCATATGCCGGTATACAGGCCAATCAAAAATCGCTAAACACGGAACTTCTCGTGTTTAATGCGAAACTGCAATGCACTAAACACGAGAAGCTCCGTGTTTAGTGCAGAGTTACTGAGTGAGCTCAGTTCTTTAATGTGGAACTGTGTTCCGCATTAAAGACCTTTTTTTTTTTTTTTTTGCTGTTCAGTCTCCGAAGACCTTTTTTTTTTTTTTTTTTTTTTTGGTCTTCACTTGTCGTGAGAGACCTTTTTTTTTTTTTGCCCCTACCTGGGGGTCTGCAAATCTGGCAACCCCACTCAGCACTGAAATTTCACTTGTTTAGCAGGAAAGACAGACCAACAGTATACAATTTTGGGAATTTTTACAAGGGTTACTTGTTCAAATGTCAGGCTTTTGCAGTTTACAAGGTTTCCTAAGGTGTCCTAAAGCTATAAGGTAAGTATTACAGCTCTTAATGTAAGAGTCAATTTACTTCAGTTACAGGGGAAGGAGGCAACCACTCAAGTAGAAACAGAGCCCTATGGCTGACCAATATGGTGACCTGCTTAATTACAAAGCACTAAGTGAAAGCTTAACAAATGCTTTTTGTTTGTAACCTACTGTTTAAATGTTGAGAGAAACTGATTGCAGTCCTGTAGACACTGTATAGGTATAGTGAACTGTTTTACTGGATGGCTGGTAAGGTCAAATAGAGCCTTGTCCTTCTGTGCAGTACAGGAGGGTCTAGTGTTAGGTGTTATAAGTGTTTGTTATAAGTTTTGAGCAAGTGCTGGGCTGAAATGAATGAGTGCTAAAGTTGAAAGTTTGTCTAGTTCCAAGGGAAAACTTGATAGTTTTTTGGAGTTGAGTTGCAGTTGGGTATACAATATTTCTGCATTGTCAGGGATATTGTATGCTTGCTATTTGCACTGTGAGAATCCCACCACCTATTCTATCCTTCATTGATATATGGCTTTAGCCAAGTCCCAGTTATAACCACTATGTCTGGCAGGTATAGAGAGACAGGCGTACAGGTCATGGATTTTGTTGGGGATACTTCCGTTTATATTTGGAAACGGTAGGTCAGCAGTTTTCCTAGGAAGTTGGGGAGAAGGGGAATTTTCAGGGGGGGTAGGTTTGCAGTAGTTGTTGTTCCAGGGTTGGGATGAATATCCCCAGAGCAAGAATTGAGGCAATGTCGAGAATGGACTGCAGGTTTGAGATTGTTCATGATATTTGGGGTGAGGTACTATTTTAAAGCATGAGTAGTCAGTGGGTGATAGGGCAAGGGTAGAGGAAGAGATAGAGAAGTAAGATTGAATGTACTTGTTGAGGCAGCAGTACCTGCATAATGTGGGGTTACCTGTAGGTGGCTATGGTAAGAGATGAGAGAAAGTGTAAGTAGTACAATTAAGGAAGTAATATGTACTAGTAAAATGTTAAGATGAGTGGATTGTAGTCCTTGTGCAGGGTAGGGTTTGGGAGTGATAGTGGGAGTATCACTGATAGGAGTAGGGTGGAGTTAATTAAGGGAGTGGCTTAGGTGAGTGGATGATATGGGTAGAGTTATGTGATTGGATAACTAGGTTGAATTGTGGTTGTGTAAAGATAGACTTAATGGGGGTGTGTAGGATTTGGAGGTAGGGGAGTGAAGTGAGCCAGAGTATAGCGAGGGTGAAAAGAGTTGGGACTACACCAGCTGGTGAGCAAAGAAGAATGAACACAATCGGTGGAGAAGGTTGGTATGAAGATAGGATAGTTAAGATACTGGCAGAGAAGGTAGGGAACTTGGGGGTGGTAATAACTATAGTGAAAGTGTTAACTGAAAAGCCAGTTAGATAATTGAGGTTGGTTACAAACTACAGCGCTAAAGTCAGGTAAATACAAGATTTATTTGCAGTCTAGGTATAGTTAGTGAGACCTGTGGTTATCCTTTGATAGATGCCTGCTGTTAGTGAGTGAGCTGATGGGGTCCCTGGAAAATAGCCTGGAAATACCCAGCTCGGCAGCCAACTTCATGGTGCCCAGAGTGTCACGACCAGGTAATCACCTGTAAAGGAAAGATGTGGGTTAACTGGATATTTCTGGAGATAACAGTACATATGGGTTGGGGGGGGGGGGGTAAAGAGTGGCAAGTACAGGCGATATAGGCAGCAGGTTAATCTCACAAGAATCTGAGAATAAAATGTGTAGTAAAGAGAATACAATAAACTATGCGGTAGCCAAGACAGAATACATCCAGATAGCTATTCATCTTTACTAATACTTCCAACAATAAAATGTTCTACACGTTGACTCTGTTAACTATCTTATGATTAGGTCCAGAATTATACTAGAGTGCAGCTGTAAAGACTAAGTACTTAGTCAAATTAGTAGTCATTGCTTTTGCTAGACTTTAACTACACCTTTCAATGAGATGGCTGACCACTAAACACTATGCATTAGATCGTCTTGGTAGTGGTAAGCTTTGAAATGAATACACTAGCACACACCATGGAGCAATATACAGAAGAAAAACACCAAGTATAAGGAAAATGTCCAGTGAATATGAATGTTGCTGGAGTCTTGCATTTTTCTGGTGTCTGCATCAGTCTCTTAATTGCAGTACAAACATTTGTCTGACTGTTGCTCTAGCATCTCATCCTGTAAGTAGAGTGTTTACTGCATATTTTAATATCCTGCATATGCAGCCTGCCCTTGGTGTCATTTCTAGACTCCAGTTATTTGCCCACTGGAATGATGTCCTATTTGTAGCCCTGTAAGATCTGTAGCTTTATCTGACTTATTTACTTGCTAGAACTCTAGTCTATACCATTGGTTTAGAGCCACAACAAATGTGGCACTGACTTGCTGTTTTCCATTATTGATCCTTTTCAAGGTAATGGCATACTGCGTTTTTCACAATTTATCTGTCCTGTATTAGCTAAGCTTGTATATTGAACTGCATGTACTGTATGGCCGAGCCCTAGGCCATACCTAAAATTGATGCTTTTTCAATTCAGTATGTTGATTAAAGCAACTTTACTTTTAGAACTAATTTATAGTGGACTTTTAAAGATGGAAGATCTCTTCATGTGATAAACATTTGTCTGACTTTGGTTTCAGGAGAAATTGCATCTCTCCTCAAGCTAGGAATGTGTCTGCATTTTTCTCCATTTGGGATTCTGTATTTGTAAGTTTTTAGTAAGGAATACATGTTTAACATTCCTACAGTGAAATAATTTTTGCCACTCCAGTTTGGGCCCTCTACTACTATTGCTTTTTTCCTGCTTCAATTCAAAATTGTGCCATTTAGCTTTTGCTTCATTGTCTTGGTCAAAAGTCCAGGTTTCATCTTAAATTTAAACTATTCTGGCTTAGTACTTCCCAAATTCTAATCTATATGGTTTCTGCATGGAGTTTGAGTCTAATCCTCTGCATTAGGTGCTGAGTAATTGTTCCATGAACACAAAGCTTTTCCTAGGAAATGCAATGTGCTCACCTACAGCAAGTAATATCTCATACTTGGGTAGTGCAGCTAGCTTTATGCTGCACATTTCTGTCTGAGGTTAGTTGTGTGCAATTTGTACCATTCTTACAAAGGTTCCACTGTCAGCCAGATTTTGCTCATCCTTAACTGGGTATAGTTTACAGCAAGTGATTTTTTAGGTGCTACTTGTCAACCTGGTTAATGCAGTTATGTTGAGCACATTCCCTACGCTCTGCATAAGGATGGAGGATGTGCATGCTTTTGTAATGCTCTAAATCTGCATCTTTGTGGAAATGCATGCATAATGAGCATATGGCTTTTAGTTTGTGTGATCAGGAATACTCTAGTGCCCTTTATCAGCAAATACATCTCTATTTTCCCACAGATTAAAGTAGTCAATGGTGGTACAGTGGCACAGCAGATGGGGAACCTCTTGTTTGTAAGGAGACACTGGCTCAATTCTCAGCTGGGGTGACTTCTGTGAGTCTGCATGTTCTCCTGGTACTCGTGTCAGTTTCCTCCAGGTGCTCTGGTTTCCTTCCACATTCCAAAGACATGCAGTAGGTGGACTGGACACTCTAAATTGGCCATAGGTGTCCATGATGTGGAAGATTACCATGACAGGGCTAGCCACGCAGCAGTGTCAACCTTTCCTGTAGATTGTCACAGGAATGACACCTGTACCCTGTATGCAAAAATGGGAAAAGGGGTTACGGTTGGATACAACCAATGCTTGTTGGTGGCCGTTAGAGCTTTTTACAATATAATGCATTTACTAAGCAACAGTTTAAAATACATTTGAGGCAGCCCAGTGATACAACACTGTTCCTCCTTTTATAGCAGCTGTTAACCCACAAGCTAATAATTGCATGCACCCTTCTAAATGAAATGCAAAACTGCTTCTTCACACTCCCTGATGAAACATAAATTTCAAATCCTGAGTTGGTACTCTAGTTTGAAAGGATATTTGAATGGATTTTATGAATTAGCCTGTGTATAGGTTTAACTTGAACTTTTTTTTCCTGTTCACAGGAAGCAATCTGCCAGATATTGAACCTCTGAGCCTTATATCACAGTCCACCTCTGAAGCAGAGAAAGTGCGCACATACTTTCCTGAGACATGGCTCTGGGAACTACATTTTGTTGGGTAAGTTTGCCTGAACCAATGAGGTTTCACCTGTATATCTGACTCTCCCTTCACCTTTTGGTGTATGGCATTTTGTGTTCACCTCTGGATCAGTTTGCAAAATGGCTTTAATTACGGTATGTCCAATATTACTTCAGCTTGCAGTTGGAACAGTATTCCCCTAATATAGCAACTAGTTCAAGAATGAACCTGCTAACTGGACATGGATCAAATACATGCTCCCAATTTGTAGCCAACTGGCCTGGTCTGCTTTTTTTCATTGGTATTCTTGGCTACTTTTCTAAAGTTGTACATTAATCATACGTTGCTTCCTGGCTTTCCTCTCTGCTTATCTGGTATTCTTATGATATCTCCAAATATCTGGTACCTCTGGGTAGACCTCTGAATGTTTATGGTTGTGCATTAATGGTAGCACAACTGTAAAAGTGAAGTCCCTGGGCTAGCAGCACATTGTGTGGTTCTCTTCAGCTTAGAAACCCAGGTACTCATAGTGCAGCCATAACCTTAAGCAAGACAGGTTTGTAAATTTAGAAGATATGCACACTTTGAGCAAAAAAGCTGCAAATGTACTGTGACACCTTATCTGCTGCGAATGTACTGTGACAACTCTGCTAACATGGGAAGTGCATCTTTCAGTTGTGCCCATTTTCACCAAATGTCCCAGACTTTTGTTTGGTCTGTTCATTGTAAATGTTTTGTAGTTTTCTGCACTCAGTTCTGAAACTTTTTTTTCAGAAAGCACTTGCTAATGCAAAACCTGTTTAGCAACTTTGTAAGTGTACAAGGATGATGACTTTAAATGTTCCTTATCCTAAGAGGCTGAGATTTGAGGGAAGTAATATCTACTTGCAAAGCAGGGGTGTGCAATGATAAGCTCCAGGATTATTTTGAGCAGAGCAAAACTGTGAATGCCTGTTTTTTTGGGAAACTACTTCTGATTTATAGAAATCAGACTGCTTCACTTTAACACACTGTAGCATACAACATCAAACTAAAACTAGATGCTGCCCTAATGCAAGTTTAGGGTGAGTAAATTTATCTCAAGTGTGTGTAAAAGGGTGCTCTACAGCTTTCAGAGCCTCAGCTGCCTGAATCCCACTACATTGCAGCTGAGGACTTGAGACCAGTAGGTTGTTTTGCTGTCAACTCCTAGCTTGAACACTTGTACTGTGAGGTGCAGCAGCCATGTTGAGACGGTGGAGATGCCACACTTCACTTCTAAGTATCAGAATCTGGGCATGGTTAGTGCAGCAGCTGTGGGGGCTGAAGTGTGGGCTGTGCCTTTTAGCAATTCAGAAGGGGGTATTTAGGTTTGAGGAACAGCAGGGAGGTTTAGTGTTAGGTATGATATTCCTAAGTTTGGGGTCAGGGAGTTTTTAGGATTAGTTAAGGTCCTGGTAAGATGTAGTTAAGTAAGCTCTATCACCACTGATGGGAGTACTCGGGACCATAATGGTCCAATACAAGTTAAAGTCCAGTAAGCCTTAACTTTTGCCTAAAAAGCCTTTAATTAAAAAGGGTCCCTGCATTTCACCAAAGGGGGTTGTACCCACTATTCATGTTCATGATCCCTATGCCTTGGATAAGTGAGACCATGCAGTTCCTACACACTTGCATTTGTGCATCTGCATTTCCAAGGCATACAGTTGTCTTTGCAATTTTAACAGATATTTGTACCAAAATATTTACTATATCAAGATGACTAATTCCACACAGGCTGGCTTTTATCTTTAATCTTTGCTGACAAGTATTGATGCACCAAGAAATCTTACACTAGAAAGGGATACTCTAGTGAAATGTTGGGTGGTTTTCTGTAGGGACAGTGGAATTAGACTGCTAATTGGGAATGAGAAGAAACTGATAACAGGTCAGAAAAAGGGAAAAGTTTAAAAAAGTGGTTGGTCACATACGGAAATGAAATATGCAAAACTGTAATACCTAAAAAAGGTGACAATACCTCCATTTTTAGCTGCGGGGTTTCAGACAACTAGTCGGCAGCTTTGTTTATTTAACCTGAATAAGCCCATTGAATGCCAGTGTTGCCTTTTGAGAGGTTACCAGAGAGCACTTTCTAAGTGAATTGCTCAGTCACTTAGCAAATGCAGGTGGAAGGAATCCAACCTTGGATTACAGGAAGCAGTTTAACAGTTGAGTGTTGATCCTTTAAGCTTGTGTGGCAGTTTGCTCAAAGGATGTGGTTAATGCTTCTGCAACTAATTACCATGGTAGAACTGTTGGCATAACATGCAATGAGTTGTAAACTTGGATAGTCCTTTGAACACTGCTGTTGGTAGTGCAATCCTTCCTGATGTAGTACTACCTGGCTAATGACTTCCTCCTTTTCTCAGGGAAATTTCACAATTTTCAAAACCTTGCCCTATTGTGCGCATGAGATGCGGCACCCTTTAGGTGGCATGAGATAAGGCTATGTCCTTTAGGCTTCTATTTCACTTAAGATGTAGGTTCCCAATTCTGGTATTGGAAGCACTGGACTTGACGGACAATATTGTCTCCAGCACAGTAGGAAAGACCAAGATCGTCCCTCAAGTTTTCATGATGCTGATTAAAATGGTAGAACTTCCAGACTATCTTGATAGCTGTGGGGCTCCTACTGGTAGGGTATTTCTGTAGAGGCTGTTTAAAGGTTTAAACTAGTTCTGTGACAGGCTTATGAGGATGCCACAAGTGCAGCTTAAGAACTGCATGTAGAAATTCACTGGCAGTAATGCCCTTTTAGCCTGCCAATATACCAAAAGTTATTCCTGTAATGGTCTTTGGTGTTAAAATTGAAACTAGTAATTGCTTTAATTTTAATTTGGTAGTGTGTATTCTGTGAATTGGCTACTTGGAACTTTTAGTGCATCTTATTCCTATATATCTTACACAAGTTGACTGACTTTCTATTCTTTAACTTCAGACATTTCCAGTTGTAGCTTCTAAATGCCTTGCATACATAACATCTATTGGTTTACAGTTTCAATTATCCTTTTCTGAGAAAAATGTACCTAATACAGGATTTATGGGAATCAGTTGTCTAAAGTGAGTTATAAATTTTAAATGGGGGGGGGGGGTGGGTGGTGGTGTTGATGAATTTGCATGCATAGATATGTAAAGTAGATGCTTCCTGGGCAGTGTAAGACTATGATTATATCTCAACTTTGCTGAAGGATTCTGTACAAAGCCAAAAATAATGGACACAGACTCCAAAATCAGGGATGATTTATATGAATACTTCTATTTACAAAGTAATAGAATTTTGCTTAAAACATGCATTTTCTGAACATAGTTTGCAACTTTGGCGTTGATTAAACAGAATCCCAGATATTGGGATGTGGCCAAAATGAATCAAAATAAAGGGCACTACAACATTCTTGATAGGGTAGAGACTGGTACTTGACTTCTAGCTGGACTAATTAGTTGTGGCGGAGTGTCGCGAAACTTTCTCAGTCGCACTTTCATTTGATTACAGGAGTACATTAAAGGTGCACTCCAGGAAGGATGTATCTTTATGTATCCTGTGGTTTTTGGGAGTTCCTTTGCCCATATGTGATAGTAAGGGGGTTATTTTGAGCTACCAATGCTAAACGCTCAATTTTTATGCCATTATGCTTTTTTTGAGTTGTCTGAATAAAGCCTATTTTTATTTTTGTAATACTGCACCTGCTGTTTTGCCTTGCATTTTGGCATTTCTTGTCACAAGCAGCTATTTGATCAAGCTCTAGTAAGAAACCAGAAATGTAGCTGGCTCATTTGTTGTCACTCCCTGATCTGGTGTCCCCCTTAAGTTTGAGCAGTCAGAAAAAGGACCATACTCCAGCCAAGCACTCCTTCCTTCCCTTCTAGAGTGCCAGATCCCACCCTTATCTATGCAAGGAACAATAAAAGGTCTTCCCTAGCATATTAAGGGAGGCACATGGGTCCTCTGTCTTGCCTGCAGTCCTAAGCAAAATGTAATCATGTCCAGTGACACTTGGCACCTGGGACTACTACCCCTTTGCCCTGCCCTGTTTCTTGGCTTCATAAATAGACTAATTGTTTTTGCACTATTTTGTCAATTTAGTACAATTACGAAGTTTCAGTAAGCCTCTCATTTGGCTTTTCTAGCACATTTGTAACTTTTTGCGATAAAGTAAATGTGCCAGTGAGGTAAACCACAACTTGTAAAACGCACAACTCTTGGGAAATGGCCCCAAACCACCTGTAATAGGATGAGTTTAATGGTACTTCACAGAATGGAATTAAATACAAATCTTAGTGCTTTCGTCCATGGAAATTCAGGACTTCATCAGAACAAATAATTCTATTCTGTGAACTACCATAAAACTTGTCCTACTACAGGTGGTTTTGGGCTGTTTCCTAAGAGGTATTTGTATTCATATCAGTTTTCAGTTAACCTCCTTGGCAGGCACTACAGAATCCCTGCCAACATTTTTCTGCTGTTGATCCTCTAAAGCAGTGGAAGGCAGGGGTCTACATTTGAATGTATCCTCTAGCCACCTACTGATCTTGTAAAGGTGACCAGCCACTGCCCTTGACAAAATAAGGTAATCTTTGGGTGAGGCTTGCCTGTCTGTAGTTAAATCCCTGGAAGCCATCTCTCACTATTGAACAGAATATAGAATTGCCTGACCCCATACAGGGTTCCATATGCCTTGGCTCTGTATTGCCAACATGCTACATTTCAGTGCAGAGGTGCACCCCTGCATTTCTTATGCAGTCCTGGCTGGATGAATATTTTTGGTCATTTGCAGACTGCTGTACCTGTTGATCAGGAAGGATTAGTGGTTGTGATGTGGTTGGGTGGTGGCTGTTTTTCATATATGAAATCTACAGGTTTGAGCTTATGATCTTTGAGTTCCTTCAGTAGGAACAAACTATAATTTCAAGTTTTGATTTCTTTCTGTATTGTAAGCCTTGCTGTATTCTGCAACTTCATCAGAATTCAGTTTTCCAGCATTTAAATTTTCCCTTTAAATTATGAAGGGATTGGGTTTTGAGTAACGCCTGGTGTACCATTAACTTGATTAGTGTGGTGTGTGATATCCTAGGTTAGCCACTGAATACTGACCTGAACTAAAAAGAAATGTTGTATTGATCCCATTGCTAAGACTAGCTCTGAATGCAGAGCCAGAAAATAGGCAGATTTTTAAAACATCCTTTGAGTTTCATCTAGCATATTGGTATGCCCCACTTTGGTATGCCCCACTTTGGTATGCCCCACTTTGGTATGCCCCACTTTGGTATGCCCCACTTTTTGAACTTAGCTGGCCTTCAGAAATCTATACATTGATATGGTTGGCAAATCAATGGACAGAATGGCTTACTCTAGTATGCACTAGATGGACATTCAGAAATCCTCAACATTTTGCCCATGGAGACTGATGCAATTAACCAGCAGTGCTAGCTTGTGACTAAGGCCAGCTTAATTGGAAGGCTCTTCTGTAGTTCATGGTGAAACTGCTAGATTTTTTCCAAATTTAACATTCTGCACTGAATGCCTCTTAGAAAACTAGTACAGCAAGTAGTTTTTATGGTGGTTGGACTGAGGTTATGGACTGGCAGATACTTGTGCCATACTTTTTCTGTGGTCTATCTACTCAAGCCTGCCTAGCCATGAGCTCCATCTTACAGGATGTGACTCCATTTGTTCAAGACTGGCATAGAGTCTTAAAGGCATGCCCCCCCCCCCAAAAAAAAGTAATGGATATTATCCTGTAGCACTGATACAAACACTGAGGGAATTTCTAGGGTTATAATCCTGCTGGTGGTATCTGGCACTGTGCAAGATCCTAGTATCCCATTCCTTTACATGTTCACTTACCCATTATGGTAGTGATTGCTAGTGATTGCTACTGTCACTGGCATGGGTAAGCCGAACCCAAGTGCCCAATTAATGGCTGCGATATGGTAAAGCAGCTAATTGGACCATGGGTCCCTCACAGGATAGGCAAGCTGCCATTTCACCTAATCTAGCTACTCTGTTCAGTACTTGTGCCACAGTTGCAACTCTGGTTACAGATGGGGCTTTATCCATCTGCCACTTACAGCCTAGTATGCATGTACAGATTTATATTGGATAAATGAAAGTATCTTGGCGACCGCTCTAATCAAATCCCAGACATCTGCATTTTGTGAGATCGCTGTACAGTGAAGATGGGAATATTTGCCATTTCCTTGTGAGTTGATCACCTTGTCTTAAGGATAGTGTGGCTGCTTAAGCATCACACCCCTTTTAGGATAAGAACTTTCAGTGGTTGTGCTGGCTTAAATTGTTCAACACAGCATGTGGACCCTGTGCCCATGCAGTGGAATGGAAAATCATGAAACTTTCAACAAGTTTCAGTTTGTATCTGCTAAGACTGCAATAGCTTTGGTAAACTTCAAGGTTTCTAGTGTTATTTTCAAGATCTGGTCTGTCTACTTGAATTTCTCCATCTGCCTCAGACACTGATTGCATGGAGCTCCAACTGTAGTGATTTGACTCTCCATTCCAGGTTCCTTAATTCATGTGGTCACTTGCTGTCTGGTTAGAACTGTAAACAAGCAAGGCCAACACTATTTCAATATCATGGGTTGAGTAATCCCTCTTAACTCATCCTGTCAATTACTGACCTGCACCTTGCTGAAATGTATCTACTTCATGTGCTTTCTACAATGAGAGCTTATTGCCAGTGAATGGTATGCACATCAGAACTTGCCCATTTCTTGTCAGTTGGGGGAATTTTGAAGGTTATGGTTAACTTCTAGCAATGTCTGCTCCCTATAAGACCTTGAGCAAAACAGTGGTGAGCCCTGCTGGAAATGTGCTATGAAAATGGCTGCCTCCCACTCCCCTTGACCAATTTGCTGACTGTAGGTATATCTGCAACATTACTTGTTTCTTACTTTGAAACAATATTGACCGATTGGCTTGAGAAAATGTTTACGTGTTTGCTCATTCACTTAATATGAAAGGATGACTACATGTATGATTTTCAGAAGCTGCATGTCTAATTGGAGAGACTAACTTCATAATTACAGGCTTTATTAGATGCATTTGTAAACTGTAAAGTGCTGGTCAAACAAACTCTGGGAAATTAACAGGAAAATGAAACTGATAAGAACAATGGTGGCTTAAACAAGAGGAAACTAGTGACGGAAAGAGTATTGAGCCAGTGGTCCATTACTGTTCGAGGTTCTTGGGTGAATAGTGTGCAGTTTGTCACCATGACCATTAATAAAGGACTCCTTAAGTGATCTGGTGGGGGGATTAATGCTGCGAATAGATCACTGCTGCAGTAATTTTAAGCTGTATAGGATATCTCGCCAACAGCTGCACCAGCCGCCAAGCTTTGAAAACCTCAGGGCACCTTTCAAGTACTCGAGCCTTTCTCCTGAGCAAGGAAAGCAGGAAAATGCAGGAATGCAGGTTTGTATGCATATAAAATTCATCTTTACTGACTTGGGCATTGACTAGAGCCCATGGTAAATGGGGTCAGTACTAATATCCCAATATCCCACACCCTGCAATTATAGTAAAAATTAGGGGGGTTGAATGGAGTTTAGTACTGCTACAGTGATGAACCTCCTATAGTGTCCAAAAAGTAACAAGTGGCTAGAACACAAAATGGGCTGTGACCTTACCTGAAATGACTTACTAGGGTGACTATCATTTCTAAATGGTTCCAGGCTGTCTTGAATTGCTTGTCCATTCCTACATTTGTAGGGGTCAAATATCTGGTAAGCAGTTATGGAGTTTTCTCGTCTGTGGCCATGAGTAAGCTTTTTCTTTTTCGCTCTAGAAAGAAAGGGAGAACAGTTTTTCATGTGAACTCCCTACCTTGGGCATCAAGGTCTCGGTTCTTGAACTGAGATGAGATGACCAAGAAACTTGCAACTGGGGTACTCTTACATTTGTTTACCAGGAAAGTCTGACTGGACCAGATGCCCACTTTCAGAGGCGGCCCGGGGAGAAAAGCTCCAGAAGTCAATAAGCAGTACTGTTTCAATTTTAAGTTCAAATCGGCCTCATGAGCAGGTTCAAAAGAATTTTTCCAGGACACTTATCTACATAGCTGAATGCAATGTCAGTTACAAAAACTGCTTTACATACGGATTATCAAATGGCAGGCAAGCAGATGTGGCTGAGAAGCAAAAGTATGGTTAAACTCATCTTGGAAGTTCTTTGTCTAAAGGGTCCTAGTCCTTAGAAAATCTCTTCCACTTTACCATATTTTATAGTGGGTACCATCTGAATGTCTTAAGGATGAAAGGTGCCAAAGGTGTATTGATGTACTTTTTTCAGTAAGAAAATTTAAGACCTACAAGATTGGTAAATCAGACAACCCCTGTGCTTGTACTTTCTCTGAGGAAGTTTGTAGTAATTGGCCATTTTTGGAAGGTACTGTTGCTTAAGCCAAGAGTTATCACAATTCGTCATCCTGGTCTTTGAAGACAATAGTGGAAGATTAACATTCCTATGCGTTGGAATGAAGCTCTGTCTTCATACCTGATTTGTAAGTAGTCCTGGAGTAAAATTTCTAAGTTTGTCTGGAAGAAAACACATCTACTGGAATTCCTCGAACTGATCAAATCTTTGGAGATCCTTGGGCTCAACTTCTATTCATGAGGGCATGTCCTGGTAATCTGTCTGCAACAATGTAGACAAGCCTGGTGGAAGAGATGGAACTGAGCTGTTGCATCCCGGTCTACCATAAGTAGGACCGGATTCCTGCCACTTGTATGAGTTCACTGTGGTGGTGTCTGATTACTAGCAGAGTACCTGGACTCTAAAGATGTCTTAGCGAATTGAGTATTACAGCTATCTTTTACATTTTGCTTAACTAACCAGACATCCCTGTACATTCACTTCCTTTGACTGTGCTCCCCAAGTAGTCTAATGCATCTCTGGTTAGTGTTTACATTAGAAGACAAGATTCATTCTTTCAAATGTCTTGGTCGAACTTACAAGGCAGAAAACAGAAAATGAAGTGGCTGTTAAGCAAATTCTTTCCTGGGAAAATTCACTTGGCTGCTTCGGTACTTTGCCATTTTTTGGCACTGTAGTGTGGTCTCAGAGTTGGTATATTTAAGTAGGGGGGTGTGGGGGGTGCGGCCCCCACTTAAGGTTTGAAATTAATTTTCATTTTATTTGTTGGAACTGATTTTTTTTTCCTTGGAAGAAAATTGCTGTTCTGACATTTCGACATTGTAATCTTTCACTTTCATAGGGTCCATCGCTGTTTGCTTTAAGTGTTCAGTGATTTAATATAGACCCTCTGGTTGCACTAAGACCAGAAGTGAGAAATCTGAGTAAAGATGTTGACCCACTAAATCAATCCACAATCCCTTTCCTATTTATGTGCATACAGCCAAAGTTCACATCGACTAGTGGGTAATCCTGCTGTGATAGTTCTACCACACCACTCACGTATGGTCAACTTGGTATCCAATCCACCTGCATCTTTTGGAATGTGGGAGGAAATGCACATGGACAGCCAAGAATTAAACCAGGGAACCTCCTGTGAGAACTGTACCCACTAAAGTTCCTCAAATCCCAGTATTGGAATGTGACACGAGTCCGCTAGTGTGAAGTCCTAATTTGAGAAACCTACAATCTTCCTTCAAGGCAGGTCAAAAATCATGAACAGTGGAGGCCATGAATCCCAAGATTCTGAAATTACTTGGCAGATGCCAGAGACTGCTTGGGAAATGTCAGAAGTCGCTCCTTATAAAATTTTCATTTGTTTGACATCTTAGTCCTGTATCCAGAAGACATTCCAGCAATACTGTCTTATGGGAATGTATGTAAGCAAACTTCTGTCCACCTGAAATACCAGACAGGTGTATCCATAATC